>NC_057889.1:16389908-16697491 GCF_019740435.1 Gambusia affinis | reverse complement strand
CAGATCCCAGGAACAACATCAGACTGCTTTGTTGTTTGGTTTGAACCAATTAGGCATAGTGATGATCTCAAAACGAGATCATCACTATATATACTCTCGTAAAAATACCACACTTTAGATAGATTACCCAAATAAGAAAATAAATGTCACCTTATTTCAAACAAAGGCAAAATTATTCCAACAGCCTCTAAAACAGGGGTCTCAAACGCCAGGCGTCGAGAGCCGCTGTCCTGCAGTTTTTAGATGTGCCACAGGTACAAAACACTGGAATGAAATGGTTTAATTACCTCCTCCTTGTGTAGATCAGTTCTCCAGAGCCTTGCTAATGACCTCATTATTCTATTCAGCAGAGACACATCTAAAGGTTGCTGGACTGCGACCCTGGAGGACTGGAGTTTGAGACCCCTGCTCTAAAATAAAACATTAAAGTTGGACAATGCAGTTTGTAACATTTATGTAGATTTTGAGATCTAGACCCGAACAAAAATACTTTTCTTGTAAGCAAAGGAAAGGTTCAGCAGTTCTCTTTCAGTCAGCTGACCAGACGTTTGCAGGAACAGCTTAAGGAGGCGGGAGTGCTGCAGAGCAGCCAAAACCACTCTCTCAATTTAAGAGGCAGGAGCATTATGGTAAGAAATTGTTGGGAGTTCTAGAAGTTTGTCTTTAATAAGGAGCTCCAAATTTTCGTCAGAAGGCCTCCTTTGCCATAACCTTGACCTTCTTGCAGCCTCCATAGATTCCCTTTCAGATCATCTGAAGTCAAGACTCTAATATTACTTCCAGTGACGTTGGTAAAATTAAAATATTGAATATTTATGGGATTAAGCGAGCTTCATACCGTTAGTCGGCCAATGGCAAAATACACTTACATACTTGGGTAAGAGGAACAGATAATACACTCATAAATAAAATGTAATGCGTTGTCTTTTTGCAGCTCTCAATGCTTTCCTTTGTTAGTTCATGATACATATTTTTGTTTATGTCTAGAGTAAATTAATCAAAAATAATTATCACATCATGAGAGCCTCACACTGCTCCATGCCAAGTTGACATCTGAGAGGTAATTTAACCCAACATTCAAATTAGCCACTGATTTTAAATTAAACACATTTTCACTAACATTCATCTAATCGGATTATATGAATCTTTCTTCAATAGGCTGCCATTAATTGGCTCTGCAGCGAATAAGCCGAGGGAAGACCGAATGAATGAACTGGGATTCAGCATTTAATTATCTCAACATCAGTTAAACAAATAAACCATAACGATATCTGTTTCTTATGATAAAGTTGGAATACATTGTCCCTCGACATGAGTCTGTACAACATCGGCATACTGTTCGTTCCGTCAATGCATCGTCTGTTTGAGACGACAGCCTGGTGAACAATAACAGATCATCTTTTTGCGACACTTTTCTTCCAGTGACTTCTTTCCCTACAAAGAATTGACGAGCGTTACTCTAAACCTCTCAAAAATAGCTTCATTTATAATATTAGATTTACTTTCAGGCTGAATTCCCTTTATGTTTCAACAAAAGATCGTTTTACCAACACAACAAAGCAAATTTAAAAAGAAAAAGAGTGCAACATGTTTTCACGCCAATGCTTTTATACGACAAATTGTCCTGTATTGAGATTTATCATGTCAGGATTTTTTTTTTTTTTGTCATTTTCATTTGCTTGAATTGTGTAAGTAGAAAATGTACTGTTCACAACTGTCGAGTCATTTACACAGCTGGAACACTAGAGGGCCTCATTTCCTTAAAGGTCAATTTAAGCAGCAATGAAGCAGGAAGACTTTGCCAATGCTTGACGATAAAAGTGATATTTTTATGATATGGGGTCACTACATTTAATCTAGTGAAGTCTAAAATAAAATCAGCTCTCAAATAAGCTTGACCACCTATTATAGTTTAGGATATCCAGGTGGAATTTTTACTTTTAACTATTTTTTCAGTATCTAACTTCAATTCTTGAATCTTTATTAACAATCATTAACATCATAATAATTAGCTGTGATCAGATTGATCAGATGGTTGTTATTCATTCATATGCTCACGTGAGAATCTTCCACTATAGGCTTAGTATTGGCTGTTATGGTGTGCAGGAAGATTTTTGCCATCAGGAGGATGTTGGGCTTGTTCCTGTCGCATCACAGGCTTTCAAGAAAATCAGCATTATTTGCCGCCGTCGGCTGGCGAGACTTTATTACTATTTAATTTGGATGTCATCCAGTTGCTTGTGGAGTCACTCTGAGCTGAACTAACATGAAGTAGTGGTTCTCTGATTTTATCAGTCTCTCACATTTATTTATTTATTTATTTTTTTTACAGCATACTGCTTCAGTATTTCTCTTTTCTTGGTCTCATTTCATTTAGACTGAGGTCTGGTCTTCCACTAGGTCAGTGAAACACCTGGATTATTTCTCTTTTTTTTTGTCACTGGTGAGCAGTAACTTCTCACTGCTCACCTACCGTCAGAAAAATCTGCTTTGTCAAACATGTGATTATTCATCCATGCTCACTTACAACTACCTCTCTGTCACTGACCTGCTGCTCCATTCTTCCACAGGAAAAGGACAAAACTTGCAACTTTTCCATTTCGTTCCTGTCATCAGCATCCCAAGACCTCCAGGGAAACTCTCAATCCGGAAACCTCTGCAGCATAAATAAGACAAAAGTTGCCATTATGCCTATTGAGTATAATGTCCACCTCTCTTGTCATTTTCTCTCTATAGATCTTCAAATAAGTTTGGCTTTGCTGTGTGCTTCAGCGTTTTAGTCACAATTTAATTCATGACATATTCTTGGTCGACTCAACTGCTGTGGGATGTCCAGGTTATGTGGCTGCAGAAAAACAATGAAACCATTTTAACTTTTTTTTTTTTTTTTGCTTTGTTTTAATTAAACATGGCAGCAGTCATGAAGACCAAACATCTCTACATTATCGTTGCTCCAAAAGACATTGTTCTAGAAAAGTTTTGGTTCATTCAGATCAGGGTTTGGTAAACCCAAGATGTAAGTTTAGAATAGGCTTTTTCTAACAAGCAAGTTCCTTTTCCACTTTCCGAAACTCTACGGCAATTACCTTTAAACTTCAATGTGAGGCCTGCGTCTTTTTCAGAAGTGTAAAATTGGAAACAATCCAAGTTCTTACTGTCTCCCTGTATGTTGGTGGAATTGAAATTGTATGAAAATTCTGCAAATTGTCTTTTTTTTTATGATGGGGAACACAGGAAGAGTAGCCATTGACATGGCAATGGGGATCCAAATAATGAGAAAAAAAAATAAAAATCCACTGCTCAGGAAGAAAGTCTCAAACACACAAAACAAGATCTCGACAGCAAAGATCTGCTGTTACTGTTGCTTTCAGTTTAAACCCCGCCCTATAAATCTGAAACTCTGCTGTGTTTTATGCATAAATCCTATAGTGTCCTTTAACGGATGAGCCGCACTAATCTCATTCAGCTGCAAAACTTTTGTTATCCGAGTCAAAACAGCAAAGTAAAAGACCATTTCATGAGCCTATGGAAGCACCAGAACAGTTATTGAAATAAAATTAACACATAGCTGCTGTGTTTAATTGCCATTACAGAAAACTACAACTCCATTCCAATTTCAACTGCATTCCATTATGGGTCATCATTTTTTTCCTTACTTTGCACAAAAATTAAATACGTTACTAATCTTGTCGGCTTTGCTTTAGGAAAATTGAATTGGCCAGATTGTTTTAGTAGCATTTCTATTTTTGTTTTGTTTTTTCATTTATTTTAGCTGAATGCATTTTGAGAATATAGGCCCAGGCAGATTAAACAGACATGTTCAGTTTAAATCTAATTACAAGCAGACAAGGTTATATGAACGCTGTCCAGTTCAATCCAGTTGTGTGTCTCATCCTGGTACAACCCGTCTCATGGGTCAGATAGGGCCGAGATCGCAACATTAGCCTTCACAAGCAGAGGTTTTCCTCTCCGGTCCAACTAAAACTATTAGCAACACTTTATGCATTTTGCCTACCATGGCAAAATGCTGTTTAGAAGGAGAGAAAAAAAAAAGAAATTGGTTAGTGTTACAGCGTCACCCACATTGTAAAAAAGACAAAACAAAAACCCTAAAATAATTACGATTATAATTCTCTGAGAAGATGAACTGCAGGCATTAGCTCGGAAGACCAGAGCACTTTGCTTGGAGCAGTAAGCATGGCAACAGCAGCTGCAAACCCTGGGGACCAGGAAGAAGCCATTTACTCGACAAAATGTTTCTCCACCCAGACACGGCATCAGCTCACACATGACTGACTCTTCAAAAACAAGCAACAATGGCACTAAAAAGAAAAAGGATGTCCTCAGTCTTTTATTTTCCCCTATTCTTCATCTTTTTTTTTTCTGATCTCACCAGTTCCGAGAGTACCAAGTAGACCCCATCATCGTCATACATCTCACTGACTCACTGCTGCTTTGTGGAATCATCATCCTATGACGCTCGACACCCTCGTCTCTGTTGAACGTCAACCAAAGGCAGATCACAGGATAAAAGTAGGTCTGGGCCCAAAAGATATCAACAGGGCAATCAAACGAGTGTGGAATATTTTTTTTCTAGTCTGCAGGAAGAATGAGGTGGATTGTTCCCTCCTGATTGGGAATCGGTCTCTGCTTCAAGCAGAGGAGCTTGTTTTTAGTACATTTCTGTGTAACAGACATCCTCATGATGTCACTTCTATCCCTATATACAGTGAATGTCACGTTGGTTGGTGGTGAGTTTGAAGCGACTTGAAAAATAAAATGAAAAATAAAACAAGAACTTACAAACTACCAGAAGGCACAAGCAGCAAGAACAGACAGGGACCAGCAACATGGGGTTAAACAGGGTACAACAGGAGGAAGCAGCCAGGAGTGAGAGGAGGAGAGGCATTTACAAACTGGGAAAGTAAATGCTGAAACAATAAGCAGAGGCTGATAAGCTAACAGGCTGCAGCTGTGAGGGGAGGAGCTGGAGGCAGACTGAGGGAGAGAGGATGGAGAGAGGGGTAAACACAAACAGGGGAGTGGGAAAACAAACCTGTGACAAAAAAACCCCCTAACTAAACAGAAATTAAATAAACTTTTAAGAGCAGACTGAACTAAGGTAAAACAGAAACAAGGCTGATCTGAACGAGATAAGAATAAGGCAAACATAAAACAACGAGTGAACAAAACTACAAACCCAGAAAAAAAGAACCCAAGATCCTAATGGTGAAACCACTTTTTTAAATTGTCATGAAATTATGTTCTTGTAAGAAGTTGCCTACGCTTGCAATTTGAATAATTATCAATTACAGCAATTTGTAGTGTCTTCCTCTTTTGCCTTTGATCAGGGATGTGTCACATTCACATTAAGTGCATCTTCTGGGATTCAGAGTTGATAATAACAGGAAGTAAATTAGACGCAATTAGGTAATTATTTCATAGATAATTACGTCAGATGTAAATTGTTACTGATGACTGAATTATGTCAGAATTCATTAATGAAATAAAAAGTTATTTGTTTTCAACTCACAACTGGAGCTCCAGTTAGGAGTTGAACTGGAGGAGTTTTGGGGGATTTTATCAACTACCCCTCAAATTATTGCGATAAACATTAATATTGTTTGAAGACCTCTTTACACTGATTTAATGGAAATGACGTAATAATGCATGCGATTTCCTGCCAAAGATAGATGCATTTTATTTTCAAAAGGACACTTAACAGTGGAACTCATAAAATAAGCAAAACAACCAAAAATAAAATGGATTCTCAGTCTTCATTAACAAAAATGTACTTGAATAAAAATACCAAAGTGTAAATAAATACTGCATTCAACCAAAAGAGTGCAGATTATGAAGTCTGTTTACCATATTGCCCTTCAGGGATCATTAGATTTAAATAGAGAAGATGAGCACATTGACTACCTGATGCAATAGTTCACACTACGTTAGTTCACACATACATTTTCCCCGGTAGAGGCTGATCGATCTAAATCAGGGGTTTTCCACAAGTAAACGCAGCCTGTTGAATGTGACAGGTAGCCAATCAGAAAGCATGGATTCTCCTCCTGCTTTCTGAGGGGAAATTACCGAGGGGAATCCCAAACAGCTGACACTGCACAACCCGAAGTCCAGAGGACATTGGAGATGATATGAGGAAACAACATTAATGTTTATAAAACATTTCGTGCAAAGAATATAGAAATGAGGAGGGGAGGAGTTGGAGTGCTATGCAGGGTAACTTTTCAGCTGGTTTTTGTTAAGTGACATAAATAGGTTCTAATGATTTTCATTCAGTCAGGACTGACACTAGAGCCACATGAATTGCAGGTAGATTGTAGTAAAGCATTGATTAATGCCTGGTTTTGAAATGAGTTAACTGAACTTGTAGCCATTATTTTGTGCCCATTGTTGGACATCACACGGCAGGATTGAACCCGATCAAACCGTCATACCAAGGATGTCTGTCGGCTAATGTGTGGTCTGTCAGGTTTTGAAAATGGGCCGACAATCAGTCGACAGCTCTAAGATAGTGTAGTGTGCGCTGGGCATTACACTAAGGAAATGAGGAAGGGGCGGTCAGTGGAGAGCACCGGAGTTGAGCCTTTTTTTAGTCAGTGTCATCAACAGAAAGAGAAAAAACCCGGAAGAGACGTCGATAGCTTTGATTTATTGTACAATTAATTAATTTGTTGCGACAGGCCTAAGAACACGTAGCGTTCCGTGATGCCACTCGGTGTGGTTTTTTCCTCTCATATTCCTCATCATCTCCCGCAGCGATCCTGTTTGATGCAGGAGCCGTGGCGGTCCTGGTCAGCGCAGTTTGTCGCCTCAAGCCGCTCAAGGCTCCCCGAGTTTCTGACAGTGAATTTACCTCCACCAGACACGAACATGGCCGTCAGCGTGTACCCTTTGTCTGCCTCTTCAGCTCCTTTAACCCGATCACAATTAGAAGTGACACATCTCCCCTTTGTTGCCGATTGACAGGCATTAAATTTAGTGTAATGAGCATCATGAAGTTGGCTGCAATGGGAGGAAAGCGACGTCAAACTCAACACTTGATGATATTAAAAGGTTTGTGTAGCAGCGGAGCAGATGAGTCACATGTCTCCTTCAGTCATAGCATCTTAAAGTTTAAACTTATTGACAAGGGTAAAAGTGTCATAGTGGTAAAAAGGTTGCTGGATATGTTATATTGTACTATGTCCATATTTTTGGTCGTTCTGAATGTAATAAAGCCACTAAAGTATTATCTTGCCAGTAATATAATAAAGTTTTTGAGCACATTTAAAGCACCAAATACCTTATAACCACTGTGCCATTCATTATATACATATTTCTTATGAGCAAAGTGCACAAAAGCTCCCCAAAAATATCTTAAAATTTCCACAAAATTTTGTTATTTGTACATTTACATGATCAGCTCTAATTATTTGCTTTCACAAGTTATTATTTTTTAAATACTACGCCTTCGATATGATGACATATTGCAAAATTGGCATAACTGTGACATTATTTGTTCTAAAAGATTACACATGGTCACATTATTGTTACGTTTGTGGATTATTTATATTTCCACATTAAAAAGGCCACTATTGGCAGATATTACTTAAAACTGGATATGTACTGCACATTTTAAGTAGCTACATTACACATGGCTCTGGTAAAAACTAAATTCAATAATTTATGACTAATGTTCTCACACTATATGCTGCTCAAGACTTTCCAATTCTTCGTCCAAAGCGTTGAAATAGTCTCTTGTTGGCGTGGTTGCGTGGCAAAAATTTTATCTTCATCTTTATTATTTTAAAGAGGCGTCCTCCTACCCGACTTGTTTACTAGTCCCGACTCAGGTCAAACTTTTTCACACGCAGCTCTTTGTGAAGTGTTGTGTGATTGGTAAAAGGTTTGTGGGCGTATTTTATGCCGAAATGCGGTAGGTCGGCAATGTTGATATTTAGCTTCAACTGGTCTGCTTTAATTGTCCGGTTTTTGTATCCGTAGGCAACATGAAGACTTGTTGTCGAGTTTTCCTGAGTTATTTTTCTGATCTGGTTTCGTCTCAAAATTTCTGTGCACAAAATGATTCTTTGCGTTGAAGATGAAGAGCAAACGACTCTTTTAAAAAGAAGACTTTGATCAGAGATGAATAAAGCTGAAACATCAGGATTCCTTTAAACATGACCATGCAAACAAACCGAAGAGACGACTCTCTTGTTAGTGTGTGACAATCTAAAATCAAACTGTTTACCGAAACAAAGCAGCAGAAACCGGAAGACCTCTGGAACCACGGCTGTCTCAGCGGAACTTCAATCAGACCTTTCTGCTCGAACGGCCAGACAAGTAAATGGCATCCGACAGCTCAGTTGGGGTTCACAGATGGCATTTACAAGCCTCTGAGGTTACAACAAAAAAAAAAAATAAATAAATAAAAAAATAAATAAAATAGAGACTGCAATATTATGATAGATAAACTCAACCATTTTGGCAAAATTCCAAGAAAATATTCTGTAGAACAAGAAATACACATATGCGGCACTGAGATCATGCTGCGGTGGTGCAGCTCAGAAGGCGGCGCAAGAGGTATGATAGAAATTTGGGGACAGGAAATGCTCTAATTAATTTAGAGATTTAAAAAAAACACACCTTGATACCACAATTTCTTTTGTGAAATATTGATACTGTTTCAAAAATAATTGTGCAAAGGTGATACTTGAGTGATTCAATTAGACCGCTTAAAGCTATTCTGCTCAGCAGGCTGCATAATTGCATTTATAAAAAGCTAACAATAAAAGCCTTGCTGAGAACAAGGAAGAATGTATCAATTTAAAGACCAGTGGGATTTTTATTTAATGCTCTGTAGTAACAGTTTAACATGGTAATTTAAAAGTGACAGCTTCCACATCATTAAGTGTAATCTTATTTTCTACTGCCCCTGTTGCTTAAACGGAGGAAAAATGATTAATTGGCCTTTGTTGGAGAATGTGCAGCACATGGCTTGAAAAATGATCCGGGCCTGTAGAACGCAACTATTTCCCTGGCTGTGGAAACCCACAGACTAAATAAATCTATCAACGTAACGACTGTATAAACACCAAAGAACAACTCTTAAAATTTAAGCAAGGAATTATGGAGCTCCAAACATTTGCATTTGGTTTTAATTGCGAAATCAGTACAGTGTTGGCTTTCTCAAACAGCGTGGGGCGCGGGGGTTAAACGATTCGGCTACTTCCTTTCTTTTTTTCTTTTGACCCTTTACCCACTGCATTCAACTGAGATAATTTTTTACACTTCATAGCACGAGCTGCATCCTCTCATTTGGCCTACATGTCTACCGGTAGACAGCTGCGATGGTAAGTATTTTTTAAGCTGGGACAAGATTTCCTTTCAGTAACAACACAACAAGAAACGTGACTTCAGTGTATTTCCCTGACTTCTTGCTGAAAGCTGCTCATAAAATTAAGTCACCAGACACAATTTTTATCCCATGAATGTTTCCCGCCCCACACCCAAAAAAAGACAAGTCGAAATAATTACACACACAAACATAATGGGAAGCTGGCATTTGTAAATAGGGCTGACTGGTTGATGATTCACCTGTAGAAGAGGCGGCGCCCATCTCCAACGGTCATTGGGCGAGGGGTGGAATGCACTCTTCGCCAGTGTAATTACAGATTAACGCATCTGTAATTATGATAATTGCTAAAATGACCACCAACAAATTTTGCAGCCATTTATAGTCTTGGAAATATCGAAAAGACAATTATATTTTTGTCTTTCCATCGTTTTAGAAATGGACGGACATCATCTGAGGTATTTATCGATTCGAGCCTTCTGCTTTTCCGGTACATTTACTAAAACAATGTCGTAAGCCTGAAATACCTCAAGCTGTTCAGAGAGGACACTACACTGTTAGACTTTTTATTGTAATTTTACAGTACCTTACTGGCAACACTGTTGCCAGTAAGTTACTGTAGAATGGTAATTACAGTAACTTACTGGCAACAGTGTTGCCAGTAAGTTGCCAGCAAGGTACTGTAATTACCATTCTACAGTACCTTACTGGCAACAGTGTTGCCAGTAAGGTACTGTAATCACCATTCTACAGTAACTTACTGGCGACTTACTGGCAACAGTGTTGCCAGTAAGTTACTGTAATCACCATTCTACAGTAACTTACTGGCGACTTACTGGCAACAGTGTTGCCAGTAAGTTACTGTAATCACCATTCTACAGTAACTTACTGGCAACAGTGTTGCCAGTAAGTTACTGTAATTACCATTCTACAGTACCTTTACTGTTATGATATTTCACAGTTAATTTTTACTGTGAGTGTGATTTACAGTTATGACTGCTTTACTGTAAATGTAGTTTATAGCATAAAACTGTAAATGTATTTTATAGTAAAGCTGGTCTACTGTAAACTTGTTACACAACATAATGTCAGTTTTACTGTAAATTAAAGTTTACATTTTTTAATACAAGAATATTTTACCATAAACCGAAAAGTACTGAATAAAGTACTGAAAAAAGTGTGAATAAAAACAGGTATTTATTTTCAGCAGATTTGTTGAAATAAAATCCATTTATATATTCACAATGTCATAAAGAACAATGTCACAATACAATATAATGTGCTATAAAACAACAAAACCATAGAACACACTACAGGTCATGTCAATATTTTTATGGCACATGTATGTAGCAACATGAACATGTGTGCATCAAGTACCAGCCATAAACTATTAAAGACTGACTTTTAAAAAATATATAGAATATACTTCATTTAAAAAACCAGCAGAGGCTGCATTGTCAGAAAGCAGTTAACAGTAGCTTAAATGTGCTCTGTTACACAATACATCACAGTAACAGTGTAAGTGCGATAATGTACTATATGGTAGGCATTTATATCAATAAATATTGTTATATCAGATGCATTTCCTACATTAGAAGAACTTTTATTCCATTTGTCAAACAAAATCAGTGGGATCCATCTTGTGGAAGCTGAACTGTAAAGAATAAGACAGACAATGTGGGAGGTCATGAGATGGTCAGGAAGTTATCTACATTTTCAAATCAACAGGAAGGCTGACAAATTAAACTGAAGTGACAATGTCCAAATGCATAAAACCATTGGCATAAAGCAGCATTAAGTTGATAATTTCTTTAAAAAAAAAATCAATTACACTGAAGTGATAATAGAAGCTGCATAAAGAATGAGCAGGACTGGCTTCACTTCAGGTTTTTGGATTGTTTATGGCAAAAGCAGTCAGTCAGTCTTCACTAATTCAAACGATTGCGTACTGTATTGAGACCCTGCAAATGTCCCCAAGGAGACGATGAAATACAACATGTCATAACAATCTTTTTAGTCATTTTGTTGGTGCTGATGGATTACTGCAAAGGTGTGCCTAATAAACTGAAAACTGCATAGTATAAAAAAACACCTCAATTAAACGACTACACACTTAAACATTTCTGTGATTTAGTAAGAGATGCAGCGACATCCACTTTTTACCACGGACACAGAAAAGATGCAGGCTACTCTAAAGGGCTATTGTGTAGGAATCACATGCCATTTATAAATAATCATTAAAATCATATTAAAAAGCCTAAAGTAAAGTCAGAACATGCAAGATAGGAGGAAAAGACAATAAAATAATTTGGTACATTTGGTAAAATGCTTACCTAGTTGGAAGTCCTCTATTCAAATTCAGCGAGTCGTTGAAGGAAGGTGTTGATCCGGGAGTTGACACTGACTACTTTCCTCTTGACAAGACTTCCCATCTTGCGGCTTGTACTGACTTTGGCTGTGCATTTGGTATCAACATCTGGATTGATCCTCACAAAGAATCTTTTAACAGAAATAAAATATATTAATTGTATTTTTTAAAATGAAGACATACAATACAGCAATCAGCTATGGTTCTTCATCATCAGTCAAACTGTCATTAAATTTTATTCATAAATGGCTTGGTGTAGAGTACTTACAGTTGTATCATCTCCAGTGTGGTGGATGCTGACTCCTGATACTCCAGATTGAAGTCATAATATGACCCAAAAAAAGACAGCAAGGACACTGGCAAAGTCATGTAGTTGCTCAGGTTCGAAAAATACCTTCTTCTCCATACTGACCATCCACCGGGTTGCAGACATCAAGCTATTTCCTAAAATAGACAAACCCTTGTCAAGCTAATGCTAGTGAGTAAAAGTACAGACTACCATAACTATTACATACATTGCTACAAAACAATTATAGTGATAGAAAATATTCCTCTTACCAAGCATGATTACCCTTGGTGTTGTAGGTAAGGTCATTTCCATCTCAACAGACATCTTGGTGGAAGATACCTTTGAAACATAAAAGGAAAACTCTTAATTATGAATTACTGGTAGTAATTTATATTTAAAGCCAGTTCACCCAGATTATAACAGGTTTTGAGAACCTCACCCGGAGACTAGACTAGACTTTACCCCTACATCCTGCTACCACTCTGAAACAGCGGATGTGAATGACAGTTGTGAGGCTAAATGAATTTTTAAAGCATTACATTCCACAAATACAGTATCTGAATGGCTAAGTACAATATGGGTTAACAAAATGTTTGTAATTTGGGTGAATTGATCCCTTTAACAAATTAATTGAACAATTCTGATTTAAGATGTGTGTTTTAAGTTAAGAGTCGATATAAAATTACATCAACCAAGATGAAGATTGAGTCCTCTTTTTCTTCTAAATGTTTTATTTTTCTCTGACGGAAGTAGGACATTGCTCTATTCCATGAAACCGATAATTAGCTGTGTGTTGATGTTTCTTCACATGAGTACAAAATTCTCTAAATTCTGAAGTACAAATGCTGCAGAATTTACACCTGTACATAGTTGCACCTGTTAGTACTGACTTAACTTTAAATTTGCAAGAGCATGGTTTAAACAGGTGAACAGTCCTTATATGGAACCAGGGTTGGAAATTAACTTTTTTGTCCACCTGCCACTGTGGCTGAACCAACTCAAAAAATAACAGAAACCACTTGAATGTTTTCCACCTTTGTCCTCATTTACAGACTCTTATACACTATGTTGGAGATGTAATGGTACTTTAGCAGGCTAACTAGCTGTAGCAAGCTCAAAGTTATAGATTAGGTTAGCTGCTCCTCTACATTTCCAGATTATTTTGTGGCTTCAAATATGTTTGAAGAGCTGTCTTTTTACCTGTTGTCTTGTCTTTTCAAGAGTTGAAACTATGTTAGCACTCAGCAGGACAGAACTGCACAGCCACTTGGAGGGAAAAAGCTTGGGAGTTAAAAAAAAAAAAGTCATCTGGTAAAAAGAAAAAAAAAGAACAAGTTAGAATTCATCCTTGTTGACCTAGCTAATCTGCACTCTTAACATTTGCAAGGTCATGGTTTAAACAAATGAACAGTTAGATGTATTTTAAAAAAAAGGGGATCAATTATCAGTTAACGTTATATTGTTCGACAAAGGATGTAACAACAATGCTAACAGACACTCATCACTGAGCTTATCTCAACCCAAAGCTAGTCGCTCGAGGAAGATTTAGCGGCAAAAGCCAAGCTAAAACCTTCGTAAAATTAGCACCTTAGCTAACGTTAATTCCGAACCAGCTCAAAAAATAACACCATCATATTTTTCTATCTTTCACCTCATGCTAAGTTATAGCATTATAGCATGATGCTATAAGTTACGTTAGCTCCATCTAAAATATACATTGGCTTCAAACAGTTTTCTAAGTGTTTTTTTTACCTGTCTTGCGAAGAGCTGAAGCAGTGTGAGCCCACAGCGACAGAGCTGCACTTGCACTTGACGGAAAAAGCTTGAGTTTAAAACAAACGTCATCAGAAAAACGTTGGAAGCGAAGCCACCCTTTATGACGTAGCCAGATAAACTGCATATTAATGTTAGCTAGGATGTGAAAAAAAAAATAATACATGCTCTCTTTCTGCCTTAAAATATGTTAACCACTAAAGGAGTAAAAATACAGAAACAGAGAACCACGATGAAACATCTATGATGACCGTTGGAAATCAAATAGAATTCTTATATGGCCAGCGCAAAGACATTATTAGTACAGTACCACTACTGCAATGTGTAAACAGTAAATTACAACTTCAAAACATACAGTAAGTTACTGTAATGCTATGTACTATACCCATAATGCAATGCAAATTACAGTAACTAATTGTAAAGATGTTTTATGTTAGTTTACTGGGCATTTTGCGGTATTTAGCTGTAAAAAATACAGTAAAGGCTAACAGTGCAAGATATTATAAATACAGTACCACTACTGCAATGTGTAAACAGTAAATTACTGCAACTTCAAAACATACAGTAAGTTACTGTAATACTATGTCCTTTACCCATAATGCAATGCAAATTACAGTAACTAATTGTAAAGATGTTTTATGTTAGTTTTACTGGGCATTTTGCGGTATTTAGCTGTAGAAAATACAGCAAAGGCTAACAGTGTAGGGAGAGCTTTGGTGGTGATTACAACAGGCCGCAGGGTTCAGTCCTTCTCGAAAACATGACTGCTTGGTTGTGGTTCGACGTATCAAACACGTGAGAATATTTGCTTTTACGTCTTAAAACTGCAACTGCGTAACAATTGTATGGAGAAATCTGGAAATGGAGACCTGAGCACACTGTCAGTCGAGATTTCTCTCACGTTGGACAGATTTTGGCCAGAGGATTTTGCTCTGTCAGTTGGCACAAATGGACGTCTCACCTCTAAAAGCGGAGAAGACTGATGACAGCCCCCATTACCCAATGACATCATTATGTCAGCCTTGAAAGCTTTTCCATGTATGAAAAGTGACGCACGAAAACACACCCCTCAAACCTAGCCACCCTATTGTTGCACTTCACACCCCAGCTGTGATGAGAACCAAGATTAAAAGTGACATTCGCCGTTTTTCTGATTGATCGGGCATCGTTATAAACGGCCCCCCGAAAAACCTATGATGCTGTGCTGCTTATTAAATGGATTAGTATTGCTGTAACTGTGCCTAGATAGCAGACACACACAATATTTGAGTTCACTAATCATAAACGGAAGGATTATAAGTAAAAAAAATAATTAATTAAGATAAACTGACGCTAATTTTAAAGCACGAGAATCTAAAAACAGGCAAAATTAGCAAAACAGTGGGGGAAAATTATCAAAGTAACACACGCAGAAATCATTTATAATAATTTGTTCACAGCAGCACTGTAAAAAATGGATCTCTGATTTGCAGATTTTACTGTACTTGTATGATAAAAATCCATTTATACCATATAACTACCAGAATTTTACAGTAGTTGTACGGTAATTCTTGCAACCACAACTGCTGGTATTTCACCTTAAATTAGAGATGTTTTTTTGTTTTTTTTTTTACAGTGTATATTTTCACCATTAGAGGTCTTATACCTCTATTTAATACTTTTACATTTTTCAACCCAAGAATATATTTTTAAAAGTAGCTACTCATTGACTGGACTAAGTTATATAATCTTGCACTGAACTTTTTTTTTTCTTTGCACCAACTTCAAATTAAAATGTTCTAATTTGTTACAATTACTTGTATTAGTTTTGCTCAAGCAATAATTCTCAATTCAGAATGAATCAAATCTGAATTATACCTTTGGCAAAACTATTTGAAAAAACTTAACAGCTTCAAAGAAACATTGGCAGTAATTTCCCTCTGAATGCAATAAGCATCTGATTGACAGTGATGCGCTTTAGAAATGCACTAATGTTATGTTACCAAAAATGCTATAAAGCATTATTGACAATTAAGATTTCATGAAATACTTTCCAAGGTGGAGAAATTGGCGGGATAGATTAAAACTTTACTCAAATGCATTCTCCTGTCTCGACTGTCTATGAAGCGGCTTGCGAGTGTGAAGCGAAGTGTCTCGTTAAAGTGTGAACATGCCAGAAGGAGAATTTTAATGACACTTAGAAGGGAGTTGGCAGTTCTAACAAGATACGGAGGAAAACTGTGGCTGCTGTCGCTAGTTGTTCCTTGTACATTCAGGGACAAGTGAGAAATCGATAATTCTGTCATCTCCCAAGGATTTTGTTGAAAGGAAAGAAGACAAATGTTTGCTAAATTTATTTTTCGCTTGATTCTCGTCTCCCTTCGGTGCTCTGTCTGGGATTTCTCCCATTAGACTTGATTCCTCTGGAGGTATTTCATCCTGGCCAATCACCAAACAGGAGGACTTGAGTTTCTGTGCTCTTTTAGAATGGCAGTCTTCCTGTGTAGGGCTATAGTTTCTCAATGGTAATGGAGGAAATGAACAAAGCCTTTCAGTTTGTATTGGCCATGCTTCCAAATAATAAAGTCGGAGAAAGATGAATGTGTAGGAAATGTTATTGCTGTTTTATTGCAGGTTTTTACGTGACTCTGTTTTGTTTAACTTCTAGAGACACAAGAATGACTCCATTATTTGCTATAGAAGAGGCCTGTTGGCCTCACGACCTCCGGAAACCTGCAGCTTTGGCAGACCTATGCACCATCATTAGTCTTCTGTCATCACAACAGTGTGAAATTACTGAATAATGCCTAAGTGATATCTTCATTTTAATTATGTCATAATTGAGTGGCTTAAGTGAATTTAATTTCCCAGCAAATAGTATGCCAACATGGGAAAATATTAACTTAATTCAGTTCATTTATACAGTGCCATTTTACAAATGTCATCTCGTGGCACTTTGCAAAACGACATGTCCGATTTGTACGCAAAAATATACGGTCACATTCAATACATTAGACTGGCGAAAAGCTCATATGTTTAAGTTATTCAATTCACCAAGTAGGACACATTTAGCATCCAGACGGATGTTTTCAAGCCTTTATTTCTATGATTTTTTTCCCCGCTAACAGCTAATTAGAGTTTAATTTTAGACTGTTACTCCAGACCAATAAAAAACATTTTATTAAGCAATGTGAGCTTAACAAAAACTATTCTTACCAGCTGCTTATAGATTTTTCTGAACTGGTTCTACTTATCTGACAAATAAGCCTCAACAGAACACATTAATTTAGTGAATTTTATTCGCCATAGTTAATTTAATGATGCAGGAATGACATAGGTATGTCCTATAGGTGTCATAAAATGCAGTTAAATTTACCCAACAATGCCAATATTTGATATTTTCTTAGGTGACAGAACAGAATATCTTCTTAAAGCAAATTCAGCACCATTGTCAGGTTGTCAACACCTTAACTAATTAAACGCTGCGTTGGCGGCACTGGATCTTTTGGAGCCTCACACATTAGGGTCAAGCACTTTTTAGGGACACGGTATTTAACATTATGACCTCGAACAAACAGGAGGAAAACGATGGACAGGAAGGAAGTTTTACCATCAGAGCAAATATTCAGTGGATTCTAACAGACTGAACTGCAGGTATTGTCTGCTTTTTTTGTTTTTATTTTTTCAAATCTATATGTTGCACTACTGCATAAGTTTATAAGAGCTCATCAAAAATGCAACACGACACACGAGGTACCGGGAGATATAACTACTTATTAGCCAGCTTTTAGAACGATGTCTGGTTGCCAAGTATTTACAGAAAAATATGTGGTCTTCAGTTCACCTGAGGATACTACCTCCTCCATTTCTACTATGCTTGTCATTTTACTCTTCGGCTATATTGTGTGTGGCTGTCTGTTGATATGAGCTGTTACGACTTGTATTCCTTTCAGTACGATACACAAAATTCCCTTAATCCGACCTTTTCAGATTGCTTTGCTGAGTCGTGCTAGGTACTGATTTACTGACGTAATCATCTGATTGACAGTGATGCGCTTTAGGAACGCACTAATGTTACGTTTCCTAAGTGTATTTTAAGGACATCTGCTGCATTTGGGGTTCGCAGACAGAATTAAACGCGAAGGAGATTGCTCAGAGGCAGGAACTTGAAAATGCCAACAGTGCTGCGCTGAAAAATAATATTTTTAGCTTTGTTTTTTAGATTAGGGTATTACTTCTGAGGTCACCTTTCCCAGTGTCGTGGATTATGGTTCGTCAATTCTTGTCTTGTTTCGCAGATATACAGAGTGCTGAAAAAAAAAAAAAAGACATCAGTTTGATCCTGGAAAAATAGCTTCAGAGAAAATGAAAGGTTTTTTTTTTTTGTTTTTTCAAATGATGATTTCCTTTATGAATCAACATGACGGCATATGAAAATTTAAATCCCTTCCAATGTGAAAAGCTGAATTGGTCACCCATAGCAACAACTGCTATCAGGTGTTACGATCACTTACTTACGATCACAACATAGCAGATGGAACAGATTTGAGCATAGACTTTGATTAATTCACAACTAAATCTTTTTTTTAAGCCCTATTAGTCGTGTGTTGGTGCGCTTTACATCCATTTACTGCTCCATCATCTGAGTGTGTGCACGCTTAGTGTCACAAACCAATGACTGGACATTTCTCTTCAGGACTCTTGAGTTCTTCTAAAATACCTCCTTGCAATAAAAATCAGGACTTCATGCTGTCAGGCAGGTTTTGTTTTAGTCACAACTTCTTATTTCTACAGCTTTAAAAATTATGTACATTTTAGGCGTGGACAGGTTTCTTTCCTCCTTAACGACAGACATAATTACATGAAAACTTCTTTTTGTATTTACTGTGATCAACTATGGCTAAAATTAAATGGCGTGAGCTGAAACATTTAAGTGAAGCAAAAAAAAAGAGAGAAAAAAAATCTGTAATGGGGTAAATGCTTTTTCACACAATTGTACTTTTTTGCTACCATCTTAGAAATGAGAACAGAAAAATGTAAAAAAATGTATATGTTCCCAAAAATCTCAGTGGGATAAGGGCAAGTCTTCTGGAGTGACTGAGTGAACATTGAACACATCGTCTATTTGGAAACCTCCATTTAAAAGAGTTGTGATACGTTTAACAGCCCTATGTAGTTAGACTCAAAAACCCAGACATGAGGCGCATCTGACTGAATAAATTCCAGCTGTAGGGTGAAGCATTATATATTGAGTGCAACTGCAGCTGTGCCACATGTTTAATTGACATTGGTTTAAAATGACAGGCTCCCAATCTGTCAGTTTCAATTAACACCTTAATGTATAGTTAATGTGGGACATAAACAGCAAGGACGTCTTTTCAACATAACAAAAAAAAAGAGTTTTGTACTTGATTACTTTTATTGTGCTAAAAAGCGCTATGCTATTGATAGTGGCCCCCATTGGTAAAGGAAAATAAAAAGCTGTTAAATGAATTCATTATTTATTGCAGAATTTTGACCTTTGAGTTTAAAAATTGAAGAAAAACGAGAGAAACCCAACTTTTAAATTGAATTCAGCTGAGAAAACAAAATTCTAGGTCCATCTAATGTTTGTGTAAACCTAACTAGCAACGGCTTCGGTAAAATGGCGTGTTAACAGCACTATTAAAACTCAGAGAAGTAGCAACGCAGCTTCATAGAAAACCGATATGGGAAAAAAAACAGTTAAAAAACAGCAGTGGCACCTTGAACATCTGGATTCTTCACTCATGTGGCCGTAAAATTGTCTTCTCCGACAGGCCTCGGCAGAAGAAAATGTCCTTCTCTTCCGTTTTACCAGTTAGCGTTAGAGTACGTAAGCATAGCAAGAGGTTTTTTCAACTTTTAGACGTCAACAGCACCACATGCTGGCAAAAACGAGAATTACAACCGGAACGTGAAATAAAAGCAAAACGGGTTTACAAAATAAACGTTTTCCGGTACCAGTTTTTCACTTGGTTACATTCACTTAAAATAATAATAATAATAATAATCTGAACAACACATTTCGAAATTTTTTACAGGCATTGGTGTTGAACCCATGGATATCCTTCCTAGAGAATGAAAATATTTAGCCAGCTGTTTAAAAATCCTTCTGCATTGCTGTTCCAAGTCACAAAATGAGCTGGCTGGTCAGGAGCGAAACCTCGTGAAAGGCTACCGGCTGAGCCAACAGTGGCGTGATAATGAGGTCCGTGCAATCAGAAAGTGGAGAGACCTGTGGATGCTGCATGAAGAATGATTAACACAGTAGCTGCCTCATTTACTATGCAGTGTGGTTTCCTGTCTGGAGCAGCTCTTATAGTTTCTCATTTCCAAGAAGCCAGTTTTAGGAAAAGCAAGCAGCTTTCCTAAAATCTTTCTGAACTAAAAAGCATTCACTGACTTTCACTGACTCCGACCTCCATAGCTACCACTGTAAGGCAACTTTCTTTTCTTACACCGTGGTATCAGAAAGTCAGACTGTCAAGTACTAAGCAAAAGTTTTTTTTGTTTTTTTATTTTAATCGGAGCTTTCCGAAGGTTTTTCTTTGAACATTGTTTTTATTCACCCACTCTCTCTCCAGCCTTTGTTTGATTGGTAAACTACTCAGTGATTCATTGAATTATGAAAGGAAGAGCAACAAAAGAAGCTCATTTAAATGTTATCCAAAGGTAGATAGATAGATAGATGGATGGATGGATGGATGGATGGATGGATGGATGGATGGATGGATGGATGGATGGATGGATGGATGGATGGATGGATGGATGGATGGATGGATGGATGGATGGATGGATAGATAGATAGATAGATAGATAGATAGATAGATAGATAGATAGATAGATAGATAGATAGATAGATAGATAGATAGATAGATAGATAGATAGATAGATAGATAGATAGATAGATAGATAGATAGATAGATAGATAGATATCAAACACACATTTTCACTATTTATGAAACAAGAAAATAAAAAGAAAGAAAAATTTGCGTGTGGAAAACTCTGTTCACCCTTGTATCCAAAAGCCTGACAAATGAGCAGCAATAACTTTGTTTAGTTCCTTATAACTTAATCATTCTATACTTTAATGTGGAGGAAGTTTGGCCCCTTCCTCATTAAGCAACTTTGCTTCAGTTCCCTGAGGTTTGTGGGAGTTTGTTTGAGCACAGCTGTCTTTAAGATCACTCCAAAGCACTCATTACCATAATCTGTTCTTTCAGAAGTCTTACGACTTATTCTGATGCATCTTTCCAACATGAATCATAAAACGTCTCCATTTAGGCAATGAATCATATTGCCAATTTCTTTTGTCGTTTTATTTTTTTAGGAGAAGCGGCAGTTGTCATGCACTTTAACGTCGAGCGTCTCTAGCTGAGGCGTGCAGGGTCTCCAATGTGGCTTTTGAGGATTTCTTAAATCCTCATGTAATATCCCCCTTTAATTATTGATGTGATTGTAAGAAAAGAAAGCAAAGGTTTTCAGCTTTTTCACATAAAAGTCTGGAAACATAAAATTTGGTTGCAAAATTGCTTCCAGTCAATCTAGTATTTTCTCAGCAAAGTGGTTCATATATAAGTGGCCTCAGCTGTGTTCCTTGGACAAATAAAATATGCTATTTTTAAGATGGGGAGTGAAACTATAAACAATTAAAACATCTCCATTTAGGCAAAATGTTCTACCTTTTGTATTAGAACTCCCAAAGCCATGAAAGTACAGCATTGAAAAAATACATGTCTAAGTACCCAGAAGGGTTAGAGGGGCTGTATTATGTATTTCCAGGCACGGAAATGCACGGCCCTGCTCAGTTGTTATAAAAATGCTATAAATATCAAATAAAATTTGACTTTGTCATCCGACACCTTGAAATTGGGCCTCTGTCTCTTTAAAAACTCCTGCTGGTTCTGAAACGTCGCCTTCAGGAAGTCGCTCCTTTATTAACCCTTTAAGAACATTTTCACCAGAAATAGATCATATAATGAGCCGAGCAGATGCTCAGTCCCACCGGGTTTTAGCTAATTGCTGCCGGCTTGTTTGGAGGAGCTGAGTGGAGGAGATTTGGGGCAGAGTTGCTTCGAGGAAGAATCTCTGAAGCTTGAAAGCTTCGAGGAGGAGCTACACCTCAAAGGCGGAGCTCTGTCCACCCAGGTGTTTCACACAGCAGAATGGTTGCCACGGGAAATTAAAGGATTTCTCACACATCCACAAAAGAATCAAGGCAAAACTTTAGTGCATGTTTCAGATGAAGCAATCACATTAATAGCTCAAAGAAGTTGATTTTACTTAACATGTGGTTGTGTCATGGATTATTTGGTAAAAAATCTCATTATTTACAACCTTGTCATACAAGTCATTCCTCAAACTTGTCACCGGTAATGCGAGAGACCATGCTTCACTGCCGTTAATGACTTCACAAATTCACTCCGAAACGGGAATTTGATGGAGGTTTTGCATCCAACTCTCTCTGTAACTAAATAAGACTCTTTCTGTATCAGCAGAAAATAATTTGGAGGTTTTTGACTTGGTCATGACCTCATCAGCCAAAAAATGCACTCTCCACCTCTGAAAAAATTGCATTTAATAAGTCCTCCTGCAAAAATGTTCCCAATTTTTTGCCTCACAGCACGACACTCTTTTTCTTTGCACTCTGAAATTACGCTGCATCCATTTGGAGGCGGCTTCTACACAGAGCCACAAGAAACTCATTAGAGCTGAATGTGTAGTTGGACGTCTTGTCTGTGGTCGTTTTGACATTACAGCTGGGGGAGACGAATGTTGAACCACGATGGCCACGTTTCCCTGGTGAGCTCCAGGCACTTTATTTGATGAATGAAGCAGTAATTGTGGACGTCCTTGCAGATAGAAATTATGGTCATTGTAGGCCGACCATAATGGATTTCTGAGAAATAGCAGCTGGTGACAAAGTAGGAATATAGATGATAGGAGAAAAAAAAGGGAAGATAGCCTTTATAACACTTATCCCAGTATATATATATATATATATATATATATATATATATATATATATATATATATATATATAAAACTACTTCGATTTCAGGACAATCAAAATGCTTAGACGCTGAGAAAAAACTCTTACGTTTCCACTGAGAATCTGTGCTATTGTCAAGAGGACAATGAATAGACTGGAGCCAACACGCTGCACTGATTAATTCCGGCAGCAAATGCTGAGATTCATGCAGAACGTTTATTTTTTATTTTAATATTATTATTATTATTATTAATTTTTTTTGTTGGTCTTTTGTCAAAATCTAATTTTGGGTATTTATTAGTTGTGACCCAAATGAACCAAAATATATATATATTTCAATATATCCCTCTGAGTTTAATGAATGTGCATTTATTTATTTTTTTAGCCGACTTTTTATGGAATAAATTTACATTTCAATTATATTCCAATCTGTCAACCTTTCATATGAATTAAATTGGTCTCTAGGTGGAGACGGGGGGAGTGGAGAATAAACAGTCGCAAAGATCGTCAATGCGTTCCTCCCTCTGCTGAGTCACTTCCAAGAGGTTAGACTCTTATATCAAAGCTCGTCCCTCCTCCTCCTGAAGGTTAAGTCACACTGTGGCACCAGAGGGTGACTTCAGTTGGCAGCGCTGCCGCTTTACGCAGCTACGATCTCCCCTGTTCGCATCTGGCCGGCTGCGCGCGCACAGCTGCAGCCTCCTGTCTCCGCTTCCTGCGTGCGGACAGATGGATGCGCCAGCAGCACCTGCAGCGGCACACTTTTACTTAAACATCACGCGAGGATCCTTCCGTTCTAAATAAACCCCTGTATTTTTATTTTTATCTTTATCTATTTTGTGCATCTTTCCAAATGGATATTTACGCCTCAGCGCTGTCACCGGCGCTGGATATCGGCGCAGGCTGCTACCTGCTGGTTTTAAGTAAGTAGAAAAACGAATTATTATAGGTTTTTTGTTTGTTTTGTTTTTTTGTCGTTTACGCATTATATTAGTACTTTACTTTGTGAAAGCAATTGCTTTGGCAACGCCACTTTTGATTAAGGAAAAAAAAACAAAACACAAAAAACAACCAAAACAGGTTTCTGTCGTGCTTTGGATCACGTTGTCACATGCGGCTTAGGTGACGAGATCAGCTTTCTGCGTGTCTTGATTATAAGTGGTGCAGTTCACCTGTTGAAGAAAAAAAAAATCCAACATTTCATCAGTTTCTGCCTAGTTTCAAGAACAAAGGCAGAATTAAGCATAAGTAATAAGGCGCTAAAGCCAGTCAAAATTTCAAAAACCATAAATTGAGCTGTTGGACAAGGTTTGATTTCTGAAATGAGTATTTCTGTTTTTCCTTGTGACATAAGTCTTTACCTAAGATTTATTTTAAAAATCCACTTTTTTTCCAGCATCAACCCACACCAACCACTTCAGTGGGTACAGACTTCCTTTTGCACTCAGAATTGCCACAGTTCTTCATGACATAATATGTTGCACATTATTGAAGTGACGCTATCACAGCGTTTGGTGCAAATCCATCAGCTGCTGATCCGTGATGAGAATCTCCTGCCACGCCACATCCCAAAGACGTCCGACTGGATTCGGATCTCATTTTCTCAATCTGTTGATGTCCAACTTCTGTAAACTTGTGTCGGTCTTCTGTTTCTAGCTGACCGGAGTGGCACCTGCTGTGGTCTTCTGCTGCTTTTCACTTCACTTCTAATCCGGGGTCGGGACGGGGTGCTGGTGCCTATCTCCAACGAACGTTCTGGGCAAGAGGCGGGGTTCACACTGAACCCGGGTACAACTTGTTGAACAGGGCAACACTCACACGTAGAGGGCAACTCTAGGGAAACTTTAGAGAGACCAATTTTTGTACTGTGGGAGGAAGCCAGAATGCCCAGAGAGAACCCACACATGCACAGGGAGAACATGCAAACCATGCAGAAAGACCCCGGGCCGAGAATTGAACCCAGGTCCTTCTTAGCCACTGTGCAGCCCTCACTTCAATCCACTTTTCTTTTTTTTTTACACCCTTCTGATGCTCAATTTGAACTTCACCAAGTTGTCATTGCCACATCTAGATACCTACATACATTAAATTGCTGCCATGTGATTGGCTGCTTTACTATTTGTGTTAGTAAGCATTTTAAATGGCATAGCTAATAAGTAGAGAAGATATATATGTGTACATATATTAAATGGATTTTGCTTTTTCACAGCGTCTTAGAGAAGAAATAAGAGACAGCTGTGCAGGAAAGCTCCTGAAGTTGAGAATCAAACCCTGGATAACTGCCATATCAAATACTATAAATATTTGGTGGAGATGTGAACTGTTGTTCAGATCTTTTTACAGCAGGTTGAGCCTCAGCGTGTTACTTTGCCCCTACTTGAGGTAGAGTTAGGGTTTGTAAAAAAAAACAACCCTCCTTTCCACAACTGTAGAGTAGAAGATGGAGACGTTTACGCTTGTTTAATGCTGAGGGTTTTGCTGGGAGTTTGGGATGTTCTGCCCACTGGTGTTTTAAGGAATCTTGAGGAGGATCTGGGAGAGACTTCTCGGCATAAAGTCAGGTTTGTTTCTGCAACAAGGCCTGGGATTTGAAGCTGATCTTGGGTTGTGGCGGGATTCCAAGTGGTAGCCATGAAGAGGCGGCTGTTTAGGTGTACAAACGTTTGGGTTGCATCTCGCTTCTTGTTAGTGTCTTCAGATTATGACCTCCAGTCGACTTTTCAGCAGATTGTTAAACTGTTGGAGTGAAAAGCCTTCAAGTCGGAGGTCATGGTTCTCAGTCAGTACGGGATGGATTGTTTTCTTTGGGTTTTGAGTCCGTCTCTGCCTCTGGTGGCTTGGACAGATTGAAGCCTCTTGTGCAGCAATTCAGGCACTGCTCAAATCTGTAAAGGTTAATAAAAGCTGAGCCTAAGAGCAAAGCTCTCGATTTTACAAGTCGTGCCTCGTTCTTCCTTCTACACAAGGTCATAAGATGGGGATAATATCTGACATGAGAAGACAATTGATGGATGCATCGACGTGTCAGGAGGGTCGAAATTTTCGTTAAGATGGATTAAAGTAAGAATAGTTCACTGTGCGAACAAGGTTGGGACTATAATCACTGGTAGTGTACAGAGGTTGATAATTCCTGAATGCTCTTGCTGATATCAGCTGAAATTAAACCTCACAATGGCAAACTCCAATGTTAGAGGGCAAAATATTTGAGCGTGACTCCTCGTCTGATAGTGAATCCAAATGCAACTGCAACAGCAGGATCTAAATCCTTCCTCCACTGTGAGTCTAGTCATGTGACGAAGCTCCAAAAGGAGGAATCATGATCAGCTAAGATGAGAGAGGCTTCGATTTTCACACATTACATCTGCCTGCTACACGAGCAGAACCAAAACGGCTTTCGATTAAGAAAAAAAATAAATAAAAATTATCTTATTAATTAGGTTTTCAACATTTCATAGGATATTGAAATCTTCACGTAAAGTCAAATATTCAGCTTATAAATGCATTCTGGGACTCTGAAAAAGACAAATTATCCAGAGAGAAGCTACTATAAAGACAACTCTGAGGCACGTTTTTAAGAGACTAGGAGCGCGGCACCACTTTGCTCGCCGAAAGTCGTGCGCCCTCAGTGTTCTGGTTGATGTGTGCCTCAGTTTAACTCGATCCACTTTAAGCTTTTTAATTAAGGCTTACAAAAAAAAATAAAAAATGGACTAACGTGCATTTTAATACAATGGTGTGCAAAAGCCTGGTTGAAACAAACTTTAAAAAGAATTGATTCAATAAAAAGTGCAACAACAAACTAACCGCTTCAGCTCAACCGAGCTGAAGGTCAAGGAAAATAAATATTGTGTTTCCATGACCTTTATTCTGTGGTTTAGTAGATAGAAAAGGAGGCAGGAAGAAGAGGAAGTTGTGCATTAACAGCGCCAGGCTTGGATGTAAATCCATGAAATCTTCATTGATGATTGCTGGCCCTCCATATGTGGGGCACCTGCTCTACCCAAAGTGCCACTCAGTGCCCCAGAAATAGCACCTCTTTAAAATTTAAGATTTATTCATCTCTAAGGCGGGTTCAGATTTGATGCGCCATGGCAGGCTGTCCCAAAACCCAGCGGCCACCTCGGCCCCCTGTGGTCCACAGCTTGATTCTGACAGACCTAAGTGCCCCGCAGAGATTTTTTTAAAATACAATTTAGCAAAAATACTCAGGTGCCAGTCCATTAGGAGCTCTAAATCCTTTTGCTTCTGGATATGGGACCCTAAACACAGCTAATGCTTTGAAATGAGACGTAGCAATGAAGTCAGACTGAACTAAACTTCTGGGTCAGCCTCTGGCGCTGGCAATGCAGAAAGACAGTAAGATGCTAGTAGCTCACTTTCCCTGGCAAGACGGATGCAGACCATGAAGTGTCTCTGTGACCCTTAATGGCCCGGGCTTTTTTACTTTTGAGCTTTGTGAGGTTTTGAAATAGGCAAGGGCAGTGAGGGGGAAAATGTTGTGTTTGTATATCATGAATAAATGGTGGGAGGGAGAATGTTTTGCTTGCTTTTTTTTTCCTTTTCAAATTTTGAAATGAACGCACTATTGTGTGAAGCTTACGGAAAGAGACCAAAGACAAGTTTATGCATGTATGTATTGTATTTGTTGCAACCCTGACTGACCTAAAACAATAATTAAACAGTTCAAATGCATGCTTGTCAGGTCAAGATTAAAATATTTGATATGTTATTCAAATTTTTAAATTTTATGATTAACTGTAAAATTATGCCTTCACTTGGCTCTCCGGTGGATGTGTTCTCTTCAACAGTTTGAAGATATGGTTTGATTAAAGAAGGCAGCATATAGAAGAATATTTGTTAGCAGTTTTCAGTCTATTTTGCAACACAGCTAGCTTGCATGACAGTTTCACACTTGGCAGTGCTTTAGTAATCTGTCCATTAGCCACCAACAGCACAGTTTTAACCTCACATGGAGAGTAAAGAAAAGCTTTTTGCAATCGGAGTGTTTCTCCTGCACACCACAAGCCTGGAATCATTTAGCATAAAACCAATCACTTTTTAATATTTTCATTTGTTTACGTTCTTTCTGTATTTCCTACATTAAGTCAACTGCTGCATTACTTACCATTAACGCTGAAGTGTAACTGTTTGTGGGCTAAAGTAAACTAAACCCACAATGTTTCAGGGTCCTAACACTGCCTCTGATGCGCCCCATAAAGTAATTCACACTTTCAAGCATAGTGGTTACTACAGTGAACAAAACGAAAACCATTTTTGCTCTGTTTGTGGATGTTCAGTAAGTCACTTCATAGGACGCCATCATGCTCCCGCATGCACTGCCACCTGCTGGATAGGAGGTGGAAGTTCATCTTTAAGCCATTAATCCACGTGACAAGTAGTCAGCCAGAAAAAAACAAACAGTTGAAGAGGTACGTTAAAATTTTACGAGAATGCTGGAATACCCAGTAAAAACAC
Source organism: Gambusia affinis (assembly GCF_019740435.1). NCBI lineage: Eukaryota > Metazoa > Chordata > Actinopteri > Cyprinodontiformes > Poeciliidae > Gambusia > Gambusia affinis. Next base: position 16,669,239 of record NC_057889.1, on the reverse strand, counting down.
ATACACACACGCATAAAGAGAACATGCAAAATGCACTCAGAATGGCCTGAAAAGCCAGATCCATGTGGCCTTATCAGATTTGCACAACCGATGCAAAAGGATCAGACACTTAATCTGTCTAAAGTTCAGAGAATATGCAGCCAAGCCGTCTAACTTCCAGGACTCTGCCTCATGCAGTGAAGACGTAAACGCCAGTAAAAATGTAGGACACAAAAGGAAAACATCGCTATTTCCTCTTGTAATAATAATCACCACAGTAACGGCGGCGAGTTTAACACTTTTCTAAGATCTGTTCTGGTTTGTCAAACATCCCAATTAAAACGGCAGGATTTGAAAAGAACAAGTGTGACCCTTGTAAGCTGAAGTAGTGATTTGGTAATTGTTACTTTCCACTGTTAGACGTTTTCCAAGAGCCAGATTTACACGGCTAGAGGAATGTTGAAGCAAATCATGATGGAGTTACATAAATCTAATTGTGCTGAAAAAATAAAGCAGATTAGGGATTTGTAGTCATTTTCAGTTAGATTTGGAAATCTATTCAAGTTCTAAGATAGCTGTGAAACTCAGCACTCTATTTTTTGGGGGGTGAGAGGGGATTTACCATAAAATACTCATAACAAGGATTTGGTACTGGTAATTGTTAAAGGAACAGCCATTGTCCAATCCTCTGTAAAATTACACCAACATTCACTTTCTTGGGGTTGTTTCAAGGTAATTATGTCGCTACGTTTTAATCTTTTGTGAATTTTGCTCGGCGAAAACTTTCCGCTTTGCCGGAAGGACGTGCATCCGGTACCTTGTGTTTGTTTTACACTTTCCTTCACCTCTCGGGGCATTACACGCTTGACTGATCGGCAGTCTCCGAAAACAGACTTGGTATTTTGTTTAAGCTGTGATGGGGTGACCTCGGTCATTGTTCCGCTTGTTCTTTGGTCCTGGAGGAACAAACAAAAAAAAAAGAGAAAAAAAAATAAAAATCTGGTGTCTCATAAACAAACAAGCCGAATCGATAACCAGTCACAAGTCAGCTCCTGTTTGAGTGTACTGCTGAGTGATCAGTAAGCGATGTGTCCTGATTAGAGATGCGCAGGGAAATTGTTTGATTGCGTGACTTTTAAGCTTGATCAGCCACCCGACAGTTTCAGGCAGAGAATTTGTTTGAAGTCAATTCAGCCACCTGAGCCAAACGGCTTAAAGACGTTTAGATCGAGGCTTTACACCGTTTATCGGAAATGTTCAGCGTTATCGATCCTTCGCCCAGAAAGATGTGTGTTTTTGGAATGTGCCCAAAAGAACTTTCAACTTGCATCAAAAGAGTCCAAAACCATTGAAGTGCGATTCCTGCAAGCTACAATGCAAAAACACAAACTCTCACCAAGTGTTTTTGGTGCAGTTTCTAGTGAAAATATTGTAATACTCTTGAAATGAGATAGAATCAGCTTACAAGTAAGTTTCCAGTAAGAAGGAGAAGCTTGTTTTGAGGGAAGAATTTCTTAATATTGATGAAAAAGTACTAGTTCCACTGGCGAATAACTTATGACATAAAAAAATGTCTTTCTGCCAGTGAAACTTGTACCAGTAGTTTTTTTTAATGAATATTAAGAAATGATTGACCTAAAACAAGCTCCCTTTTCTTGACGAAAAGTCGCTGCAAATTAATTTTGTCTTATTTCAAGTGTACTAAGATATTTCTGAAACATTAGCTCAGATCAGACAACGATCCGACCATCTGTCTCTGTCTCCCGTTTGCCTCAGCCGTGCTCTCCACTGTGGGAAACCTGCTCGTCCTCATCATGGCGTTCAGGAGGTCGTCCCGCATGAAGCCGCCGGAGCTGCTCAGCGTAAACCTGGCGGTGACGGATCTCGGCGCGGCCGTCACCATGTATCCCCTGGCCGTGGCCTCGGCCTGGAGCCACCACTGGCTCGGCGGAGACGTTTCCTGCATCTACTACGGTCTGGCGGGCTTCTTCTTCGGCATCGCCAGCATCATGAACCTCACCGTCTTGGCCGTAGTGCGCTTCATTGTGTCCCTCAATCTGCACTCTCCCAGTAAGTCATTTAATTTAGAAAAAAAAAAGAGAAAAGAATAAAAAAAAACAGGTGCCGGTGAATTGAAATTCATTGTTTTGAAGAAAGTTATTTGCAGTTTGCAACATCAAACAGCTGTTTTCACAATCTCTGCAGTCCAGATTATTTAATTCTCATGTTAAATTAAGAAAACGGATGTTTTCCACCATGCCCGTTCTGCTGCTTCCATACGATTTAAAAGGGGAAGCATTGAGCTAGGAGTGGCAAAACAAATGCGCCCGATTAGCTGACAATCAATAAGACCATCTCGGTAGATGCAGGGGATCTGGTAGGTTATTTCTCTAGTGGTTAAAACAATGCCAAGGCTGACAAATTGCATCATTGAGATCTGGAAGGTCATTTCCGAACAATAGTCAGTCTATCAATTTACAGCAAGAAAGACATTTAAGTCCATTTCCAATCTTCCCAGGAGTCAATGGTCCAGAGAATTCACCCCAAGGTCAGTCTGTGCAAGATGGCAATTTAAAAAAAACAAAAAGCTTCATCTTTAGCCAGGTAGGACAAGAATTGGTGTTTGTTTGTTTTTTTAAATGCGCTTGTATATAAAATTGTTTACCTAAAAGAAAGTGTGTGCTCTGTCTTCTGCTTAATTTTAATGAATATGAAATCTAAAATTTAAGAAACTGCATTTTCATTTTGTGTTTATATGTTTATGGTGTGTTCCCATCATTTGCTTCCAGGAAGAAAACCAGTTTCTTGTTGAAATCTTATGTAGGAGATATTAAAACTGGGGACGTATAAACTTGGTTTGCGCCTGTCGGACATCAGGGTGGCAGGATTTTGGTCGACACACATTCAACGTCAAAAGGTTGTCCACGAAAAAGAGAAGAGCACAAACAACGCGCTACCCAAAAAGTCCAGCTTTTCCTTTCGATTGACGTGTGATTTCGTTTTGCCTCGGCTGGCGCATTTGGTCGCTTTTGTCAAGAACGAGATCATCTCTGTCAGAGTAACTCTGTGCAGAACTAAATCTAGGACTGAACCCCACAGAAAAGAAAAGGGAAGACAACCACCAACACGCATTCACACCTAGCAGAGCTGCAGAGTGGCCAATGCAACATGCATGAGCCTGGAGTGTAGGAGGAAGGTGAGGCGCAAACCTGCGTCTCTCTGTCGATGGTTACAAAAAAGAAATAAATAAAAAAATCTCAAGAAAACTATATTGACCGTACACTAATAAAACAGATGTAATTAGTTTTTAGCAACAACAATGACGGCGTGGAGAGAGTGTCACCTTGGAGGAGGACTCATCAGCTCACAGCTGCCTGGTAAACAGTAGAGGGATGAATGGCGAAGCGACGAGGAGGAAATCAAATTGCCTCTTATGAGCAATTCATTTGATGGCAGAAACAAATGTGAAGTAGGCTGTTATGAAAAAAGACACATCAAAAGAAACGTGTTTTTCTTTTGATGTGTATTCATGTACACTCTTGACTCTGATGAAGCAATTTTTTTTATGAAAAAAAAAACAAAACCTTTTTTTTTCATATTTAAAAAAAATTACTCACAGTTTCCCAAATCCAGCTTCAGAGGTCTCTCCAGGTCGTGTTCAATGGGGATGTTGAAATTTCCCAGTTGCAAGAACAACCGGAACGCATCATTACCCCCTGCTATGAGACATTGGATTTATTTCTGAAGGCCTCTTTGCACAACCTGCAACCTGAATCTTGACTGTTGTGATAGATCTGTGTATATATATAGTGAAGCACAATATATAGTAAGTAAAAGTATATACACATTATATATCTAATATTTTTTATTTATTTTAAACAGACAAAAAGTAAAAGCAAGAAAAAAATCTAATTAAAACAACTTACCATGCCCTTTGACGCGCAATATTACATTCTGATTTCCTGCCGCTTTCAAACCCACAACCTGCAAACATTTAAATCTCCCAACACCAGATAAACTCTTAAATTATTCCCACGTTGAACGACTCTTACACATCACATTCTCATCCTTTAACGTGCAACAATTTATACATCTTTAATATCATCAGAAGCATTTTTGGTCGGAGAGCCCTATGCTCGGAGAGCATGTTTCCCAATAAGCTCCTACGTCTGTTAGCTGAAAACGACCTATTTGAGACAACCCATGCATTCTGCAAATGAAATCAGTTTTGTTTCTGTCGATAGAGACATGGAAGTTAATACATAAGAGAAAACTGTGCGAATGCTGTTATGATTCAAACAGACCCTTCTGACAATGATTTCACGGGTTGCGAAGAATGTTGTATTTCCTTTACTTCGCAGACGTTTCTTTCCAAATTGATTGTGCAGTTAAGGTGAAAGCCCGTGACTGTTGTACAAATTGATGAAAAATACCCAGTATTTCTCTTTCCCTCTCTCTCTCTCTGCAGAGGAGAAGATCAGCTGGAAGAAGGCGAAGATGCTGTGTATGTGGACCTGGCTGTACGCTCTGGTCTGGGCTCTGTTCCCCATTCTGGGCTGGGGCCGGTACGGGCCGGAGCCCTTCGGCCTGTCCTGTTCGCTCGCCTGGGGACAAATGAAACACGAGGGCTTCTCTTTTGTCGTCTCTCTGTTCTTCGTGAACCTGCTCGTGCCGAGTGTCATCATCATTTTCTGCTACTTTGGCATCGCCATGAGGCTCTACTTCACCTACAAGAAGTCGACGAACAGCAACCACGTCCCCAACATCATCAAACTCCACCGGAGGCTTCTGATCGTAAGTTACTCCGTGCCGACGCAGCCGTGGCCGAATCGGCGTCTTTGTCCAAAGAAATTATTTGTTTTGCTTCAGCTTAATTTTATGTGATAAAACAACACAAATTAATTTCTGAAAGATGCTGTGTGCATATTATCTAGTCTCCCTCTCCCTCTCCGAGGACTTTATTTGCTTCTGTTTCGCCATCATGTGATTTCTATCCTGAGCGTGGTTTAAATGTCGGGACCGAATTTTAAAAGGAATACATTTGAACTGATAAATTAGTTGAAAACATATCAGGCAGCCCTCACTGGAACACAGAATCATTTCACGTTTCTGTGCTTGTTTTGTTAAGCCAGGAGTAAACAAATTACCACAAGGTTTCAGCAGACGGTATTTTTGCACATGTGACGCAAACAGCTCTGGTGTGTGACAGCCCAACAGTATTTGCTACGGCCATAAATTAGAAAGAAATGTGTAAATGCTGTCCAAATGAACACTTTACACACATTTTATTTGGGTATATTTGAATACATATATATTTAAACAGTTAAAATAATCAATTAAAGAAATTAAATTTGTCAAATTCCAATTAATTAAGATAATATTGCTCCTCTGATAATGGATTTTGTAAAAAGCATAAAATTACTAACACAGCAAGTAATGTTTTTTTTCCTGATAATTCGATTTAAGATAGTGAATGTTTAAGGGTTAAGAAGCTCAGAGTGCTAGCAATTTTCACTTGCTAACCTGAGTAAAGTTAGCTCCAAACCAAAGTTTTTGCTCCAACATAGAAGAATGAATGTGAGGCGTCTCATATTCATTTTTACCTCAAGTTAATATATAAATTCAATAAACAAGCCATATAAACATACTCTTGCAAATCTCTGTCTACCACTAGCATAACAGTGTGTTAAATTGGTATCCAGCAAATTCTAAATCCAAAAGTAGCCAATTCTAGAACTTACCAATATAAATGGATTTTATTTAGCGTCCAGAATTTATTTTTAGTGCGCACATAGTTTCACAATTAAACACAATGCACACATTTAACAAGCTGGGAACTTGCTGGTAAGAATCACGTTGTGTGTAGACCCTGAGACCAAAAGCAACCACAGAAAAGTGGGAGTTCAGCTAAAAGTAAATATTTTTCCTCAAGTCCAAAAGACAAAGAAAACATTAACCACTAAAGTATTTATATTACATTTTCAGATGCCGCAGTGGGATTTCTTTCTTTATTTTTTTTTTTACCGTCTCTGGTGTTCTGTTGCAGATTGCCGTTTTGATCAGCGCAGGCTTCGTAGCCTGCTGGACGCCCTACGGCTTGGTAAGCCTGTGGTCCGTTTTCAATGACGGCAGCAAAATCCCGCCCGAGGTCAGTCTGCTGCCTTGCATGTTTGCAAAGAGCTCCACCGTGTACAACCCTTTGATCTACTACTTCTTCAGCCAGAGCTTCAAAGAGGAGGTGAAGCAGCTGTCGTGGCTGTGCCTGGGCTCCCACGCGTGCCAGGTCTCCAACAGCGTCAGCGAAAACGACATTTACATGGTTAGCGTCAACCTCAAGTCCAAGGACGTAGTGCGGGAAACCGTGCAGGAGATCACCGAGTTGAGGCAGTGACTTCGGCGTGAAGGAATCTTAAAAGCAAGAGACTGAGCCGAGAAGGAGTTGTCAGAGGTCTCGTGGTTCTGGAATGGAAAGGTGTCCTCTGGGTTATGACCAGGTAATGGGGGTCCTTAGACAGACTGGCAATGATGGGTAAAAAAAAGGACTGGGTTCAAAACTGTGAATGTTCCAAGAGCTACAAATATATATATATATATAAAGTGTCTAATTCAGTCATGGAGATGGGATATCTGACATCTGAGTCATACAAGAAATGATCATAATCGGCAGGTTTGGAATGTTACGGTACATTTAAGGTCACAGAGAGAAGATGCTGCGTAGCAAAAGTTCAAAGCCAAATGCCGTACGGAGAAACAGAACGGGAAACGTGCAAGAACTGCCAGAGAAAGTGGAAATGTTTACTTACTGGACTTCGTTTTCTCATGTTGTGGAGGACTTGTGCTTCTGTGTGCATTGTGTGTTTAAACAATAAAGTAGCCGTGCTGTCCTTGAAGGCCACACGTTGCCCGTTTCCGAACGGCGGTTCATGCAAGAACGCAAGATTGTAAAGAAGCTGCTGTTATTCTGTCTAAGCCTTGTGTTACGATGTGTAAATGTACAACACCTTTTACAACTTGAGCGGTATGTAACTTTGGAGGCACCGTCTAAAACAGCTTTGTGTTGTAAAAATGAAACTGCTCTTCAAAACTCCATTTTTGGAGAGGTGTATGACTGTTGAAGTTACTTCTGTAAAGCACAATTCAAAGACAAAAAGGACTCAGTGGTTTTGCTTTCGTATCAGTTTGACAAAGAGTCAAAAAAAGTGAAATGCCAGCACTTTTGGGTTACACTTTTTGTGTTTTGTTGCTGAAGTGAGGCTAGCTATTTATGTAGTCGTTGGAAAAAATGTCTTTTTAAAAAGAAAAAAACCTTTGAAACTTTTCTAGCTATGCTGATTGTGGCGTAGAGGCAAAAATGCATGTGAATCACAGAAAATAATTGGTTAAGAAGCCGTGGTTGACACATTTGATTTGTCGCTTTGCTTTTGTTGTCTGGAGCAAATGTAGTGTAACCGAATGCATCAGAATTCCTCAAATAATGAGGTATTGCATGTTAAGACGATTAAAACCATGCATAATTTACCAACGTAAGAGCGTGCTTGCACTGTTTTACGGCTTATTTTAATAATATAAATATTTTCTGCACTACGAACAGCTCATAAAATGAAGAAGAATACTTTAGTAAATAAAAGCAAAATAGCTGATTCACGAGGAGGTTGCTAGTTCCATCCTGACCACTAGATGGCAATAATAACAACACACTGCACCTTTAAACAGATTTGTGTTTTTCCTCTCCTGTTGAATATAGATTTCACCTCCATCATCATAATTTTCATCAGTTTAATTCTTTTTTCTTTTTTCTTTTTTTGTACTTTGGAGAACCAAAACATTATGGCAAAGTATTAGTGAAATCTGTCCAAACCTTGTAGAAGAATTTGTTTGCTGCATTCTGACCTGAACAGCCCAGATTTTTTTTTTGTTTTTTTTTTGTTTGAGGTTTTCTCTTTTATTCACTCTCTGTATTGATCAAAAAAAAAGTTTATGGTACAATCAGGCTGAACTATATTATTACACTGAAATCAGACAAGCACATTTGTGAGGTTAACGTATTTTGCAGGTACTATAGACAAGATGTGTCACTTTTGAGTCTCTATTCTCCATATTTTCCTTTCTGTATGGTTACATGTATTTGGCCTTCACTGTTATGCACCATTATTGTTATGACAACGTGCCTTTCAAAGCTATTCATTCTCCTGGTTCGCTTTCACGTTTTGTCACAGTACAATCACAACTCTGTAATTTGTTGAGCTTTCTTGTAACACAAGGTTTAGCATAATAGCTAAGTGGAACACTACATACAGTACACCGCCGCCGTCTACAATCCAGACTGCTTCCGCAAACATTTTGTGAAGAAAAAAAAAGAAGAAAAAAAAAGGGTCGCCCTAAGGAGCTCAGCGAATTCTAGCACGTTACCTCGCTTTTAAGTATTCCTCGGTCAGCTGTTAGTGGTATTATGACAGACCAGAAAGGATTGGGAACGACAGAAACTCGGCCTGAAAGAGGCGAGCCCTGTGAAATCACAAAAGTGGGATTAGAGGAAGGTGAACGGCCCGAGAACAAACAGAGCTTTTACTGGAGGGGATTCCTGATCGAGCAGCTAAATTTAACCCTTAGGTCATCAAAAAGCAACTCCACTGCAGGGAGCACTTAATGCTTCAGGATCATTTCATCCCAACGGATGAACTGTTTCCTGCTCCAACGTGATTGCTAAAAAGCGAGGTCCACAGGGACGTGGATGAAGAACTTGAGCGGTCTGCCCAATCCTGACCTCAACCAGACAGAACATCTGCCAGAGGAGAGACTGCTTCATCCAACGTCAGAGTCGCACCTCGGACGTCACACAAACGCACCGCTGCACCTTGTGGAAAGCCACTTTTGTTTACTACTGCAGGCCATTAGCGCTAAAGCTAATCACGACTTCATCAAAGCAGAGAGGCTACAGGGGAAAACACATCAGCAGAGTGCGACACGGGTCATAAAACAGGAGTATTGCGTTTAATTATAACAAACCACAACATTGTGCACAACATTCACCGGTCAGTCTCAGTTTCATTCTGTTTATTTGCCTGAATAATTTTCTAGCATAACCAGTGGTTAAAGTGTATACTTTGGGTATAGATCAAAGAATAGACTGTATCATTTTTATTTATTCGTTCTTTTCTTTGGAAAACAAAAAAAGAGAGAGAAAAAAAAGACACAACTCTTCCCCACTGTAAATAGTGCAGAATTGTACTTGAAATTTTACTTGTGTGCATTGTTATCTTTTTTTTTTCCCTTTTCCTTGAATCTTGGAGTTCCTGTTGAACATTTTGTTTAGATATTTGTGAATGTAAAGCTCGGACGTTTGAGACTCTTTATGTGCCCCAGTTACAAGTCATATTAATGAATAAACACATAATGAGTACAAACGCAATGCAGTGGCGGTTATAATGGTTTATATGGATTTATATCCAACATACTTCATGCTATACGTCATCTCAAATTCAAACACTTGGATTTTCCACCCCTTTTGTCGCTTTTAGAAATTGATCCTCAGCAAAATTTGGCTTTTTGACAGAAAACCCTGTAACATTGCACCGCTTCGTAATGTCAAGGTGATTTTTTTTCTTGTTTATTTTTGTTACTGCTGATCCCCACACAGTTTTGAAAGGAAGAACAGAGTAAAACTGCAGCGTCTGGATGTGTAGCGCTGGCAGAGAGCTGGACAGACAGACATCGTGCTTTGACCGCAACCAAAGGTGAAACTACTGAAATCTGACTGGGAGGGGGAGAATATTTAAGGAATATTTCATCTTCTTATTTGTCATTACTTACATCATTGTCATTAGAATTTTTATCAAAAAAGCTCACAATTATTGTACTTGATCCCTAGAAGCAATAAAGGGGGTAAAACATCACAAGTGGTAAATATTTTTTTTTTATAGGAACCGAACAGGAAAGGCGTTTGTTGAGAAATGGTGATCTTTATATGCTGACTGTGATATCATTATATCACATTATATCATAATATCATAACAGCCTTGTTGTGTGTAGGTTTTGTCACGTGCACACTTGACATGTTTCCATGTACAATGAAACACTTTGCTGTCTGTAGGAATGCCAGTCAAAAAGGTAAAAGTAAAAAAATCCATAGGAGAACTTGGAGAAAAAGTAACGCCACCATCTACAGATAGAGAAAAATGAAACACAAATAGAAAAATAATGTGACGTGTTCACGATTGGTTTTTAAAGGGCAAAGGATGTGAGGCAATTTCTCAGAATGTAGTTTTATTTCTTTTGTGATTGCGGGCAGAGGAACTGAATACGACAAAAAGGTCATAAACGCCTTTAATCTTATTGCCATGGATCCAACATATGTCAAGCAAAGATCACAAATGCTTCAAATGAAACTGTAACCGTCAAACTTGATCACTTTCTGGACCAAAAATGGGAACGTAACCTGTTGCCAACGTTTAGCCATAAACCGAACGGTGCAGAAACGGTGAACAAAGAAGAACGGGAATCAAATTTCTCAATATATTCAATATAAATCCCAGAAAGAATGAGGTGGTTGACGTGACAGAGCACTGCTAAAGTAAAAAAAAAAAAAAAAAACAACTTTATTTCAAGCAAAGTGTCCAAGCAGGATGTAGATCACATAGAAAAGAATCACATCTCCGAATGTTTACAACTTTGTGATCACTAATGCTTTTCTCTGAACAATACTTTTAATTGCTTTTAAACATGCAGGGAAAATAATAAAATGACTTTGACATTAAACGTCCTTAAAGTGATCTAAGGAGGAGAGAATTATAAAAGAAGGACACTTGATTTCTACACATGGCGACTCCTCTGACTTTAATTACACTCCGCTAAGAAACAGCAGAATATTACATTACATTACGCGCAGGTCTACACCGCCGTCAGATAAGTATTTCATTAACCTCATTTCTGAAGCATCCAAGAAGTGCAGGGAATGAAATTCGCATACTGTGACACAAAGTTTAAATGAAATAAACCACACTGTTCATGTTTTTTTTTTTTCTTACATGGCTTGTCGTATTTTCTCCAGGCTCTTTTCAATATTGTCAATAACTTCGACTGCAGCTTGAGGAATCCTGGTTCCTGGACCAAATATGGCGCACACGCCGCTCTGATAGAGGAATTCATAGTCCTACAAAAGGCGGGGAGACACAGGTCAGTCAGGTTTTATCAGATTTTCAGTCATATTTATGTCAGTTTTGTTGTGTTTTTTTTTAAACTGACAGAAATATAACATCTCTACATAACTCTGTTGGTTTCTCTTCATGAATGCCTTGGTTAACTTCAGTCTTCGCCTCATTAAATCGATTTTTGCTACTGCCCACATCGATCACTACACATATCTACTACACCTTGACATTAAGTAAGGCTGAGGCAGCAGTGTAGTAGGAGTAAAAAACAACCGCCACCTGCAGGTGGGTGTTAGCAGTCACTAAAACTCACACGTTTTTGACTATTTTTGTGGAATGAACTCAGAATTTTGCGTTAGGGCAAAAAATGCCGGGATCCGCTGGTTTTGGGTGATAATGGGATCACAACAAACTGGAGGGACTGATTTATATGGAGTGAATTTACATAGGGCCATTCCAGACATCGATATAATCTTTACCTGGATCAGCAAAATTATTTTTGAAACTGCAGCCCCAGGTTTCCTGGACTTTAGCTAGGACTTTTCCAAACAAAGTACGCGTTCACAACTTGGCGAAAATACAACCCAGACGTTACCTGTGGTGGGATGACTCCTCCGCAAATGACCAGGATGTCTGGCCTGTCGAGCTTCCGTAGCTCTTTGATGAGCTCTGGTACCAGGGTCTTGTGTCCTGCTGCTAACGTGCTGACGCCCACGCAGTGGACGTCAGCGTCTACCGCCTGCTGGGCGACCTCCCGGGGAGTCTGTCGGAGGGGCAAGCTTGCAACTCAAGAACAGACACAACCACACCAAACAAACAAACAAACAAAAAAAAAAGCAATAAAGCCGCAGCAGAAAGTACAAATAAAGGATTTCTTTCTAATCATGTGTGAGGTTTGCTCCCCTCTCTGACAAGATAAAAAAAAAAAGTGTTTAATATCTTTCTTTACTGGAAATATTTCTCTACCAAATACATATAAGCCGCATCGCTCAGGAGGGTGACGGAAAGCAAGAGGCATCAACCAGAACAATACGGTTCCTAAGGAGAGCAGTGCTGTGAGCAAACACATTATCTTATGTTGTCTTTCACTCGCGCTTTCTATCCGCGCCGCCAGAGGCTAATCAGTGGTGGGAAGCAGCAAATCCGTTCCGTCATTCTCCCTTTGCTTCTGGATGAATGGATGGATGAATCAAACAAACATGCGAGGGAGTTTGCGCAAATTAGCTCGTAAATGCAGTTACTGTGTCAGATTTTAACATGAAAAAGGTTGTCTTTCTAGCTTTCCCTCAGTGTCATATAACACAGAAGAATTACAGATTACTACCATAAGTTAAAACCATTAGATGGGTCTTTTCAACTGGCTAAAAGGTAGCATGAAGCAGATTTGTTTAACTCCTTCAACAAGCTAAAGCTATTGTGTAATGTTCGCCACTGAAACCTCTCATAAGCTGCATTTCCATCGACCATTAATCATTTGCGCAAATTGTTGCAAAAGTAAATTTGCTTAATGGAAACATGGCAATTAAAAAAACAAAAAAAACTTACGTTTTCCGATAAAAAGTTTTTGCGCTAGGATGAGGTCGTTTCCCATCTGCGTCAAAACTGGTTCATTTCGCTATGAAAACACTTTTTTTCGCATCGCACGTGATCAAAAATCGGATGTTACCACTGGCGGAAACGACAAAGAAGACGACAGGAAGCGGCAGGAGGGTGATGGCGCGGCATGTTTCTTTAAGGACTCATTGCGTGAACAAACATATTTGAGTGTGATTAGTGGGCCATGTACAAAGTGTTGCGCACATTTGTAATGGAAAGAAGCTACAGTGGCAGAGGTTAGCCATAGCGAAAACAGATAAGAAGAATCACTGACCTGAAACAGCGGTCCGATGTCAACATCGAACCCCAAGTCAGCAAAGCCTGTGGCGATGACCTTGGCACCCCTGTCGTGGCCATCCTGTCCCATCTTTGCCACCAGTAGACGAGGATTCCTGCCCTCGTGTCTCTTAAACTCTGTAACTCTTAATTGTAAAAAAAAAAGAAAGATATAAGACTCAACTTGCCATGCAGACAGCCATGAAGAGAACGGGGGTTGTTTTCTACCTGTTGTTGGCCAGAGCGATGTCCTCGTGCTCTCCGAACTCGCTGCGGTACGCCCCGCTCACCATCCTGGTGCTGGCCTTGTGCTCGCCAAACACTTTCTTCATTGCGTCGGTTATTTCACCGACGGAGCACCTGCGTCAAAACGAACACAAAGACTATCGCTCAGCATCCCCGTCTCCCACTGAAATGCAATAAAGAAAACCGTTTCCAAAAGAGGATTTTGGGTTTCGCCGGATTTTCCTTTTTCCCTTTCAATTACGTCTGGAGAAAGGACCTCAGTCTGAGGGTTGCATAATGGAGTATTAGAGAATTAAACCAATAATACAAAGAGGGTCGGGTTGCCTGTACAAATGTAAAAACCACTAAATGCATCTTGTACATGGCTTCCAGCATTTCATCAGCAGGATTGGCTGAATATGATGCATCTAATTCATGTATTTATTCTGACAAACAGTATTTAATCTCCCTTCAGAACCCAGTTTTTCACATATTTTGGAAATTGAAAGATATTTAGATACTAAGACATTGCAAAATGAATCATTTCTATGATAGCAGAGCAGAGACGGGCCTCTTTGAATAAAATTAATACGGTAAAAATGAACCCGAGTTTTGTACAAATGGAAATCCCAGCTGGAGACTATTTTGCACCTTCAGACCGGGGATTCTTTAATAGAAATTAATGTTCTGTTCAATTTGTTTCCCAATGAAATAAACAATGCACCCTATCAGTCAACGCAAGTTTGAACAATCATTCTGGTTACCAATGTTCCCAATCAAGGAAAAAACAAGATCTTGAGACTCAAGGCGGATCACTTATTTAAAAAAAAAAAAAAAACCAGATGCCCATATTGGTAGGAGATGACGTTGAAACACCGAACAAAGTAAATGTAAGAAAGGAAAATAGCAATGGGTGAATTCCTTTTACAGAGAATATTCTCTCCTTTGAATTGGAAGAAAATCAGTCCGACAGAGAGCTAGAAATAACAGCCCGACGTTTGAGTCTACTGAGAAAAATACAGTGATCCACAGTGTCCAATGCGGCGCTGAGGCTCAGCAATATATATATATATATATATATATATATATATATATATATATATATATATATATATATATATATATATATATATTATTTCTAGACGTTAGACTACTCAGAGCTTTGCAATAGAGCCACATTTCACTCATCCACACTCGCAAACAAACCCATGCCTTTCAGATTGCAACTAATTACTACTATACCAAATGAAATATAACTTGACATCTAATCATGAGATTAGTTCATTAAAATAAATGTTTAAAAAGAGGTGGTTTGAGGTGACTTTCCCTGGTGAGTTTATCAATGTCTATATGCAACACGACAATTAAGCCCCCTTGTCTTAATTACAGCTTCTGGAGAAAGGATGTGAATGACCGTGTTACCTTATGAGTCAGCAAATGCCAGTTATTTATCATCAGATCTGCACATTTGCTGAAATTACACAGATGGCGAAAATTCTACACCAAGACGAATGAAAGTGCTCTGTATGCACCAAGTGTGCCTTCCAGAACAAACGAAGCGGAGCGGTTCTGACCTGGCCCGCGCCGCCTCCACGGCCAGGGCGAGAAGGTTGCCCTCCCTGGTTCGGGAACACTCTTCAATAGCTGCCAGGCATTTCTTCGCAACCTGGGGATCCCGACTTTCTCTCACCTAAAATCAAATTGCAAGATGGTAAGAATAAAATAAGCTGGGAAGCAACAGAGAAGAAAGAACCTGACAGAAATCACTGTTTCCTGCAAACTAAATAGCAGTTGTTTTCCTTGAGATGGACAGTTTACATAATTATTGTCACGTGATTACGTCAGCTTTGATAAAAGTGGTTCAAGACGGTAATTCAATGTTAAGCGAGAGTCTGGTTACAGCGGGAGTGCACCTCCTGTGGTTTCTAAGATAAATGAAATTAATGTTAATCCATGTTATCGTTGCCACCCAATTCTAAAATGTCATTATTGCTTTTGTGCAGTTTGATAAATGATGAGCACTGTTAAAATTCTGCTGCCTTCTTTTTATGTCACGCAAATGTTTCAAAAACAACGTCGGGCGCTATAGAGAACCAGTTAGGGAGTGTATTAGTGATCCTTCTTCCTAATTACCTAGAAATATATCAGAAATGCCTTCATTTAAAAAAAATAATTGTTTTGTCTTACAAAACGCACAAATTGATGGTTTGACAGACAGATAACTAATGGTTAGCTGAACCTTTCATTAGTTTGTTATTTGATTTGACAACCACATGGAGAAACTGACGGCTGGCTGGCTGGACATAGAACTTGGGATTTTACCAGGGAATAAGAAAAAAAAGATTATTTTCTCCCAGTGGATGAGGGTCGGCATCATAAAGACGTAAAACACATTAGGACACCCTACACAATGCTATTTATTCCTCATATCTGGACATATAGATACTTAATCTCATTGAAGCAACATTGGAAAACTCGAGTGAAATAAACCAAAAATGCAAACTAAAGAAAAATCTTTGATTTATTTTTATTTTTTTTCTGGAAATTGCTATTTCAACTGATGCAAATTTGGGTGAGAAATGAATTCGATCGTCCTCACATTCTGCACACCCGCATTGCAATTTGAATCACGTTTGAGGTGTTTAAACCCCAAATATTTAGCTGGGATCCCGCCATAACATTCGCACTTAGCGACGAGAATACCAGAAAACTGTTGAGGCCCTCAGAAAGAAAGCTGCAGCAGTTTATGAGTCTGGTAAGGGATTTAAAGAGGTCTCATAGGAATTTCATAGACTTCCTATAATAGATCTGAAAACAGCTTAAAGGTGGAAGACATCAAACAGCTGAAAATAGCCAAGTCAGGCTGTCCTGTGCAACCTAACCTTGAAAGCAGACCGTAGGATGCTACAAGAAGACTTGAAGATATCATCAGAGAACCCACAGGAGACAGAAAATGTCCCAACTTGTTGGTATTATACATATAATGACACATTATGCGTTTGAAACAATTCCATAACATGACTGCAGTAGAAAAGCTTTTTTTTTTTTTTTTTTTGGAACCAAAATGCTCCATCGTTTTTAGACATGACCCTCTGAATACAACCTGTGGTCCTCCACCACTTTTCTTTGAGCACTGTGACCTTCCCAGCCGCACGGCGCGTTCAAGTCCATTGCGGGACTGACCTTTTTCAGCTTCTCAATCTGCTTCTGACGCACTGTGGTGTTGTCTATGGCGAGCACCTCCACGGTCTCCTCTTTTTCCAGGCGGTACTTGTTCACACCAACAATCACCTCCGACCCTGCAGAAAGAAAGAAAAAGAAAAAAACATACAAACAGGCATTCATGTGCAGGAGCCTCGACAGAAACAGGGTGAGATGGACTGGTCAGAGTTAGATTGGACCAGCTGACGGCAGGCCGTCTTAAGTCGTGGATAATAAAAGCTGGTGATTTGCATCTTGTTGTTCTGGCTGGTTGTGTTCAGACAAAAAAAAAAAAACATAAATAAAATGCTGTTTTGTTGCCATCTCCCTAATTACTTCAAAATTATGTATTACTTGACTTCTAAACTGAGCATTAAAGTACAACAGGAGAACATTTTTCTGAGATATTACACACACTCAGAACATCGGCGTGCTGCTCTGCTGTTGCCAGTTTAAAGTTACGCATGTTTCATTATGTATGCTCATATCCAACTACAGGGGATAATTCCCGACATCCTACAATTATCTACGTGAAGCAATACAATAGAATAAAGCAGAAATATCCTTAATGGCTCCTCAGTAAGGACATCCAGCAGCAAGAAACACACAAAAAAAGTCATATTAGAGTCTCTATATTCTGTATTTCTCTTTAATTCCAAACAGAGGCAACAATTGTAAATTGAGTACTGTGAATTCTTTTTAGCAATAGTTATAAGACAATTGACGATTTAAGAAGTTCTTGCATCCTAAATGCCCAACTTAGTTTCATGGTGGCTCCTTCCTCCCAGTGACTGTTAGACTCCATAATCATAATCATATTTGACCTCACTATACAACGTCTTATTAGTTATTTCTATGTAAATCTCTTTGTTTTTCGTTGAATGTCCCCACAGGGGGATGCTAAATGATATTTCTATTCTGCTCTCCATCTTTGTTTTGGTAAATGCCACATTACTATATACTGTTCAACTTTATTAAACGGTTAGGCTCTCACACTAACCCATGCCGAGTTGCTGATACAAACTGACACTTCGAAACGGCTAAAGAAAGGAAAAGCATGGACGAGTTACGTAGCTGTTCAGATTTCAGGAAAGCAGGCGTAACGCTGAGCTGGAGGTTTAAAATTTGTTCAGCAAGAGAATCCAGATCTTGTCAAATTGGTCTGTCTAATCTTAAATAGAGCAAGTGAGCTTGAAAGACTGAGGTGAGACATGATTTGTAACAGCCCAGGAATGTGGGCGGGATGGGGCAGCAGTCTTCCATCTCAGGTATATATATATATATATATATATGAAAAAAACATACAAACAGGCATCGACAGAAACAGGGTGAGATGGACTGCTGTCAGAGTTATATATATATATACAAATTTATATATATATAAAATGTTGATAATAAAGAAAAGCTTGGTGATTTGCATCTTGTTGTCAGGCATCACTTGGACAAAACAATGTTAAATGACCTTATTTAATAAAAAGTAAATAGTGATAAACGGCACAAAAATCATCTGTACCCATCTCAATAATCAACGGACAACTTTGCATTAGCATTACAGCAACAAACCCCTTCCTGTAATAGCTGGCCAGGTTTTACCCGTTTCCACTGGCCGAAATAACGTGATGGCAACATTAAAAAAAATATATAACTTAAAACCTAAATCTGCCAAGATTAAAAATGTAAATCTTGAATGTACGCTTAACAGAAATTATTGATTTTTTTCCCCCCCCTTTTTATTACATTCAAAATTCTTAGATGTGATTTCTAAAAGCATTTTACGATTCAGTCCCTCAGCACTAAATCCAAAGGGATCAAAAGACAATCAGGATTCAAGGTCCAACAAAACAGAAAGAACAAATGGTGGAAAAAAAAAAACAACAAAAAAAACAACAAGGTGACTCAGAAAAGCCAACGAATATTAACGAGCAGAGCTGGCATCAAAGAGCTACTGAACTGACTTACAGAAAGACAAACTGCTGTAGAGAAAAGCAGATCGGAGTCTCAATTATTGTAATAACTGGATTATGCTGCCCAAACCCACCTCAGTTCACCTCGCAACGCAGCAAAATTCACCAAGGTGGGATCACATAATGATGTGCAATTTGTGTTCGGCGAAGCAGCACTTTGTAAATGTCATTAATGATTTGAAAGCTCAGTAAGTGTTTCATGTCAGAGAAGAATGAATCTTATGGGGGGAAAAAAACGATGTGAACTGGGCACCCCCAGAAAACCTCCTTTTATTTGTGGTTTGGTTTTCGAACTGGAAGGGAACAACTCTATCACATTTAAGTTTGGACTTTGATTAGACCACATCAAAAGGTTACCATACGCTAGCCATTTGCCAGTGTACTAGAACGTTGTGTTGGTGCGTAACTTGGATTCATTTAACGTCTCGATATGCCGGCTGGATATTTTTCTCTAGGATTTCTACCGGAGAGCAGAATTCACAGTTCGTAACAATTTCTGGCAACTGGCCCAGATCCTGAAGCAGCAAAGCAGCCGCAAAGAGTTCACCGCTCCCCTCCATGTTTTCTCCATATATGGATAACGTCTCTCACTGAAGACCCAAGTGATGACATTTCAACACTTTCTAGACAGATGCAAACAACTTATTTATCATCTGTTCTCGAATTTGTTCATATTGAGGTCTGATGTGTTGCTTATTTCATTCCACTTTTCGTTTTCAGACGGGTGCTGTCTGAAAACATGCCGATTCTAAAATTCTGGTATTGGCTGGAACTGGTTTGCTGATAAAATTGAACAAAAAATGTGGATCAATTTCTTTTTCCCCCACAAAGGGTCAGGACAGTTTGGATAGCTTCTTCCCCAATGAGTGAAGCCGTTTTGAAAACCGCATTTTCTTCTCAGTGCTGTCTGCTATCACAGTTTGCTCGATTCCATTTTCACAGCACAGAATAAAACTTTCAGTAGGAAGCTAACGGGGAGGAGTCCATCTGGAGGATCATAAATTATTTTATGTGTCTGTATGCAAAAGCCCTGCAAAGCAAAAAAGTTTAAAGTACATGCCAGGGGGGGATTACAGAGAGACATTTTAAGTGAGAATAAAACCATAACTTTGACGTTTTTATGCAGAAAAGGACAGGCCGAGCCACTATTCACCGCATGCAGATATTGCAAGCTGTGAATTTCATTCGGGGGTCATTTCACCAAGTTGCCAGTGAATATATCAGCCGCTGCTCACAGAAGGTTTCCCTCATTTGTATTTTAATTGTAAAAAACGATATAAGAGACAACACTGAAAATTGCAAATGACTGAACGGACGGTGCACAGATGGAGATTTGTGTGCATTTTTGCATGCATCTGTGTGCTGGGTACTTGTTCAAATTAAATGCTTGCAAAAGGAGACATTATTTAGTAACTGCAACCGTCGTGGCTGCTTTCTGATTTGCTTCAAGCCCTTTTCCATTTTTATTACTTTCAAACACAGAAATGGAAAAAAAAAAATAGAATTAAATATTTAAGAAACATGCTAAATGTTAAAACATAGAGCAACAGACGTCATGATTCATTTTGGTAACTTTATGAAACTTTCATTTTTGCGAGCCACTGTAGAACCATAAACTCTACATCAGCGTGGTTTCCATAGTTGCACTGCTACTTCAACTCGGCTCGCTGCAGGCAGACAACTTTGTGGTAGCAGGACAGAGGAGGGAGTGAAGATAGGCAAGAAATAGAGGTTTAAACTGAAGATTGAGAAAATGTCTCGGTGCGATACCTGAGTCGATGCGAGCCTGTCTCCGTGCAGCACATTCCTCAATCCGCAGTTTTGGAATTCCCTCTGCCACGGCTCTGGCCATGCCTCCCATCTCTTCTATCTCTTTAATGAACTGCAGAAAACACAAACAG
Organism: Gambusia affinis; assembly: GCF_019740435.1. Classification (NCBI taxonomy): domain Eukaryota; kingdom Metazoa; phylum Chordata; class Actinopteri; order Cyprinodontiformes; family Poeciliidae; genus Gambusia; species Gambusia affinis. The sequence goes on along the minus strand of NC_057889.1, from coordinate 16,648,950 downwards.
AGCCAGCGATCAGTGGGAACTGGCAGGATAAGGCTGCATTGACACCAGCCATGCTTAGTCCACTTTAATCAAATTCTAACTTATCTAGAAAATCCAGTTTGGTTGGGGAGGTGTGAATGTGCAATCCAATGCAGACGAAAACAAAGCTAACTCTGGTCCGCCTATCAAAGTGAACTCTGGTGCGGTTTGAATGCGTATGTTGGTACAATAAGACCAGAAACTGCTCCAAAAGCAGGAAGCGAACTGCTGAAAAAGCACAGGGCGTTCTGGGTAAATAGAACCTAAACAAACACGTGAATATAGCACTACAAGGAGAAATGGCTTGTGGTGTGTTGCCGGAGACAAAAGAGAAATCCCGCAACCGCTATAAATCTACTCCATTTTTGTTTACATTTTGTGAAGGAGGAAGTCGCGCTCGTGTCTTCTTCTGAGGTTTTTGTGTCATTTCCTCCAGTGGTTTTTGGTGTAGCGCCACCACAGGTATGGAGGGGAACAGATTTTTCAATTAGTTAGGATCGTTTGACACATCACAGTATGAAAGCAAACAGCAGCAGCTGAAAATGTAACAAATGTTGTCATTTTGGTCCCCAATCGAACCGAATCTGCCGGACTACCAGGTGTGAAACCCCCCTAGTTGCAACAACATTAAACGTCTTTGACGATAAGAGAGATAAAGTGTATTTAGATTTATAATAACGAGGTGCAATCAAATTTCAAGACCTAACAACAGCCTCCACAATACCTTCAGAGCCGTGTTATAAACATCGTCGGTGAGCGCCTCCATCATGAACGAGCCGCCCCAGGGATCTGCCACTTTAGGGATCCCCGACTCCTCCTGGACGATAATCTGGGTGTTTCTGGCGATGCGAGCGCTCTTCACCGTCGGCAAACCCAGAGCTTCGTCGAAGGAGTTGGTGTGAAGCGACTGGGTGCCTCCGAAAACAGCGGCCATGGCTTCGATCACCGTGCGGATGACGTTGTTGTAGGGATCCTGAGAAAGGAGGCGCAGGGGAAAGCTGCGGCTTTGAACTCATCGCTAGACGGCGCTTGGATCTTGGTTGAATGCATGGATTCGCTCACCTGTTCAGTGAGTGACCAGCCTGAGGTCTGGCAGTGTGTGCGCAAGAGGAGAGACTTGGGGTTCTTGGGCTGGAAGTTTTCTTTAATGAGCGTGGCCCATAACCTCCTGGCCGCCCTCAGCTTTGCTATTTCCATGTAGAAATTCATCCCTATGCCCCAGAAGAATGACAACCTGGCAACAAAGAAAAGAAGGACAAAATATTTAAGGAAACATATTTCATGTATCTCAATCAATCTGACTGCGACTTTGTGCACGACAACAGCCCTGCAGAGTATGAGACTGAGAAAAAAAATCCTATTAAAATACAATAAACTTTGTGGATGTAATGTGACAAAATGTAAAAAATTATATTTTGGATATAAGAGCATCGGAGTTTCTGACATTGATAGCCAGGAATTCCTGAGATCTATTTGTAAAAGCAGACACATTGGCACTACGACACAAAATGAATGGAGGTTAGTTAAGCTTTAATTGTGAAGAACATGCACGTGAAAAAAGATGAAAACATGAAGACATTCATAATGTGATGTAGCCCATATCTGGTAAACAAAAGAAAAACCCGTCTATGACAAACTACAATGCAACACAAGCCTTCAAATGCTAATCAGCACGGATGATGTTCCATGTTAGAAAAGCGTGAAATCTGACCGTAATTTAATGTGAGGACAAAAAATAAATTAAATAAAAAATCGGACGTGAGAAGAGATAAGAATGAACAGAACAAAATCCATTGCATAGACCTGAATGAATCCATAGTGATTCAAAGGAGTTATTGTTAAGGGCCGTCTCCGAGGATACAACGCTCGCCAACAGGTGAAAATCTGACTAGTTAGAAACGTTTTCAGCCATTTGCCTTCTCTACAATGACTAATTGCATGAATTAGGAGCCGAGGTGCTTTTCGAAGCACAGCTTTTGTGTGCTTTGAAAAGCAATGTTTGTCAGCAGATCTATTGTCAACATTGATTCTGGGTTGATTGTGGCGCCACGTGAAAACACTGAATTCCTCCCCGTTGGTGTGGCAGCATCTGGCTGGTTTGTGTGCGATTTGCCATTCAGATTGCTACATTATTTTAGAAAGAAACAAACAACAAAAGATATGATGCAGTTGGGTGTGCAGTGGAGATGCATTTTCTTTTTTATCGTAAAGTTTTAGCTTCTTATGGTCTGTCTCAATCATACAGAGAGGGGTATAAACACGTCTTACATTTTTTTAGAAGGTATTAACATTATCATTTCGATGAAATTTAAATCACACACACCTCGGCGCAAACTCATCGATGGTTAGACCTGCTTTCAGACCCGTCCGGCAGTACTCCAGGCCGTTGGCAATGGTGTAAGCTACTTCTAAAATAGCATCTGCACCGGCCTCTTGAAGATGGTAGCCACTGATAGATATGGAGTTGAATTTAGGCATATGCTGAAAACAAAGCAAAAGAAAACCTGTAAAAAAAAGAAAAAAAAAAAAGAAGAAATACATGAAAAGCATAATCACAGGAGCAGTGTGGTCTGTACCTTGGAGGTATAAGCAAAGATGTCTGCAATGGCGTGCATGGATGGTTCCGGAGGGAAAATGTAGGTGTTGCGCACCATGAACTCCTTTAGAATATCATTCTGAATGGTGCCGGTTAGTTTTTCTTTGGCCACTCCCTGCTCCTCCCCGGTGACGATAAACATGGCCAACACTGGGATGACAGCTCCGTTCATTGTCATCGACACGGACATCTTTTCTAGGGGGATTCCGTCAAAGAGCATCTTCATGTCCTCCACGGTGTCGATAGCCACTCCGGCCATCCCCACGTCCCCGTGGACTCTGGGATTGTCTGAGTCGTAGCCACGGTGGGTCGGGAGGTCAAAGGCCACAGACAGACCCTGCTGGCCCGCTGGAACGGAAAAGATGAGAGAGACTGTAGGTGAGAGAAAAGGGGAAGGTTGGAACTTCCCTGCATAGGAACTCAGACTATTGGAGGATTGAAGGTGATAGATGTCTGTTGGGTGAGTAGTTCAAATTTATATGCATTTTATTGAGTTTTTATGGGGTAGACCAATACAGGGTCTTATCCAACTTTTAATATTGCACCTTTACACATTTAGTCATTAATTTTTATTTTATTTTTTTCAAATCAGAGAACATAAATTATTTTCTTGCAAATATGTGAAATTGTAAAAATGTAAATTTTTTTTGGTGGAAATTTGCTCCTTTATAGTTTTTTTTACATTATTTATCTACAATGTCCCTAATACTCCACTGTACATGGCTATAAAAAAGTGTGCATATATATATATCTTTATATATATATATATATATATATATATATATATATATATATATATATATATATATATATATATATAAAACTTTGTATTTCACCAGCCTTGGGAAACATTTTGTTGTTGTTATTAACATAAACCGTTGTATAAGTCCCTCCCTCTGACTGTATGTTTACAGTAGTTGTCCTTCTGTTTTCTCAAGCAGTTTTGAGATAAATAAAAGCATTTCAAACAGAAACCTGATATATAATTATAATTCTGATATATTAATTATAATTCTGCTTCAAACAGCGCCCCTCATTTGTAACTCATAGGTGAGAGACAAGACGGCTGTCTGCTGAAATAACACGGACGTCACGCTGCTGCCTTGAAGCTGACCTTGCAGGAACATCGTGTCAAAACTACGTTGATCAGAGCGCTGATCTCCGACATCTTCGGTTGCCCCGCGGTGAACATTCCAGCTCCATCAAATGGCAACGCCAGCCTGACGCCGTGACTCGCAGTGGTATTTAGTCACAGCTACACGTTTATGTGAACATGCATCAACTGCATCACTGTGGACTATTAGGTCCAGAACTGGGTGAAAACTGAAAACTATGATCAGCCAAAAAAAAAAAAAAGGATAAAATTTTTTTTCTTGCTCTGGAAAATACTTTTATTGCAGCAGATAAACCCAGAAATGTTAGAAAATTGTCTGTTTCTGCAGTCTCGTGTTGCTAGTGTTAGTTCTTCATTTTATGAAATCTTTTTGATGCCATATAAATCATTGCAATATTGCCAAAAATATTCCAGTTATTTTGCTTTGAAAAACTTCTGCTTGGATTCTCCATGATGTTACTGGAAATTGTCCAGCTATGCTCATCTCCTGTGCAGCAGAATGTTCGTTGGTCATTTTGTGCATGATTGTTGCACTTCTGCTCACACACATTTCAATAGCAGTGACCCAGTGCCACTTGAAACCAGGCATGGTAAGGCTGCCCATACAACCGCCAGGTGTTTGGAAAATGATAACGAGCACTTTGGGTTAGAAATTATTATTATTATTTTAAATTCTTTTTTTTTTTTTAGCAGATATCACAAACTGAAGAGTACGAAAAGCTTTGTGACACCCATCCATCTATTATCTTATTATTATATCTTATTATTCCTAATGGGGTGGCGAGGGAAGCTGGTGCCTATTCCCAGCGGTCACTCCTGGACAGGTCGCCAGTCCATCACAGGGCAGCTTTGTAACACATTCTGCCCAAAAATGGCGTTTTGGAAAAGCCATTTCAAGCCTTTGTTAGTAGCAAACACTGTTTTTAGGTTGCTGTACCAATGTTCTTGCTGTCGTAGATCCAGGCATATATAGTCGGTCGCTAACAAATAGTAAGAAACATCCCAATATTTCACTGGGTATAATATTAGCGTTGAACACAGAGAGTGTTGGAAGCATTATGATGACAGAATGAAGGAAAACTGAGCTTTATTGCCATACATGGCACTGGATTTTACTTAGGAGTCTTAGAGTAATGGTGCTGAATGCAAACACAGCTCACACATTTTGAGATTTCTCTTTGGAGAAAATTTTGGAAAAAACGAATTATTTTTTGTGCTTCTTTGCTTTGGTTTATCAAGTAAAATTGCAGTGGAATACATTAGAGCTTGCTTTTGTAAACTTTGAGATTGTGAAAACTGTATATGATGCACCTTCAATGGTTTTTTTTCCACTTAACAGGACTCCAAGCGATAGAAAACTTCATGTGATGAAGAACTGCCATCGCTTCTGTTCATCGCGAAGTCTTTTTGTCTATATGTCATTTATGATTTTTTTTGTTTATGATTGGATATTTTATCTAAACTGACCTATGCTTTTAAAATATTATTTATTCATTTAATGTTAATGGTTTTGTCTACTCAAATGATGTAGTCCACACGTTCCTATGAAGCAGCTTTATGAGCCCAGACTATGAATTTTTCTCTTCATTTTTTTTTTTTACAATTAGAGATCATTTCCTAAATTCCTCCCGAAGTAGGGTGTAAAAACCATAATGTCGTTTCAGATAAAACGACTGTAGCCCTGAAAAATTGTAGAACTCTGAATGCTTTAAGATTATAAAAGTGGTTCTGTTTGGATAAATTATATAAATAATTTATCCAAACAGAACCACTTTTATAAGAAACCACATTTAAGTTAAGTCGACGTGAGGTAAACCAGTCTACCTTTAATGTTGTCCTTGTAGAACTTGTTGCTCTCCTCCACAGTGCTGAAGCCAGCATACTGCCTGATTGTCCAGGGTCTGTAGGTGTACATGGTGGGATAGGGCCCTCTAGTGTATGGAAAGACTCCTGGCAGCTCGTCGGCACGTCCCTCAGAATCAGCTTGCGTGTACACCGGCTTGATGTTGAGCCCCTCGGGTGTGCGCCAGATCAGATCTTCTGGGTTCTTCCCCTTGAGCTGCTTCTTAGCCAGGCCGGCCCACTCAGCATTCAGTTTGACCTCGTCCTGACACGACACCGAGGTGTGAATCTGCAAGCGGTGCGTCTGGGTCGAGGAGACGCGAGCTCCGGCCAGGCGCCGGGCAGCCATCGCTGCACATGCCCGCTGAGCGGACAACATCCTGACAGCTGGCTCACTCACACACGCATGGGTAACCTGGAGGAACACATATGAGGCGGAGGGGGTTTATTGAAAGGAATTTTGAAAAGATATATATATATATAAAAAAGGTATTCATGGCAGATTTTTGCCCTGATACCCAATAATCATTTCACTTATTTTCAACGTAGCATGTCAAACGCTCAGGTAAAGCGGGGAAAATATGGCCAAAATCATTTAATCAATCTACACTATCAGTTAATCGTCCAGGTGAACACTGGACTTCTTGAGGAAGCTGAAGATGGTGTGTGTATGTTATAAGTGTGTTGTGGGTAGTGTAATCTTTTTTGTCAAAAATCTGTCGGGGTAGCAGCTTCAGAACCAGGGACTTAAAAAAAGGCTAAACAAGCTGATAAAGAAGACGACAACAACAACAACAACAAGAAGATAATGTGTAGCGTATTAAGAAACGCTACACATTATTAATATTAAAGGAAGCTTGTGTTCTTTCCCTTTGAAACACAAGTAAAAGCAAACTATTAGCGTGATGCTAACTGCTAGCCCCGTTTTCAAAAGGTAAACGTTAAATATGGCTACTCGGGTCTATCAACAGCAGGACCCAAACAGGACCTAATAACCCAGCTAATTTCTGCTGTTTATTACGCAACACGGGACATTTCACAAAGCATTTTGTGGCGAGTTTCTGACCTTGTAGTTTGTTGTGCTGGTTCAAGCTGGTGAGAGGCGTGTTTACCGATGTCCAATGAGGCTCAACAACACTCACCCTCAGCCAATCGTGTACGAGAGTCAAAATCTCGAACTTTGATCCATGACACCGGAAGTTAAAATTAAAACAAAGATTATTGAGTTTTAGAGTTTAGTGTACACTTTATTTAACAGTAATCATGAATCGAGATTATTGTGCCATAATAGCAATCGGGTGTGGCTTGAATGTATTTTATTAAATTAATATATGGCATTGTAGCAGGCCCAACCTATAATAGTTTCTGGAGCACAAAACAGAGAAAATAACTACAAATTACAAAGACAGATTCGTTTCAACTGTGTTTTAACAATTTCTAACTCTTGAATTTGTTATCGCCCCCTCCATCAAGTCTTTTTTATTCATATAAAGCACAAACTAATCAGAATTAAATAAGACGCATTATTGAATTATGAGAAATTATTTGATGACATTTTCTAGAGATGTACAAATCTTTTTCTCACCTACTTCGAAGATTAGAGTACAAACTTTAATTTCATTTTTAAGTTAAAAATATCAAACTTTTGTGTTGATTATTTTTGAAGTTTAACATGTAACGTACTTCTGTTTAGCCTGTTTAAAGTATCTTCAAGGCGTCTGTACACTGCCTACCTGTGGCCACCCTACGTAACAGCAAGCAATTCCAAGTTGGAGCCAGTAATAATTTGTGAATCCTCCTCTTTCCAGAGGAGAAAGACCCTGATCAAAGTTTGTTTCTGCTTTGATCAGCAAAAAACATATTCTGTCTTGTTTTTCACAAGACAGAAGATCAGTGAAAAACTGCAAAAGAAAAACCATCACTTTGAAATAAGAAAATTTGCAATCTCAGAAAAAGAAAAATGAAATTATTTCATAGCTTTATATTACACATTTCTTTGGCAGCTTTTAAATTATTGCAATTCCATCTTGTTGGGATGTTTATTGGCTAATCTTTCTTTTTTTTTACTTGGAAAAAACTTGTTTAATGTGCTGAACATTCTCCTGTAAATATTGGAATGAGTACATCTATTCGGTAATACAGGATGCCACAATGGTCAAAATTTGTGGGTCTTCAGCTTAGACAACAAACTTCTATTTTACATGAATTTAATACTTTATAGTAATATTTGAGTAATTTATTTTTAATTTTAGTAAATATGCAGTTTTCAAAAAAGAATCTAGCCCCAAATTTCCAGATCAGAGTTTGAACTGGACTATTCTAATAAACTTGGATTACACAGGATTCACCAAATTGTGCTTTCCTGGTGTGAATATAGTAAAACAGTTCGCTGATCACTCTTTTGACTTGATTGTATAAACAATTACAAACAGGACACGGAGCTCTCAATACAGTACATGCCAAATTTTATTCAGGACTTGGTCAGGAAACTGTTGCAGCGGTAATGGCTCTTCAACAACACTGTACAGTATTGGGTTGCACCTGATAGGGTACACTTGCATTAAATGTACAGATAGGTTATAAAACAAACTGAACAGCAACATCATTCAGAGAATTCAGCAGGACAAGCCTTTATCAAAGTGTCTATGCAGACAGTGGTATATAATGCCCAGGATTGTACGGAGCAGAAATGTGGGATCTTGAACATGTGTACCCGTCCTCTGTTGTGTGAACTGTAAGGCAGTTTAGATTGCAATAGTTTTTGGATTTTTATCCGCTGAAAGAGTGTTCAGACAGAACTAACATTAGATGGAAACTTTTTTTTTTTTTTAAAAAGCACGATTCTAAAATATAAGAGTAAAAGTAGAGCAGGACATGGATATCTCTGAACAGAATCTATAATGACGAGACGCCAGTGAAGCAGCAGAAGTTACATTTAAATACTGAAAAGAAGAAGATGTATAAATCAAAACAAAGAGGAGAAGCAGGCGGGAGGTCGTGGCAGGCAGCAAGCAGGTATGGTGTCCTGTAAGAACAGGTCGTGGCGAATGCGGCCCCCCCAATCTCCAGTCGACCTTCGACCCTTGTGTCGTAAAGCGGCCGTCACTCCAGCTTGAGCAGCTCCACGTCAAAAATAAGCGTGGCGTTTGGCGGGATGACGCCGGGGTGGCCTGTCGCTCCGTAAGCCATGTCTGGTGTGCAGGTGAGTTTCGCCCTCTGGCCGAGGCTCATCTGAGACGCGGGAAAGAAGACGAACACATCTGGATTTACTCGCAGCGTACTTCTCCACAAAACAAATTTAAAATACAAAAGTAGTAAAAAAACAGAGTAATTTCTTTTAATTTACCAGTATTTTCTTATTAGGAAATGTTACATACAAAATAACGTTTGCCTGATACCTCTTTACATGAATGAGGTTTTTTTGTCCTAGCGTTTAAAAGAAAACACACAAGCAAGTGAAACCTAAGCCAAGTTAGACCAGCCCCATTTCAGAATATGGACCGAATTATTCTACATTGAATAGAAAAAACCCCAACAAGTTTTGGATCTATAATACATTTATGTGTGATAGTTTCATGCCACTTCAGTGGTGAATGTCTGAAAGAATTGAGAAATGTGCCGACAATCTTCCAGGGCAAGTTCCAGTGTATGTACCACAAACTAATTGAATCATTCACCTTCTATACGCGTTGGGGATCCGGGGGTGCTGGTGTTTCTCTAGCAGTCATTTGATGTAAGGTAGGCTACACACCAGTCCATCACAGAGACAAATGGGACAAACAAGCATTCAGAGAGGCCAGTTCCCCTTACAGTTATGTGTTTGGACCATAGGATGAAGCTGGACTACCTGTAGACAACCCACGCATTCAAAGAGAGAACAGGCAAACTCGAAGCACAAAGAGCCCAGGCCAGGATTCTAAGCCAGGACATTGTTGCTGCAATCCAACAATGCTAACATCTGAAAGCACATTGCTTTCTTACCTGTGCTACTCCTTCTTCCCAGCCTTTTATAACCTCCATCCTTCCAATCTTGAACTTAAAAGGTTTGTTCCTGTCTCGAGAGGAGTCAAACTTTTTCCCGTTCTGCAACATACCTGCCAACGACACAATAAATCCAAACACTTTGAGATCAGGCAATCGCACAAAACACGGGTGTTGGTTCAAATAAACAAACATGCTTCCGACATGGTCTGCAAACGATTATTAGGCTGGTGTGGTTTCCTTTCTTGACTGCGATGAACAAAAGCAGTGGGAATCTGAAGTCATTGGCCTAGTTTGGCGGATTATTTTTAAAAGTTAACTAGGCCGTCACTTGCATGTATGTAGACCACAGGGAGAAAAGGATTACAAAGGCACAGCGGTACAGGACTCTGCTCCTTCAGAAACGGACCAAACACTCAGGCTTGATAATAAGATTGGGGCCAAAAAACACTTATATAAAGGCAGAAAAACACTGCTCTTCCTTTGTAGCGTGCTTTAATAACTTCAGAGATGCAATGGCTTGTGAACTTTGAAACCCTTTAAAAGCCAAGCCAGCAAAACAATCACACCCTTAAAAACAGTTTGTTATTGTTCCTGCACAAGCGATCCGTACCTGCAAGCAAACCCTGCTCTAAGGATCAGTTTGTCTCCACAACTTGGGAATGAGCTGGGTGTAAATAGTAACTTTAGAAGGTTTGTTAATGAGAGTAAAGGCATGTACTTTGTACTGATCTACAGAAGATGCCTCTAGTACCAGGTGTAAAAAGTTATATTAGTATCACCAAAGCTACAGGCCAATACACTTGACATTCTTTGATGACTTCTTTTCAGTTTTTGATGAAGGCAAACTTTCAACTGCAGCTGCTCTGTAAGAGGCCTGGAGATGGTCCGCTGAAGATTTTTGCACAGAAATATACATCTAATTTCTCTGTCTATTGCATTTTTCATTTAGAGTATATCCATCATTGCCTCTGCACAACAATTTAATAAAAACCATTGAAGACTGGTTGAGTTTGTCTACTGAGCAAATTTCACATCTGCACGAGGATCTATCTTCGCTAGCTGCTAAATTTCTTATTGATCTCTCACGTATATAGGAGGTTTCTGCACCTACACCATCATATTCAGCCTTTTTGTGATGGAGGAAAGACCATCACCATTTTCTTCAACATTTTTAGTACAAAACGGTGCGGAGGAGTCTTCTGTACAAAGTTTGTTGCACAGCTGAGTATGTCGCCTAAGTTGGAAAGTGTACACAGAAGGAATTACATACAATATGCAAAATGTGCCTCCAAGTAAAACTTTCGTGCTTTTGGAAAAATCTTGCAGATCGGGACAATGTTGTCAATGGTGGTGTGGTAGACGTTTGACAGAAGTTTGTCCCGCAATTGATGGGTTGCCAGTTTGATCCCCGCTCCACCCGCCTCTTGTCGTTGTGTCCTTGTGCAAGACACTTCACCCACCTCGCCTGCTGGTGATCAGATGGTCCAATGGTGCCGGTGTCACCTCTGTCAGATCGCCCCAGCGCATTTACGGCTACTATCAAGTAGCTTGCCACCATCAGTGTGTGAATTTGTGGGTCATTCATTTTAGCTGAGGATAAGCAGCTAGCTGCCAAACATGTTATTTTTGTTTGGAGGGCTACTAGCCTAGGGTGGGTGTGAAGAGGTTGTAGTCTTGGCACGAGCTCAGTAAAACCCTCTCAGACTTCATATTCTCTGACAACTTATATCTGGGAACGCATGGAGATATCGAGGACAAACTCCAACTGTGTCCAGGATCCAAATATTCTGACACCACCAAAATGTACCATCAATATTTGACTATGGATAATTTCCAGTGCCTGGTCACTGCCAGTCTGGAAACTCTCTCGCTCCACCGGTTTCTGATGCACCCTACAGTATCCTGCAGACACCATCAAAATTTTGACTTTTAATGTTGTGGTGTGGTGTGAAGGGGACCTAGATGTTTGTTACCACAAGCTAACATTTAATAATTTAGGACTATGTCCATATTTGTACCAGTAACATAAAACGAACTCAGTCATTTTGACACTTCACATGGAATGAAAGCACCAGAAAGAAACAAAATCCTAACCACCTGCTTATCAAGTGGCTCCGCGATAGTCCCTAATTTAGCCGCCTGTCATAATTCTTTCCAATAAGTGTGAATATTTGGCATTTAAAGTTAGTGTCAACCAAAATGCAGTCATGGTGTCTTGCCCATCTAGTCATATGAATGTTGATACTGTACTGCTTCTCCTCTTTCGCTTCCCCTAAAATTAGCGAGTCTACAGTTTCCGAGAAGCCTCCATAGTCCATATATCAATGGCCACGGCCCTTTCCAATCGTGGAGTCAACAGGTTCGCAGACACACCAAAGCAAACGCCACCTGCTGCAGGTCATTCGAGTAGCAGGACAACAACGTTTGGCAAGAAGCGCATAAAGTGGGTTCAGTTTAATGAGTTCAGTGGGGGGCAATTCAAATTAAACCACTGTCCACATGAAGGGAGGCAATGGAGGGATGATGAACAACAGTTGACTCTTGTGATTGGATGGGGTTGTGGATGACGTAAAGAAGATCCGGAATATATATATATATATATATAAAACCTACTTTTTTTTTACTGTAGACATATTGAACTGGATTTCACACAAGGTGAAATGTCCAATGAAAAGACAGTGCATATAAACATTTGGTCAAAAGTAAAAAAGAAAAAAAGGGAATAATAACAGAATTATTCTCAATATTTACACTGTGCACAAACAAAGCACTGACCCAGAATCCATATTGCTGACCACCCAAGACCCACAGAGTGTCACTGCTGTTATCAGTTTTTGTATAGCTAAGCCTGGGCGAGGTCTGCAAAAATAAAGCTCAGCCTTTCCCTTCCTGCGCTCTGCTCTCAGGCTCTCTCTCGCCGCCAGAGGGTTTCACTTGGTTGTAGGCTGGCAAAACGCCATACCACACAGGGGTGGGGTTATTTTTACTCCGTTTACTGTATCCTGTGTTGCCCCTCGTCTAGAAAAGCTGCCAGTAGAGCAGCCCCCTGGGCTCAAATGCGGATGAACTGAGACGTGTGTAAAGCTATCTGCAGACCAGACCCGCGTCAGTGCTGCATGATCACACGTCTTAATGACCAAGTCAAGTCTTGCACATTTCTCTTTGTATAATGGAGTATTTAGAATCAATTTATCATTATAGTCTTGGTTGCATCTTTTTCATGTACAAACAAGGTTTGGTTAATGAATACAAGTGTGCTATAACTTATTTTTCCTCACGGCATCTGCCAGGTGTAAGCTGTGTAGAGGGTATTATGTTTACAATCAGAATACGAGCTGTGAAAAAAGCCCGTCAAACAGTCAACCACTCAACAGGAGATGATGCTCGTCTGAATCGCTTGCATAAACTCCATACTGTTGGCAGTGAAAACATCCACAGACACTCAAACAACATTTCTTCCCTGGAAGTAGTTTGGCAGCTTGTGACTTTCAGCCTGCTCTTCAGGCGCACCTTAAGCTGTCAAGCCTCGGCTTTGGTGTTCTCAGGTGTCAAACTCTAGAACCTGAACTTGTTATAGAACAACCCAAATTAGGTTTTCCCCACTAGTAGTTTTATTTAAGTTAAAAAAAAAAGAAAAAAAAGAAAAAGAAAAAAAACTAAGCACACTGTTTGTCACAGAAACCCGGTGCCGCCAATCGCTGCATTTATCTCGGACTCATTTTCCTTTCTTCATGCTGACTGATACCATATCAGCCTACGTTTTCCTCCTTTGGCGACAGTCTGATATGCTTAGAAACAAGCTTGAGACAGCAGGACTGCAGCTGTTAGAGCTGCCACTCCGTGAGCACATGGACATTCGGGCTTGATGACAGAAACAGGGGTGTGAGTGAATGAGAGGGACCCGCAGTGCCTTGACAAAGTATTCAAACCTCTTGAACTTACGAACACAAACAATATCTTTCAATAGGATTAGGATGTGAAGAGGGAGAATCAAACAGCGACTTTTTTTATGGTAATATCCCAAGTACTGAACATTGGATTGAACCGTTTACTTCATCATTTTGAAACAGGTTTTTGGCACAACTGGAAATCTTCCAAAACACGGCCATCAACCTACACTAACCGGCCAAGTAAGGATGGCACTAATCATTAACCATGCAAACACCATGATCCCCACCATTAAGACAAGATTACGAGAGAGATTTAGAGAGAAGCAGCAAGAGCAAATGAGGTGGATTATCAGTGCTTGCCAACAACTGATAGTGTCATCCAGGACATGTTACTGTGGAATATTGTCTCTTTTCTCCAGATATTTGGCTGTTAGCATGTCATGGCAATCATTAGACCGTCAAACACCAACAGTCTAATGATTGCACCAAATTCCTTCAGACTCGCTGTGAGACTGACTGCTACTGGAGATCCTTCCTGTCCACAGCATCAACATCCACAATGACTCTTTGAAGGTGCCTGCTTGAAATTAGTTATGATAACATTTAACGTCCCTTTAGGATAAATAAAAGTATTTTTGAATTGAATGTGAGTATATTTCAAATATGGCGGTGGCATCATCATGGTGTGGGGAAGCCTTTTTTTCCAGCAGGAGTAGGGCAGTCAGCCAGAGTGGATAGATGGAAGAATCTAAACAAAAAATGAGATATTTTCCCAAGAGGAATGGGTAAAGTCATACAAAAAAAATTATTCATGATGGCTGAACAGTCTGTTTACCTTTTCCTATGTATAGCTTTGAATAAATTTACACTTGATAACAATGTGCTATTTTATGTTGGGCCATCACATGAAATTCCCCTTAAATCTGCACTTGGAGCAAGACAAAATGTGTTGACTAGGAGGCATGAATACTTTAGAAAAAGCACTGTATTCTGTATGCAGGTTTGAGTGCCAGAGCTGGTATCTGCCGAGTTGGCAGTGACCTCTCTGCTAATTTGGGCGATCGCAACTCTCACCGGGAGTCAGAGAGAGGTCACCGCCACAAATCTTTGTGTCTGTCCGGTCTGGCATGCGAGTGTCTGCACGTCTAAGATCCCCCAAGTGAAAAGACGAGAAATAAGAAAAAAAAAAAGAGACACAGTAGTTTTGAAGAGCAACAGAGGAGTTCTGTATTGCTAAACGCTGGAAAACAGAGCAGACTAGGTTCTTAATCTAGTTATGTTCGGAGAACTATGTCTCCTTACTGTTTGAGGTTGTGTCTCCAATTCCGGTCAAATAGAATCAGGGCAGGGTTGAGGAAAGGCTAACACTCTCAGATTTTTCCACGATGTATAGTTTTTATTTTTCATTTCAAGAGAAACATTTTCCATCTAATCTGTGAAAATGCATTTTCCCAAGCTCATATAATGAGATTTTTTTTAGCCTTTTGTACAGACTTGTTTTGGCTTAACTCTGTACTTTGTAAGGCCTTGCCTCCAAAATACCAGCAGCTTACAGGCAAATCCAGCCAGTCGAACGGCAAAGAAAATTAAAGATGGGGGAGAAACGTCACCTTACGTTCAATAAGACAATACAGGAGTGCAAGAATAACTGATTTGAAAAGAATTATTGGAAAATACTAAGAAATAACAGCAAAATGATTAGTTTTGTGTTAAAAAAATAAATAAAAAAATTGAGACACTTGCTTTGCACTACATGTTGCGCAAAACTTCTGTCCCCAAATGGCCAGCCTAAGCCAGGAGATTCCCAACTGAGATCATCCTAAAAACATCTGAAGCCTTTGTCTAAGCTGTTGTTCACCCAAGCTGTTAGCAGACTCCATTAAAAGGACACAGAAGCAAGTTTTCTCACACAAGACAAGGATTATTAGTATCCCAGACATCTACTTTGTTCAAATATAAACCAAATATTAAAGAATAAAAAATAAAAATTGGTCTCAGATGTCACTAAAATACTGGTATTTGGCAAAAATTGTTCTATTTGTACATCACTGGTTGCAAGGTCTCATTCTCCAGACGTTCCACAAGGTTCTGCTTTGGGACCCCTGTTGCTTTTGCTCTCATCCTATTGGTCCCATGCTACTTTGTAAAGATATCGCATAACACTGTTATGCAGATAATGCCTGGCTGTATATTTCCTTTCTTCCAAATTAAGTTTCAAAACTGTATACTTCACTAAAATGCCTCGCTTCCACTAAAATCTAATTGGTTGACAGTTTAATTTATTTAAACAAAGAAGAAAACGGAAAATTATCTTAACACCAAAACACTAAAGATAAGGAGATTATTGGGGCCATTGGTGTTTTAGATATTTAGCAGTTTATAAGTTTAACTCATAAATATTTACTCATCGGAAGATGCTTGAATTTTATTCAGCTCAAAATGACTCACACATTAGTTAATCACAGCTGAACTCTGGGCCAAATAAACATTCAAATTACTGCAAAAACCCAGAGGCAATGCCACAAAAATACCGACACTTAACCGGTTTACGGTAGAAAACGTGCCAGAGTGGGTCTGGTTCTATATGCACATAAAAGAAAACACGTGATGCCGACAGATGACATGTGAACTAGGTTCTGTTTACTTTCTGTCTGACCTAGTTGTCTGTACAGCCAACCCTGAGGCACGGAACAGCCCAAATTTATTTCCCCAAACGTCTCCATGTCTTACTGCCCCACCTTAAAACAAGGCCTTCTGACAAACAGGAAAGCAGATGTACGTATGTGTGTGTGTGTGTGTGTGTGTATACACGTGTGCGTGTGAGTGACAAGCCGAAACAGAGTCTAGCAGAGGAAAACATCTGACTTCTCTTTCAGAACCAAAGCAAACTAATGGTGCCTGACAGAGGAGACGCAGCCCGGCTGAGCTTATGAAACTCAAACCAACACGCAGGTGCACCGGCCTGCAGAATGTGGGAATTGTGCGAGCGAGCGACTTGTAACACTAGCAGAGCAGATCACGTCCAAAACGGGCAGATTTCCTCTTTCAGCAGCAAGGACAAAGGAAGGATGCAGAGTTTCAAGAGAGTCAGGATATGAAAAAAAAACAACAAGAAAAACAATTACCTATGTAATGAACAACACATGTTTGGCCTTTCTTTGGAAATGTTCACTTCTGAGAAGGAGAGGCTTATCTTGTAATTGTTTTAAGTGATTCAATAGTTGTGAAACGGTATATGGTTTTTTTTTTATATGCGGTTTATTTATTTTTTTGTTGCCGTTTTATGTTGTTTCCTGTATTCCGCATAATTTTAAATTAAACTTTTTCTGCAAATTGGTTTATTTTTCTATTGCGTAGTAAAATGTTTGAGCTGCATGTTAGAATCTGGAATGGATTCAAAAACATGGAAATGGGTTGTTAAAAGGACCAGTACAGACCGGAGGGACCAGATTTTAGAGATGCACGAATCAGTCGGCCAAATATCCGAATCTGTTAATATTACCTTCATTAAATGCAGACTGGCAACCTTTTTTTTTTTTTTTTTTTTTCATAAAAGGACATTTTTGTTTCATTTTCTGACAAAAAAGCCGTAGAAAAGATGGGATAAAGGGATAAAAACTGAATTATCTGGTCAGAGTTTAAAAAAAAAAAGTAGAAATTGTTATCGCCCTTTGAAATCCTGGATCTTAAATAGATTTGATTATCCAAGATCTTTATCAATCATCCTGGTGATGAATGTGCACAGAAACCAAACAGGTCATAGTGAGTATTAAAATCCAAGGAAGCTCCATGAAGGCTTGGGGGCACTTTCTAAAACACTTTGCATTTCATGCATATTCCATTGTGTTTTTATTGACACTGTATATTTGTGGGAGGGGAAAAAACTCATCCCTTGATTACTTTAAGTTTAAGTTCTAAGATCTCCAGGAGCCAAACCTCTGCTCCCTGCCTTCGAGCCTGTAGACTAACTTCATTCGGATTCACACACTCCCTTGTGGCAACAGTACCCTGCATGCATTTTGCTTAGAGTATAAATATAATCTGCTTACTTTTGACAATGGGAGTTAGGACGCAGGTTCAGCTTCCTTACTTTAGTTGTTGCCCGAAATTATGGTAACAAATTTCTGATGCCACGCAAAACAATAATTTACGGAGTCCCGTTATGTAAAATTGGTAGGACTAGCACGTTTCATAGTGAGTATGGAGCGTTCTGGAAAGATGCCATGCAAGCCTTTCAGTGAGGATGAGCCCCTTCAAGATTGAGCGTTATCACACAACTCTAATTATAGCTCTAACGGGTTTTAGCTAACTACGCCAACTCGTAATATTCATTTATGAAATTTTTACTTTTGGAACGGCAACAATATTCACTAGCACCACGACATTCCAGGGGGTCAGCAACAGCACCACTTCCCACCCCGCATCAAAGGCAACCCAGGCGGCTACATTTACTTACCATCACCGGGAGATATGGTCTCGACTTCTACGCCCATGGTTGTGCTACTTTGAAGGCTAACTAAGAAACATAAAACCTAAAAAGCCCTTTCAACAGCCGGCGTTGTCCTCCTTTGCGGCTACAAGTCGGGCTTAATCGATTGAAACCATGTATTCAGCGGACTACCATCGACCCCCGCAGCCTCGACCAGCCGTCACAGAGAGAGCCCGGATATTCTGTCGCGAGACACAGTCGAGAACTAAAAACTGTATCGCGTTCTTGCGCCTCATCGAGGAGATGCTAGCTCTTGTTGTTCATTGGTCTATTTTGTTTATTTTTTGCCTGGTTGTATGTGTGTGTGTGTGTGTGTGTTTTTAAAGAGATTAAGTATTTATTTTATTTTACAGCCAATGAAAGTAACGGTTTATAAAGCATTCATAACGGGAAAACAGAAATGATTGGTCAACAAACTACATATCCCATAATGCACTTACCCTAGTACGGTTAGTTTTGTTTCCGAGTCATTCACTAGAGCAACGTTGTAGACACATTTCAGCTGGTAACGATGTGAAGAAATTGTGTTTCTATGCTTTTGTCACGTTTTCGTCTGAGACGGCTGTTGGATTTTCAGGTATGCTTAGTAAAGTTGCATGTCTGTGCCGTCTCGTTCGTATTTGGATTTCACAACTTAAAGCTACTTGCCTATATATATATTGCCAGACTCTCTAAAATTTGTGAACTCATTGTAGAAATAGCCTGTGATCCCATAGATCAGGGGTGTCAAACTCCAGTCCTCGAGGGCTGCAGTTTTTAGATGTGCCACAGGTACAAAACACTGGAATGAAATGTCTTAATTACCTCCACCTTGTGTAGACCAGTTCTCCAGAGCCTTAATTATTCTATTCAGGTGTGGTGCAGCAGAGGCACATCTAAAAGTTGCAGGACTGCGGCCCTCGAGGCCTGGAGTTTGACACCCCTGCCATAGATCATATCATGCTCAATTTTTAAATGTATTTTTGCTATTTTGTTGTGAGTTCCATTTTAAGGAAAATACAGAATTCCCTGCAAGTGCTTCTGGTGACATCAAATAAGGCAGCTTACCTAAGTTATTTTGGAGTGTTTTTTGTTTGATTATGGATTATTTTAAAATTAAATTCAACCTTCAAGTAGGTTTCCCTAGTAACATGGTAGCTTCGCCAAAATGCTAGAGCCAAATATGAGAATATTGCATTGGTTTCTGTCAAATTTGGCAACAATATAGCATAAGATGCGATTTGTCAAGAGGACCAGGGCAGAATAGCAGATTTCTAGTTTATGTACTTGGTTGAGATGCAGTGATCTTCAGTCTGATGTTTTTTCAAAATGTAAATGCAGCACTTTGACTATTTTTAGTCTAAGAAACGATTTTAAGATAAAGTGGGGTGACAGAGACATAAAAAAGTTATTTATAAAAAAATTATTTTGTCATTTTTATTGTCATTCTTATCATAACTTAAAAATAACAACATTGTCATTGCAATCATCTTTATTGTCCCTCAGTGGAGAAATTCATGTGTACCAGTAGCAAAGTAACTGTCAACTCATCTATACATCTAAACAAAAATACAAATATAAAAACAGACCTAAGAATAACATACTGTACATTAACAGGAACTAAGAAAATAACAGACTGTAAGGATGGACAAATTTATAACGTAAGAAAATACTGAGCATTTATTAATAGCAGACTCCAATCCAAAGAAATATGCAACTGAGTAATGTAAAAAAAAAATGTAAAGAAGCCTACAAAACATCTTTGTGCACCAATATTTTTTATTTCACGTTTTTAGAATGCCAAATATGTGCATAAGGTAATTATATGGGAAAATTAAAATCTGAACATATTGATCCCACTTAAAATTCTGAAGATCTTTTTTAATCTCAGTGACTGAAATAAACCCTCTATAGGATACAGTAATGTTTCATTTACTTAAGGTACCAGATTAAGATCCCAGATGTATATTTGCTTCTTTGTGTGATTTTACATCTGTTCCCTTATTACTTGAGGTTAAGATCTATTTTGTAAGGCTTATTACCAACTTTCACCATATCTAAAAAAAGACGGTGCGGTGACCCACTCAACACAACGCCGTTAATACCCTGGGCTCCTAACTGTACGTTGTTAAGGTCATCCGGCATAAGCAGCTGTAGGTGTTCGTCACGACAGCCTCAGCTCAGGCAGAGGGGGATTAAAGCGTGTACTTGGGAGGAGACACAGGAGAGGCTTTTACTGTTCTTAATCTGCACAGGTAGCAATAGCTACCCTTGTAAAAAGTAACTCAGCTAGGTCTCTGTCATCAATGCTTCTTTTTTGAGACATATATTTTTGTCTTCATCTAAGGTTTTTTGTTCCTTTCAGGATGGATCTTGGTAAAGCAAAGCTCCTTAGGAGTGGACTCAACACTCTACACCAAGCCATCCACCCTGTGCACGGGATTGCATGGACAGATGGAAAGCAGGTCTGCTTGACGGCTCTCTACTTCATCAATGGCGAGGTGAAGTTTGGAGACACCAATGTAATCGGGCAGTTTGAGCATGTCTTCGGACTCTTCTGGGGCCCACTGTGCTGCTCGGACTCCCCTGCCCTTCTGGCTGTCCAGCATAAGAAACATGTTACGGTGTGGCAGCTTCAGCTCAGTGCTCTTGAGCAGAACAAGCTGCTGTGCACGCAAACCTGCGAGATGAGTGAGCCCTTTCCCTTGCTTTCTCAAGGCTGCGTCTGGCATCCTAAACTGGACATGCTGGCTGTGCTGACGAAGCGAGACACGTCCGTGTTGTTTTCTGTCAGGGTCGACAACAGGAGGATCAAAGCAGACATCAAAGGCAGTGGGCTCATTCATTGCGCTTGTTGGACTAAGGATGGCACCCGCCTGGTGGTGGCTATTGGCAGTGCTCTGCATTCGTTCATTTGGAATGACATCCAGAAAAGCCTGGTGGCATGCACTTTTTGCCCTATCTTTGACGTGGGGGGCTACATCTGTGCAATTGAGGCCACCGGGGAAGCTCAGGTAGCTGTGGCTACAGAGCTACCGCTTGATAAATTATGTGGACTAAACTCCGGGATACCTTTTGACCTGCCGACAGAGACCCTGCAAGGTCAGGG
Source organism: Gambusia affinis (assembly GCF_019740435.1). NCBI lineage: Eukaryota > Metazoa > Chordata > Actinopteri > Cyprinodontiformes > Poeciliidae > Gambusia > Gambusia affinis. Next base: position 16,627,929 of record NC_057889.1, on the reverse strand, counting down.
CTCGCACATAGTCATGGCAGATGATGATGGCATTTTGGATTCAAGAAGAAGGTCTTTTGAGTCAGAGAGATCATATATCCCCAGCTCAGGCCCCCTTGATCTTACCCATCTCCTGGCGAAGCACCGTCGCTCGGATCCCAGCCCCCTTATCCACTTGCGGCGCAGAGACACTGTGACAGGTACTGGGCAGGACAGCTCGCACCTCGTTCTGGTTACCTACGAGCGAAAGGTAACTACAACCCGCAAAGTCAGCATTCCAGGGATTTTGGTCCCTGATATTGTTGCTTTTGATCCTCGTGCCTCCACAGTTGCAGTTGCTTCCAATACCTGCAACATGGTTCTTGTTTACTGTATCACACCGTCTGCTATGCCCAATGTCCAGCAGATTTCTCTGCAGCAGAACGAAAGACCCAAAGGTGTCTGCTTCCTCAGTGACAAGGTTCTGCTATTGATGGTGGGCAGGCAGAAGACTACTGATCCTGCCTTCCTTCCATCTTCCAACACGGACAAATATATTCTTCGCCTCATATCCAAAGAGCTAATATACGACGGAGAAACAGCTATTGCACCATCCCCCTCTGCTCTCAACCATGAATCTTCTAATTTCTGCGCAGGGATTAGGAGACACTCAGAGCACCTGTCAAAGGATGACAGGGAGCGGCCAGGGATAAAAGACTTGGTTCTGCCTGGAAGGGTAGTTTGTTCGCCAGGGAGCAGACGCAGGCTGGTCGAGGAGATCAGGAGCAACGAACCCAGCCCCATCACCACCTCCGTAGACTTCTCTGAGAGGCAAGAAAGAGCCTCGTCCAGAGCCTCGTCCATCACAGTCGAGAACTTTGACATGGACCATGTCAATCGGATGACCAGCCTGGCAGTCGGAGCCCAGGCCAGCAGAGACTCCAGCCGGGCAAGTTCTCCTCGCTTCGAGCCATCGGAGAAGCTCCACTCGGAGCCGCCGACGCTACCCATGCCTGAGAAAACAACCGGATGGACCAGAGAGCGCTCCCTGGAACAGCTTGTTCACAACATGGAAAGGCTTTTTACACGCTTTGCAGACGTACAACAATGCCTGACAGAAATCAGAGATTATACGCAGAATGGCAAGAAGGCCCCAACGGTCTATCCCAACGTTACTGATCCCCCATATGTCAATGTCACATGCCAGGTAATGTTGTAGTGAGTCGTTTAGTCCTTATTAAGCACATCTTGTCTACCCATTGACCTATGCAGTAACTACAAGCTTATTTCGACATTGATGGACTTTTTACACAAGAGCTGGTACTGATTTTCATTTTGTGTTGGCACATGCAGAAGCAGTTATCGGAGAATGTGTTCATCGATGAGAGAAGGCCAGTGCTTCTGTGTGATGGGAAGCTGTGCCTGCGTGCCATCCAAGACCTTTTCAACCTTACCACTGTGGAGATGATGTACGGTATGTGTAGAAGAATAGAACTACCATTACCTAATGGTGTAATGCTTGTCTGTTTGTTTTACTGTCAAACCAAAGATGGTCTTGGAAGTCCTCTGTGTCTCATAGCACATAAGATTAATGATGTTGTGACAGAGTACAGAGTTAATCAATGGAAACCACTAGGAGGAAACTCCTTAGTCTTCTTGGGCAGGTCCCTCGCTGCGTGCAGTTCAGGAAACCTCGTTCGATGGGCTTCCTCCTTCTGACCAGGAGCAGTTGGGTGCTTTTACTACCTGGGCCAACTCTCTTTACACATCATCTTTTAGCAACAGCCACCAAAAATGGTTTACTCCATAAAGAATGTCTTTTCAAAGAGTTAATTGTTACCTTAACAACATAGTCTGATATTGTTCTCCTGTTAACGTGCCTCAGCTATTATTGGAAGTGATTAGACGCCTAGATCAGATTACAGGGTTTAAAACAAAAGCAGCTTATCATTCCTGATAGGCAAAGTGTTTTGTTTTTGTTTGGTTATTTTCTTCTGATTAACCAACTCACGTTAACTCAACATGGCAGTGTTCATATTTGCCCGGACAGTTGGTTTTGGAGCATAGCTGGGCCAAGATACCTCCACAAATGACCATTGCCAGAAACAAAATGACGTGGGGAAGAGGTTTGCCAAAAAACACATGGACTGGCCTAAAGAGAAATGGCACATTTTAAGAGCTGATGAAAGTCAGTTTCTTCTTTTGTTCTAGGCGCTGCAGTTTGCTCTGTAAAGACAGCAAAGTATGCTTATAACTCTGCAGAGGACCGTTGCATAAAATCACTTCTATCTTGTCTTACCAACTATTAACTGTTGAGATCCTCTGTCAGATCAGTGAACAAATGACTGACATTGTCACTTTTAAGAATACTGAATCTGTGAGGCTTCTGCTCTATTGCGGATTCTAAGAGAACTGATAGCCCGTATCATTTCAGGCTCTTTTTAGCAGCTTTTTGAGGGTCTTCGTGACTAAAAAAATCCAAGTCAACTATATTGGAGTTATTTAACAGCTTCAGCTAATTGGCAGATTTTTTTGCTACTTTCTGCTGTTGATGCAACTGAAATATAAAAAGCTAAATGGGTGCTTCTCTATAATGGGAAATGGACGATTATTGCTCTTTTCAACTACAGCATGGAGCGCTAACAGTCTTGTGCATTTCTTTCCCAGGACCGTTGTGGATCGTACTTGTGGCAGACGCTGATGGCTTCGTGCCTCTGACATTTAAGCCCAAAGATGAACTGACGGTGCGGAACGGGAAGAGGAAATCTACCCTCCGGACTCCTGGAAGTCCAGAGAATTCCTGTCCATCCAGTCCAGCCCAGAGCCAAAGCCCGACAACGACTGCAGAGGCCTCTGTGTAGTAGCTCCTGACACACCTGTAGAGACTCTCGTAGTAGTGTTTCTCTTTGATTTTCAAACCTGTGACCTCAATGCCACAGAAAGCCATTGTTCACACTGCAAATTATATTTTTATAGTAAGAAAAAAACGTGGTTTCTAAAGAGTTGCCCTGTCAGATGGTATATTTAAATATTGCTTCTTTAAAATGAGATTACCTTAAAAAGTTTCTATATTTTTGTTCTTTGAGGAAATTTCATTCAGTCTTTATAGCGTTCCTCCTTAAAAAGCGAAAGTTCTAGAGTGCAATTCTGAGCTATTCAAGATGTGTCCCCTGGCAATATCATGTAATTTTCTCCTCCAAAGAAGTGTAAGATTCAGTTTTTACTCCTAAAATGTCTGAAATTTCACTTCTCTGCTTTACGTTTAACCTCAAATATGAAACTGTTAATGTTATACCAGAAAAACTAAGAATGTCTAACACATGTAAACAAAGCCACCTATTTTCTTGGTTGATGGCAGTAAGACATCTGACCACAAGAGGGTGCAACACTCCTCCAATTCTCTTAACTGCATGGTCTGTTCAGAAGAAAGCAACAATCCAGTCATATGGTTTTACTTTTAAGGACAAAATAAATGTGCTCTTTGCTGTTGTTACTAAAATATATAAATCTAACCTCAAGTGTAAAAAGGTCAAACAAAATACAAAGTTATGTGTATATGTGTGTGTGAAACTAAGTACACCCCATAATTCAAGCCAGACTTGAGTCAATTTCTCATTGTTGAGAACTGTAGACTTATTTTTCTAGATATTACAAGTAGTGTTCACAGCCATTCGTTTCTGCCAGCTCGCTTCACGTCCATCAACGATATTTCAATCAAATGGAGGTTTTACCATTTGCACTTTGGTCCCATTTTTTTGTAGGACATTGTTCCAATAGTTTTGCGGCTTATCAGCTCAAATTTTTCTGCCAGTTTTTGTTTAGAATCCAGTTTTTTATAGTCAACCAATCCAAACAAGCTAGCCATCTTTTTCTAGATCACATTGTCTAGAAATGTGCGGTTTGACATGCTAAGTGAATCCAGTGAAGGAGATGTAGCTCCTGGGTTTTTGCAGTTTTTCTAAACGTTATGCAACTTGCTGTATCTTTGGAAAGAATTTTCAGAGAAATTCACACGAGGAGAAAATGTCAGCCGTCTTAAACACTTTGCATTTGTAAAAAAAATCTTAGTTGAAAATGGCCTTAACCCTTTCTAGATTGATGGACAGCAACAATTGCTTATTTACAATCATTGCTGTTGCCTTTGCATTGTGTCGACAAACTGCTTAGAGGGGGTTTCCTTGTTGACGACCAATCAAACAGTGCATTGCATTTGCTTTTCTGGCTTCTAGGAGGGATGTACTTACTTCGTCACATAGATTCTTTTGGTTTGGAAAAAATAAAATCTATGGCATGTTTATGTACACTTCAGGTGAGATTTTAAAACTTGGTAAAGACCAGATTGGTTTTATGATGTCCTTATGGACAAAACTCCAGAATTGAAAGAAGGTGTACTTTCTCCTATACCATAACGGTAAATGCTATTTATGACTACCAATAAACATACATCTTCATACAACTAGACCCCATACGTTTAATTGCAACACCTCCACACCGAAGAAACACAAGAGAGATTTATTTGGTCCCGTCCCGTCTCTACGGTGTTTATTCATCATCTGTCATCAATCTTTCTGTAATTATGTATCATAAATAAATAACAGCGTAGAGTTAACCACAGCATATAATATACATTCATTTATATAAATCATATATATATATATATTTTCAAGATGACTATACAGTATGTGTGGCAGTAAAACAAAAAATGTTTACATTAAAACTATTTCCATATTTGACAGTGTAATATACACCAAAGAGCAACATTCCAGCCTCATGACTGGAATCCGTGGCTTTGTGAATTCACTCCAACATCCTGCTCACACGTTACTTAAATCTTCGTAGGTTCGGAGTCAATGCTTTGCTTCCTGCGAGAGACATCAGTATCAGTGCTACATTCGTACCATAGGTAGAAAGTAAACATACAGAAGGTTTCCCAAAAGTCCCTTTTTTTTGTTTTCTTCATCAATCTACAAGAGTTATTTGGCCACAGCTCACAGCAAGATTTAGCTGTTCCTAATTAAAACTCCTAAAGTCAACTTATGGCATGGGGAGCTTTGTTTATGACACATTTGGAGACAAGTCAGGATGCAGGGAAAGTCAAATGTAGGAAAACAGAGGAGGAATCCTTTCCACACCGCTCACAATCTCAGTTTGCATTCAAACAAGACAATTCATTCGACCAGACAGGTATCTCCAGTGCAAAAATGGCGGTGCACTCGTGCACGAGCTAGCTAAAAAGCGCCACAAGCTAACAAATGTAAATTGTTTTTAGTAACCCAAGGTTTTTTTGTGACAGGAAGTGAGATATCGCACCTCTTTTGTTTTTCTTTCCTTTGGAAGTAAAACAATTTTTTATATTTTATTGACCTTTTACCAAATAGTATGTGAAAAACTGTTTATACCCCATCAGTTGTTTGGCTTTGGATGATTTAATGGCACATTTCTGTAACTTTTAATATACCCATATTTGTTCAATGTATTTATTATCTATTTATTGGACCGTGGCACTTTTGACCCTTGATATTTGTCTGAGCTCTTTTAATTGGAGGAATTGGAAATGCCCCCGAGCAATTGACGTCACCAAAAGACCAAGTGAAGAATCTGAAAACTTACAGAAGAAATATGTTTTTGACTTTTAAAACAAAAAGATCCTGCGAGTTGCTTTGTTGTGTCACTGCAAAGTTTTGTGAGTAGCTTGATGAAGAAACAAAGGAAAAGCAGGAAGTTCAGAGCCCATGAACCTTAAATATTTAATCTAACTACATGTGTTCAGATGCTGCATCTTTAAGATAGCTGGAAGACCCCCTGAGTATTTACATTGGCGGATCACTTTGGTACTGCCACCACTTTACAGCAGCATTTTTTCTCCCCCTCTCACCAGTTTTTTTTTTTTTTTACAGAGTCTTTTGCAACAAGTTTGCAACAGTCTGGAGGTTGAAAGGAAGGACAGAGTTGAAGGATTAGAGCTTTTCCCGCAGTTGTGCATTAATGATTTCTACACACCGTAGCTCCTCCAGCCAGAGTTTATTCCTGCGCCGTACGTCTTCGTTGATGGGATACAAAACCAGGATCATTAACCCCGTGACGATGAAGGCTATGGGTGCGGCGCCGATCAGGAGCTTGAGGGTGTACACCACAGGAGGGGGCTGCGAGCAGCCGCGGGTTTCGTAGCCCGCAAACCTATGAAGATGGACAGGTTCTTTTTAGATGCGGGCCATATAGGAACAGATATAGAACCATGATGCTACAAAACTACCAAACCGATACCTCTAAGAAAATATAAATGGCGACTGACCCATGGTGTATTGTACCAAAAATGTGCCACAACTTGATTTTGGCCCAAGTGGTGAAGAGTTTGGGCAACACTTTGCTACAGTTTTAGCCTCTCAATCTCTTCCAAAGACAAAACGCTCTAGAAATACGCTAGAAGATCTTACAAAATGATTAGATCAAGGTAGAGATCTCTGGACATAACTCAATGTTTTGTTGGAAAAAAACAAACATGGCATAATGACCCTGCCTGCCTCCCCGCCCCCCCTCCCCAAAAAAAAACCCCAAAAAAACTGCACTGAACTAAAGTATGTTTAATGTCTGATGAAGATCAACAGAAATAATTACTTTTAGGCATTGGTGTCAAATACGATTGTATAGGCTATTGGAAAATATTGATATATTTCATTTCTACACACACTGGTTCTGCATACAAGCTTAGGTTTAGTCAAATACATATTAACATGTGATGTTTGGCATTCTTTAAGACTTAGAAAGGACCAGATTACGTCCCACTACACCGTGAAATGTCAAACAACCGTGTTACGGGTGTACTTCTTCGAGACTCACTGCAGGCAGAGAGTGGACACTCCCAGGGTGATGCCAGCGGCCAACTTGACAAAGAAAACGTAGAACGAATAGAAGATGGCTTCATGGCCTCTGGAGGAGCTGTTCGTCAGTCTGAAATCATCCACCACATCTGGCAGCATGGACCTGGATTGAATACACACAAAAATAAACACGAAGCTATGAAAAGAGTGTCTCGCGATGGACGTTGGGAGCATCCCTTAAACACCCAAAGTAACTCGAGCAGTTGGCAAAACTTTAAGCTAATGCTCTTACCTTATTTTCTCACAAAACCGCTAGAGATGTTAGCAAATCATTATGTGATGCCAGCTTCAGCATCTCCGATATAACGGTGGGCTAAAATTACAGAGCTAATGACACGATCAGATGATGAGCAGCGGGCGGAATCGCTGGACCACAGGCAGAATGAACATTTGGCCCCTTCCAACGTAAACATGCCCCCCTCTTGGGAGGCTATAATTTGAGATAGAAGGAAGGGGAAAAGAGATGAGTGCTAAGCAGTGACAACCAAAGAAGCGTCTGGGAGGCAGATGTAAAGATACCGCTGTAGTTGTGTTGTGGGAAGCCTGTGATGGCACAAAAGATTTACATCAGACGCCGCATCTCCTGTTTTTTTTTTTTGTTGTTGTTTTTTTTCAACTGACGTCACTTTCGTGACATGAAATGGGCAATTGGACGGAGCCCCGTGGGGCGTCAAATCGTCATTAACAAGATGCTAATGACTGTTTCAGCTAACATGGGCAGCTTTGTGGTGCTGATGGGCAGATAGGCGAAAGTTTCTAATTAAATTAACATTTCTTTCATATGGGAGAGAAGCAGATGACTGCCATGCAGATATTAATACAAGAGTGCCTGCAGACACAAAGGTATCTTTGGTTATAAACCCAACTTCTTTAAAAGATGATTAGACTCTCAAACCATATCTTGCAGCTAGTGAGAGGTCGTCTCACTAAGAGTCTGCCCTTTGGAATGATGCTCAAAGTGAGGTAGAGACTGTTTTCCAGGACTTCTAGTCTGCTCTGTACCATTAGACTGAAACACTGCTAATTTATAGTTATGACATTGAAAACAAGGCGATCAGTTTATGAAAATTTTGTTTTCACTCAATTAACTGGGACCCCTTTGAAATATGCTATGAGCCGAGCCAGCAACGAGTCATATCAAAACAGAAGGGAAGCATGGTAGCATTAGCTACCAGCTTACTGTTCCACATCAAAACAATGGAAACAATGTATAGCTGACTAGCTGTATGTGTGAAGTTGGTTATACATTTGAAACCAGATATTTCCAAATAAAACCATTTTTTACTTAGTATCAGACTTTAAATCAGATGAAATGTCCATTTGCTAAATGTAAGATTAATACGTAACTGTTTTTGATTTACTTTTGTTACATCCTTCAAATTCAGAACTTTTTTTAATGGACTTTAGTGTGTCTAATTGGGGCACAAATGGTTTAAAGCGACCCTCATCGGCATCTTGGAGCAAAAAAAATAAATTTTTAAATCCCAATCAGGACACAGTAGTAATATGTGCGATGTGTTCCAAAAGGCCTCACCATGGCAGTAGCAGCGACGCAGCTATGCTGAGCCCAGAGGAGACAGCCACAATGTAAGCCACCACCAAGTTAGGGATGAACACCAGCATCATGGAGAAGGGCATGATCCACTAAAGAGACAAACAAGTGCAAGTGTGTACAGATGTTTACGCGTGAGGTCAAAAAGATGTGTTTATGTGACTGAGGAAGCTGGATTTGGCACAGCCGCAAGATGGCGCAAACAAGCAGGTTCGACGTCGCAAAACTGAAACCAGGATGCTTACCGTGATGCCACAGAAAGCTGCCGTCTTCTTCCCAAATCTCTTCAGGAACCACTGCCAGAACGGTATGCTTAGCAGCGCAGAGACCTGTAGGGCGACGAGACGGAGCAGATGATGTGTGAAGCACTTCAAAAATTTGCCTCTAAATGAGACTCTCCATCGTCGGTAAGTTAGAATGGTGAAAATAGGGCGTTCTTTTGTTTTGTGTTGTGCTGCAAGGTAGATCTTGCACGCGAATAGGAAGTAAATCTGGCGACTCACGAGGATCACCACCACGATGTTCTGGAAGTGCTCCCTCAGTCCGGCAGCGTAGGTGCAGAAGAGCACAAAGTTGCTCTGTGTCAGCTGCAGAAAAATGAGAGAGGGGACATTCAGATACTCGGATATGCGGCACAGTCGATGGGGGCACTCGGCGTGCTGCAGCGAGTGCCAAACAAAGTGACTGGAGAAGCTGCTGACGGGGGGGAGTTTTCTGCTGTGATTTATTCCCGCTCTGAGACTCACACGGATGACAGCTGACAAAAAAAAAAAAAAAAGAAAAGGGAAAAATAACAATCCAGAAAGCTTGGGAAGTCTCCTTTATAATCAAAATTCTGTAAAGATGCCAGATGCACCACACAACAAGCCCTGTCAGTATCGCCCAGAGGAGACCAGGAACGCAAAGCCACAAACATACGGTAGGTGTTCTTTTACCCAGATCAAACGAGACGGAGCGGCAGGAATGCTCCCACGCTGTCAGCACTCCTGACGGCTTCTGCTTAATGCGACGCTGCATCTGACGAATGTCTCACTGAGACAATTACCTGAACTGCGACAGTGATGAGGAGGAATGCGGCTGTCAGGATGATGTACGGCCCGTGTCCCATCACTTTGAGGAAGCCCTGCACAAAGGGGATCTGCTCCTCCGTTTTCAGGCCGTAGGGATCTGAATGATGGGTGAAAAATACACGGAGCCTATCAGATAACATGCAGTAAGGGAAAGGCGATAGATTTGCTCAGTGGGACTACTGGAACGGCCCCTGCAATGCGGTGGGTAAGGTTTGTGTCTCTCTGAGCCATCATTTACGGCGTAATAACCATTTGGCTGCACTTCATAAATAATTTTAGCACCAGTAAATCTATTATTTTAAGGAAAGCATTAAAATGCCTAAATCTAAATAAAAATTTTGATTATGGAAAATGAGGTATAGAACATATATTGTGGGGAATTTCAAAACCTCTTTGTACACAAAGAAATATGTTTTTATTTTATTTCCTCCTCCACAATATGCTTCCATTCCAAGTTCCAAAGGCTGAATTAGCCCAGTGGTTTATGTATTTTATCACAATTAATCGTGACGAATCAATTATCGAAATAATCGTCCACTAATTTTGTAATCGATTAATCGTTAACTGGAGCAGAAACGGTCAAAAATATGGACATTTGATAAAAGAACAATATATTCAGACCACTAATTAAGCCAAAACTGTACAAAACGTACAGGCACTTTGCAGTTAAGATGTGACTTTCACATGTTGATGTTAGAAGTACTTTTCTAGCTGCAACTGCGTAACTTGCTACAAATGATCACTTAAGGAATGCTACGTCATTACATGTTTGTCAATTAAAAGTTTATTTTATTATTTAAGAAACTGATTTAATTGTTTCATTTGCATTTTTTATATTGTATAAAAAATGTTCAAATGAAAAACCTGCAAAATGTGCCAGTTGTTTTTATCCAATTAACCGATTAATCGTTAGAATAATCGATTACTAAAACAATCGTTAGTTGCAGCCCTGATAGATTGTATTTTATTTTATTCCAGTATTGCTCTATATGCGTTTTTTTGTGGTGAAACCATAAAGCGTTCTCGTCAACAATCTTTTTCAAATGATCTTTGTAAGTAAATCTAACACTGGCATGTGGAAGTGAAATCATTTATGAGGAATGTGAATAATCTCGGCGATCTCACCTTCCCGCTCTTTGACTCCCAGGAACATCACCAAAGTGCACAGCAGGAACACCGCTCCTATCACACCCGCAGCAATCAAGTAGACCTCCTTCTGCAGAAACGGAACAAACACATGGCATGGCCTACATCTGTCTATTTCTTCTTCTTTTTCCCCCCCCGCAGAAGTAGCACAAACAAGTCTGTTTGGTTCCTCATAATTGTTGTTGTTAGTCACAAGTGGCTAACTTATCGTCAGAAGTTTTCTGTGCAGGGTTTCGCTCTCGGTTTGATACGTCCAAACAGAGCCGACCCGAAGGAAACCAACCCCAAGCAGACCTGCGTCCAAAAATACAGACGTATCCGTTTCACCCCCATCGTGACCGGAACTGCTCTGCCTTAAACAACTTTGTGTTTGTTTGCTATTTTACCATGCGGCTCGGCCCGGTGGTTCTTCATTATTTACGCACATCAAACACTCCCTGTTTCCGAAAGCAGACGGAGTTTGCCCAGACTGTGTGCCACCCTCAGCAGCGACCACGAAGAGAGGGGGTGAGAGGGGTTGAATTTAGCGGCTGACTGCAGAGGGGGTAGGAGCGGTGAGCGGTATTGCCCCAATAGGGTTCACCCAAAATCCACTGGAAAGGTCTTATTTGAAACCCAAATAGCTGCGGTGCAAATAAAATCCAACCCAGGACGTTTCATCCGCACAGAAACTCCCATGGCGGAGGCCATACAGCAGCTTGTGTTTATTCGCAGATCTACAAACTGAAATAGGCTATCGTTTATTACGTCTCGCTGTTCTATCTTAAATGACAAGACAACACTTTCCGCATTTTGTCTCTACTTTCGCATGTAGGCTATTCGTGGGATTTCTAGTGATACACCAACACAAAGCAGAGCAGCGGAAGAGTAATAATCTAAAAATGTTCTACAAGTAAAAATCTGAATTGTGACGTATGCATTATTCATGACTCATTTGGAAGTCTGTAGGGTTTCATTTCCACAAGCTTTCCAAGTGCAGAAACTGAAACGTTTGGCCATCCTTCTTTCTAAAATAACTCCCAACTCAGTCAGATTGCATAAAGTTTGCGCCTGAAAAGCAAGTTTCAGACCTTGCAAAAGATTTTTAAAGTCTGAGCCATTCCAGAAATGTAATAATTTACTGACAACCGTTCACAAAAAGATCTGGATGTATGTGCTTCTGGAAGGTGATCCTCATGTCTTTTGTGGTCTCTAATGGATTTTCTTCCACCATCTTATGGTGCTTAGCCTCCAACATCTGGGGTGTCCAAAGTGTGGCCCAGGGGCCATTTGTGGCCCCTCTGAAGAATTCTGCAAATTCCCCACCTGTTATTCAATTGGTGCAGACGGACACTTTTTATAAACAAGAAAAATAAAATAAAAAATATCTTGGCTGCAACTCAAGCAATTTCTGATTTATTTGCCAGGTTTTATCTTAACTTTATTTGAATTTTCCGACAACTTTTACTCAAAAGGGCCACCAGGAGTTTTTGTGGAGTTTTTGTGGCCCCCAAAACTCCACAAACGTTTTGGAGGTCACAAATGCTTTCAGATGCAAAGGTTTGGACACCACTGCCCTACATCTTCTCTCTGTCTCTACATAAATGCATCATTCCCCCCCCCTAAAACACAAAAAAATCTAATAATATTTTACTTCCATCTCCCAATTATTAGCTTCTGCTGGCCCACCAAACAAAATCCTGATTGACTGTTATGTTTTACAAAATGTGAAGAAGTGTCAAGGGTATGAATACTTTCAGACTTCATTGTTTGCAGACTATATCTGGGGTGTGTTGAAATGATCTGTGTGAAACATAAATAAGTCTTAATGACTTGCAGGCTGCCGAGACCCGGCAGTTCACTGGGGCTGCTTCTTGGAGCCTGATGTGAGGGAGGAACCCCCTTTTTGTGGTCGTAAACGGGGAGCAGGCCGGGGACGCCGGTTCAGATATCAAACAGAGCCGCCTCCTTTCAGTCCCGTGGGTTACACGGGATAAAATGTGACCATATTTCCAGTGTCAGAACTACCAGACAGTCAGTAAATATGGAGCCAATTTTAAACAATCTCTCTTTTCATTCAACTCTCTGTCTCTCTTTTTTTTTTAAACCCTTTTGCTGTTTTTGAAAGTAGCGCGCATGCACACACACACACACACGCACGCACACACACGCCGCCACTACAGGTTCGAGCCAGACCGCGGCCCTCGTTATTTTCAAACCGACTCTTTGCCCCATTTTTAGCTACACCTGAGCTCTCGGGCTGGCAGAGAGACACTCACAGCTTGTGACAGGTACTCCTGGGAGGGCACCAGGCTCTTCACGATCTCTGCCCCGCTGCTGTTTCCAAGGTAACCAGCAGACATGTTGTGAGGAGAGCAATGCTTCTGAGTGTGAGCGCTGGCCACGATCTGGCCCTGGATGGCAGCGCCCATAAGGGTCCCCATCACCTCCACCGTCATTCCTGTCAAAACCCCAAAGCAAAGACGACGTCATGCTTCGCCGCGGATGCGGCGGAGGTCGAGGCGTGAATAATAGAGGAAGCTTACGGTAAGCAGTGGCTGAGTCCCGTTCCTTCTGGTCTGTGCTTATGAACATGGTGAGAGCAGAGTAAGACACGTGGAAACACTGCAAGGACACAAAACGTTCAGTTAGGACTCACGCTAAGCAGAAATAATGGATTCTGTTACAGCAACAAAACAAATCTAAAAGTCTTTACTGTGATTGAGCAACTACAACTAACCAAAGGCAAAACATTCTTGTTTGTTGTATGCCCTACGTTTTAGATCCGTGAGTCTGAAAAGTGCATCATTGAAAGAGGTCCAATGGATTACTTCTGCAGCTTTAGCTGAAACTTAATTCAAATTTAGATAAAAACAGTAACAGGTTCAACTTGTTTTTTAAAGTATACTATGATGGACTTTTTGCAAGTTATCAGTTGTTCAATACTGATGGCTGCCCGGTCTGACTCTCCACGGGGCTGCAATATGGGAATCGCTCATCTCCACTGACCTTCCTCACAACGAGGGACCTTATTAAACTGATTACACAGCTTTCTGAAGAAAATGCATCAATTAAGCTAAACTGAATGATAATTGGAGAACCCTGAGGGTTGTTTTTTTTCTGTAGCATTGAAGAAAACATCAATAAACTGAAATGACCCGAATTAATTTAAATTAAACTCAAATGAGCTGATCCAAACTGAACTGGATGGCTTAGAACCAAGCTGAAAAGCACTGGATCAGGTGAAATAATTGAAATGAAACTGAGCTGAACTAAACTGAGGGTTGTGGTGGACTGGTGATCTGTCCTGAACAGAACTGATCTTAACCAATTTGAACTGAAATGAACAGAATTACATCATACCAATTTGAAATGAACTAAATTGAATGAAGCCAATCTGAAAAGAACTGAATTTAGGAGAACTGAACTGAACTGAACCAAGGTGAATCAAATTGAGCTGCGCTTAACTGAACAGAACAGGACTGAATGGCATCAAAAGGCAGAATTTCACTGAACTGCATTCCACTTAATGAAACCAAGCTGATTTGAACTGAGCCACACGCACAATTGGATTCAGTTTAATTCAACTTAACCGACAAATTATTCTTTCAAACTGATCTGAACTGATTAGGAACACACCGAATTGAACTGAATCCAGCTTGCAAAGATAAACAACTGTTCGTTTGGGTGTCGCCAACTTGTGAATAACAAGCCGCAGCAAGTTAGGAATGCGAGTCTTTAATTGAGTGAGAAATGTCATCTCTGCCTCCTCTTAAGATCAAGGCAACAAAGCGCTGCATAACGGTGAGGGCGCTATTTACATGCAGGGTTTGGGTGAAACGGGACAAAACCCAAGCGAGAAAAGAGGACACAAAGACGTAGGACCGTCAGGACAAGAGGTAGTTTGTACTTCATGACTGCCCCTGTGAAAAGGTTATCACTTCTGCTTAACGAATGCAAAATGTTTTCATGCTCAAGTCCTGCTTTAAATAGCCACGTAAACAAAGTGGCCTCCGAATGACAGACCGGACAGCCTTTTTATCCGACATGTTTCGGAGGAAAAAACCCAAACGCAAAAGTGTCTGCTGTATATTTATCAAAGGCAATCTCTGCATTTTCCACGGCGGGCCAAGTTCAGATCGGTTTCCCTTCTTCCTCACCACCTCTCCCAGAGAATAGCCCCGCGACCGTAGTCCAGCTTCACTTTGTAATTTACTCAAGGGCTCAGTCAGCATTGTGGCCAAATGAGCCCGCTCAGCCAGCAACGAAAATAAATGCGTCCGCGAAAGCTTTTTTTTTTTGTCCTCAGTGTTTGTGGAGCATGTCATTTACGGGCCTTTTACTGGACTGCAAACATTTATAGAGTCAATCAGGTTTTTGTTTTTTTTTTGTTTTCGTTTTTTTTGGCGACTTGGAAGTGAGAAGCGATTCGTTTAGCGAAAACCCATTATTAGTTGATTGCGCACACAAACAAAGCGTAGCAGACTAGTCTCTGTTTACAGGCTGCGGCATTCTGAGTGATAGCAGCTGAACTTCACACAAACACACGGCCACAGACAATGAAGGGCGGCTAAAAGTGGCAACCAGCATTTACCCCGGCAAGAGGTTCCTGGCAGCAAAGACTGTATACTTATCAAGTAGTTAGAATTATATGCTGTAACAGCTGACCACAGTTTCTGCAGTGGTCTGAATGCTCTGTGGCATATGTTATAGAGGTTACCCCAGAGCAGAGCAAAAATAATGGGGAAAATGGAGAAAATTAGCCCAAAGACATTAAAACAGAAGTCAATTGGACTAAGATAACTTATTTAAGCATGTCTTTTTTTTGGACCCCCTAATTAAACTCATCTCATAAATCAGTCTATCAGTCCAGGACATCAGGTAATCGCTATCATCTCCTCCTTCAGCGCAAATATTTACAACGTTTTCTGCTGTCCATTTCTACGTTATGTAACCTGTCTGCAGAGACTGGGAGACGAGTCAGTCAGGGTTTTCATCTCCTGTTTCCTCCCGACATCCACGGCACGTCTGACTCGTGTGCAACATCGCTCGGCAGTCTGAGAAATTCCCGAATATCCTGTTTCCGAAGAATACTCACATTGATGAGGGTTTGGTAGAGGCAGTAGAAGACCAGGTACCAGACGAACCTGCCGTTGACGAAGGGGGGAACGAACCAGAGGCAGAAGTACGACACCACCAGAAATGGAGTGCAGCCCAGTATCCTGTTGGGGGAGGAAAAGAAAACGAGAATATTGGATGAGATACGTGAAGGGAAAGGGAGATTTGGTCCGTCTGTTGTTCTTTGCTTCTATGAGATTAAATCACAGGGATGACATCATCCAGGTGGGTAATGAAGACAAACCTTTCTCCAGCTTGCAGAGGATCCCAAGGCATTCTCAGACCAGAAAGGATATGGTTCATTAAGTAACTTCTAAGTCTAGCCTAGGCTCTTTTACTGGTCTGAAGTGTCTTGAAAACCCCCAAAGTTAGATTATCAGCAGCTTCATTGAATGGACATAAACACAAAGCTATTGGTGGAGCAAAATCCAAAAGAAAAACCAAACAGACACAGACATCCACTGATGTCTAAATGTAGTTTAAAGGAAGATTGTGTTGATGAAATTACCTAACTAGGCCTTACTTTGAATGTCTTTAACTCTATAGACTAACAAGCTCCAGTGTTGAATGATTTTTCTGGTATAAATACAATCAGACTGTTATAACAATATGATCATGGACAACCAATATTTTTGGGGGGTTCTGATGAGAAGACAGACCAGTTATCTATAACAATTGCCTTTTTGCTCACCCCATCTTCTTCTTCTTCCTACTATCCATCACGAACAAGAGACAGAGACAGAACGACTCTGCTTGATCAAAGGTTGCCACTCTGATGTTCCTCAACCAAACCGCCACCTGTCCACAGCCCTATCCAAATCATAGTTCAGCAATAAATGCACAGAAATGAGCTTCCCATGATAGTCCAAGCTGTCCCTTGAGCAGTGAAATTTTGGTGGGTTAACTTTTGACTACACCAATTCTCTGTTGAGACCTTTCGGTTGATCACTGAACAAAGAGAAGCCATTGGAAACACCACAAATAGGATCTGTAGCAACTGGGAGGATGTACACAAAGACCAAATAGTACATAAAGTAAACAAGGCACACCGTCTTCTCACAGGACCATCCACAAAATAGCTAAGCCTTCTCCAGATCCTTTAAACATACGTGAACTAAACAGCCAAGTCCCCATGATTCCCCCTCCCTGAGCAATTCCACAAGGGTAGAGGAAAAACTTGGATCTAATTAAATTCAGGGCATCACCACCAGTCACAGCAGAGGGGGGAAAAAAATGTGGTTTTGTCTTTTTCACAACACTGTTTAACTGAAGCTTTCCTTTTTACCCAATTACAGACTATCACTCTAAGTATGGCAGGAATCTGTCCTGGGAAACATAGAAAAGTAAAAGAAATACCTCCCCTTCGGGGAAGGACGAACACACACACACACATATCCAGATGTAGCAATTACACACGCAGATTCATGAATATGTAGAGCGCACTTAGGCGAAAGCTGCGTGAAGCGATTCCGCTGTGATGTGCTTTCCTCAGAACTTGGGGAGCGATACAGTAGGTGGGCCATGTATAATTCACAAGCGTACGACTGTGTGCATCTCTACGGTTAAAGCAAACGGCTGCGTGTTGCAAAGTAACCAGGAAAAAGCCAAATGATTGATGGTCATCGGAGACTGCCAACACAAGGCAGCACTTAAAATGCAGTTTGTCACGCAGTCTTGAGCAGCAGACACGTATAAAGAGACACTTATGGAAACTAGACCTCCATCTGAACTAGTAACTAGCTAAACATATTAACAGGACAGTCATTCCTGGCATCATCCGGCCGCCTCAGTCTCCTCCTGATTGTTTGCGCAAACAAAGGCGGTCTCCTGTGCTGGTGCTGCATTATTGACCGCTTGGCCGGTGGGAGCGCTGAGAGAGCCACAGGAAGGTTGGGGAGGAAGGGGGAGAGCGGCGGTGGATGGGACAGTTCCTGCTCAAGCTGGGAGAGAGGCAACAAAGTAGATGTAGCGCAGTGGCACAGAACAGATTTGAATGAGGTGTTGTGGGTCAGAATGGACTCTTGGTGGATTTTAGACTATTCAACTCATGAACCTGAGAAGTAAAAGGTGAAGAAAGTGCAATTCAACAATGGATGTATGCTTTTCTGACGACCACATTTTCATCCTCAACTACAGCTTAACTCGACCAACCTGTTAAACTCTAACTTCTTGTTAAATGCCATCTACAAAGTTTGGCAAAAATCCTGTGAATTGGATGCGATTAACCACTTTTTGTGCTTCAATTTCACCAGCCGCAGCTGTCATAAATACTCCCTGAGTTTTAAAATCCCAAAATCACTTCAGCTGTACCTCTCTGCCATAACAAAATTGGCAAGAAGATTTATCGAAGCAACAAATTGTGGTCCGATGCAAATAATTTCATAACAGCTAAGAAACAAAGTAATTAAATCAGTCTAGAAAGGGTCATAAACTCATTTCTGCATCTTTGGGGCTTACGTATATGCTAACCACAGTGGAGCCCTTATTCACAACCATAAAACACATGACAGTGGCGAATCTTGCTGGATTGGCAAGCCGACCAAAATTACCCCAAGAGCACATTGACGACTCAGTCAAGAGCTCAGAAGAACCCATCTAAAGCAGTAAAGGTTCATGATTCAACAATAAGAAAGAGACCTGGCTAAAATGGCATCAATGGGAGAGTTAATATGAACACATCACAAGAAACGTGAACGTATTTTTGGCGCAAATGGAACCCCATAAGTTCCCGGGCAAAAACCACTGCTGACCAAAAGGAATAAAAAGTCCGTCTTCATGGTCCGCAAGACTTTTGGAATAATATTCTGCGTAAAGATGGGACAAAAAATTATTTTGTTTGCGAGGTGTGTATTCCATTACAAATGACAAAACATAATCTAACACAGCTAACTCAAAATTTCAGAAAAAAAACATCTTTCCAACAGCAAAAAAGAAAGAATGAAAGAACACATCAGTTCATAAACTCAAGCTGAAGCCTTGGGTTATGCCGTGTAACCACGATGTGATGTATATCAGCAAATCCGTACTGCTAGGACTTGTGAAAAGGAAAGATAAAAAAAATAACTTAGAAAATGGTAAAGAATGAATGTTTTAGAGTCCAGAACTCAGTCCGATTATTTTGCAGTTGCAGGACCTTAAACAGTCTGTTCATGCTCACAGACTCCTGAGGCGTGGCTGAATTAAAACAAAAGTGCAACGAGCAATGTGCCAAAATTCCTCCGCTGGGTTGTCAAAGTCTAATTGCCTGTTGACAGAAACATTTGATGACAGTTGTTGCTTCCTAGGGTGTCAAAACCAGTTGGTAAGTTTAGACAGTGACTCCTTTTTCTCACAGGGTAACTTTGGAAAACTTTCTTTTCCTTTAATATATGCAGTCATCATTTAAAACTAGTGGCGGTTACTTCACAGTGTATCTTCGTCTTTGGGTGCTTCTTTGTAAGCCATAAAAGGCAGACACCAAATAGTGTGACATGAATAGTTGACAAAGAGCTCTTCAAGCCAAATGAATGAGGAGGTGTAAAAGTTATTCTTCTGCACAAAGATAAGCATCGAAACGGTCCTGACAGGATGAGTTGTCAGTCTAAAAGAGTCTTTTGTAAATGGCAATATGCTACTTCAACTGGTAACTTGTGCATATTGCAAGACATATATAGCATGACACTCTTTTTGCTACTTAACAGAATGAGCTGTAGCCAGTGCATCTCTACTGCATTCCTCTTCAACTGCTAATCTTTCCTCTAACTGTCTTTCTCAAATGCAGATAATCTTGAAAAACAGCTCTAATGAGGTTTTTTCTCTTCTTTTTTTTTTTTCTGCTCTCCTGGCAGTTTCCAACAGTCACAAATACTGAACACTGCCTTGCCCAGGGGGGGCAAGACTCCATCCTTAAGAAGTCAGGACAAAGATACAAATCACTTAATTTCTGGCGGGTGGAAAGGTTCAGCTTCCTGCTGAATGGACAGACGGGACTTTCCGAACAGGATAAAAACGGAGGGGAGTGTCCTGCCCTGTCATCGCAAATGCTGTTTAGCTCGCACTGAAAGAAGAAGAAGAAAAAAAAAAACCAAAAACCCGCTCGTTTCACATAAACACACGGCCTCATCTACACGTTCCCGTGGGTAATCAAAGCTGATTTACCAACAGCATCTGTCTGCAGCTGAGTGTGTCGGGCTCGGCAGCAGTGGATTTGGACTCACTCCAGCGCTGGCAGTTTGTGTGCAATCCGCTGCTTTATTAAGGACGCCACCTGCGTTGCGACAGGAAGAATCACACTGTGGTGTGATTGAAAAAAACGTGATGCAGAAATGCTTAGCAGCTTACCAAAAAAAAAAAAAAAATTATAAAGGAGAGAGAAAAGAAATAATTTTTAGAAGAGGGATTTGTGTGAATGCTGATGTAAACATGAAATAATCCACACTAATGTTGACATGCGTAGCTTTTTACTCAAAACCCTGACGCACAGAGCCACAACGTACCGCAAAAAATATTAAAATATGATTGAAATGATGCTTTAGTCTAGTAATTACATTTAAAGATGATTAAATATTGCAATTTTTGTTAACATGTGCACTATATAATACTGTTGCCTTCCTAAAATAAGTGTAAGGTGTAAGTAATTTCTTTGCCATTATATGGCTTAAGCAAAGAAAAAAAAATACTTTTGGCAAAGAAAATATGACTCTGACCACTATTTTAGGAATGTGGCGACATTGTGAATATCGTTTTAATTTCATTCGAGGATATCATATGCACTTTTTGTCCCGAATTGCTGAACCTTTTAATGAAACTCCAGTTCAGTGACTCACACATGTACAGGTCACACATGGGAAAAGTGGCGTTCAAACGAATACAGATGAACGTCTTGGTCTAATGTTTCCTGGCATCAAAGGGCAAAAGAGCCGCCCACAACCTTTAAGTAAACCGTCTGCACCGCTAATCAGAGCGAGCGTCAAGAACAACAATTCACCAAGTCTGTTTATCTTCCACAATCCTCAGGTGTGAGTTTTAAACCCTTCAGAAGTGGAGCACATGGCTTCATTTTTTTTATTTTATTATTTTTTGCGCAAACATCAGCCTCATGCAGCAACTACAATTATATGCGAGAGCGAGGGAGCAAAACAAAACATCTTTCATAATTCATCGACACACTGCCGTTCTTTGCACAGGCTCGGCTATGTGGAAACAGCAGTATATTAGCACTGGGGAACTCAAGAACTTCCTCACCAAATAATTGAACATCAATAAACACTCTGACATATACTAACCATGGCATGAGTCTGCCAATCTTGGTCCAGCTGCTCTTCGTGATGAGGAACCCGATGACCGGGTCAGTCACGGCACCCCACACTCTACCTATGAACAGCACCAAGGAGGCCTGGAAGGGGTTGATCTGCAGTGGATGAAAAGAGTGTGATCAGAAGCCAAACTCGTGCTTCTGTTTTCTTAACTATTCAAGAATGCAATCTGCAGACACGCCCTCTCCAAAGATTGGGGAGAGTGTAGGTTGTATGGATCAAAGAGTTTACCTGAGCAACATCCAGCAGGTAGATTTGCAGGAAGAAGGCTGAAGCGCTGGAAGTCACCTCCTTGGGAGCGCCGCCGATGGCAAAGCATAATTTGCTGCATATGGACAACTTCTGGTTCAGGTTTGTCTGCAAAGACTGGAGGGTGGAAAGGAAGACGAGGCTGTATTATTGTGCAAAATAAATGTCACAAATAAAGACACCACGGCTCGCTGTTGAGAGTTTTAGATTGTGAACCTAATCTGTATGTCTGCCAGGATAGATCACAAATATTTATCTAATGCCGTTTTAGTGGCTATTAGATGTAGATCACCTTAGGGAAGATTTATTTTCAACCTGAACTAAAACAAGTACAAATTCAACCACCATAATGCTTAATGACAAAGCTTACATTAACAAATCATAAGAAGAATATCATAATTGCTGAGGTGTAAGAAAATTAGACATATTTTTCAAAATGTTCTGCCAAAACAAACCTGAAAAGTGTGACATGCACTTGTAATCATCTAACTCTGGGAGAATATTTTGTCAATCCTCCTTTTGTTAAAAGAACTCTGACAAACCTTCCTGTCCCTCCCAAAAAAAAAGAAGAGCTTCCCCATAGCATGATGCTGCCCCCACCACGTTTTACTGCGAGCCTCATGTGATCATTGTGACCTGCTGCCTTTGCATGTACCTAAACATTTTAAAAAACATGCTTCAGTTTTCATTCCCTTCACAGTTTCGCGTCGCTTTGTCTTTTTCTGTCACTAAAACCTCAATAAAACACAACAAGTTTCTGAAATGTGACAAAATGGACAGAAATTTAAGCCCCACTGATAGTTTTCCAAGTTGTTGTGAGCACAGTTGATGCAGTCCTAGCATATGACTGTGAACATTTACATTACACCTTCATATGTAGGTATTTTTGACACTAAAACAAACAGAAAAATTTCATCCTTACAGCTGCGATCACTCAGTGACTCATGATCTTTACAGTAATTTATGTGCACCTCACATTAGGGGTGGGCGAGATTTAAAGTTTTATCACAATATTTTGTGGTACTTTTGTGATAAATGATAAATAATCACTTTCAGATTTAACGATATTTATCAATCCTGTTATCGAACAAACAGTGGGGGAAAAAAATAGCAAAATTAACAATCCCAACAAAATGGACAGTTTCAGGGGCTTTAAACATCGCTAATTATCGTGACAATGATACATCGGTATTCTTATCCTGACAGGAAACTTATCACGATAAATGATAACATAATAAATGCTCTTTCTTTTGTCTTTTAGGCTTTATATCCCTCTTTAGTCTTGCAGATAGGACAGATCCTCATTCATAAATTTCCATGTGTGTGTTTGTGGACTGGAATAGGCCCCTGCTGGTTGTCAGCATTGTGGTCGAGGGGTTGCAGACGTCGGTTGTTATAGAGGAGCCGGAGAATCCCGCTAAAACCAATCCATGCCTGTGCTTCCCTTTCCGGGCCCTGCTAAAACCATTAAACATTTCACCCTCTGTGTGTCTGTCGGCGTGCGTGTGTGTTCGTGTGTGTTCGGGCATTTGTGTGCAGAGGGGAAAGCTTTCATCTCCAGACTTGAATAAGCTGAGACATCACAGTCTGGGCGCGCGCAGCATTTGCTACTGTCTCGGCGGCCACATATCAGCCTCTCTCCGTATATATAACCTCTGTGTGTGTCGCACGCGAAATAGCTCCACTCCACATCCAGTGGCAAGCCTTGGCTGACAGCTACTCTGCCCAGAGTTAAATGAAAGACGGAAATCACCAAAGCGACCACAGCCACGACCGGCGCACTGTCATTATCCAGCTCAGGTTTTTCTCTTCCTCCTCCGTTCAGCCCCCATCAAAAACGCGCACGGGCTGGAGGACGACAATTACCAGGAGGGAGGTGTGTAATTATTCAATCAAAAGACAAGCGGGTCAGAGGTAAGTAAAGGCTGCGCGGTGGTTCCGACTTCCAAACTCTCTGTTCTTCCACTCTCACTGCAATTATCCTTAATTGGAAAGAGGGGGGAAAGAAAGAAAGCAAAAAAATCAAAGTCTCTGGCGTCTGGAGAGTGAGAGCTTAACTGATGATGTGCAAAAATACTCTCCCCGCACGTCTCTAAACACTTCTCTCTTTTTTTCTCTCTTCATTTTCCCACCAAAGTCTTACACTGCGTGTCTCATTACCGAGTTCTCATCATCAAAGCGCACAAACAGGATATCCTCTCTCTGCTGTTGTCTTGATGGAGTTAAGCTATGCTGATATGGAGAGACCAGGGGAGCATCAGCAGGAGTTCATACAGGAAACCTAAATACAAAACCCTACCAAGTATTTTTGGTCTGGTTTCTAGTGCAACTATCTCAGTACCCTTGAAATAAGACAATACTAACTCTCAAGTAACTTTTCATCAAGCTATATTAGCTTGTTTCATGTGAATAATTCTTTTATATTGATAGAGGAAAAAGTACTAGCTTCACTGGCAGATTATTTCACTCTACAAGACATTTTTCCACGTTATAAGTGAAATAATCTGCCAGTGAAACTAACACTTTTTCAACGGTATTAGGAAATTTCTCACTTAAAACAAGCTAATATATCTTGACGAAAAGTTACTTGTAAGTTGGTTTTCTCTTATTTCAAGCGTACCGAGATATTTTTCAGAAAAGCTAGACCACACATACTCGGTAAGACTTTGTGTTTTTGCAGTGTGAGGTGGATTAATCCTCAGGCTGCGCAGGGAGACTCTCTTAATGACGACTGATAATTAAAGAAAGGTTGATGGGGGTGAGGGGAATTATTGAACCAATCATGTCTCGTGCACTTTAGGTGAAGGATTTCAAATTATAAGGGTCCCACCACCGCAGATCTCATCTAGAAGAGTCGAGAAGCTTCAGGCTTTCTCGCGATTTTACGGTGATTATGTTTACAGTTGATGAAAGTTATGAGAAGCCCTAATAACACTCCTCAAGGTAATTTCTTTGTCTCCGTTGTTGTGACTAATTGGAACAGAAAGTCATTCACGTGGAATTTGCAGTGGCAGTTTCCCAAGCGCTCACTTGTGATTATTGTATTTCACAAGAAAAGTCCTTCGACAATGCAGACTTCATATTTGGGACGTGAAAGGACGTGGTGTGCCAAGCCAAGAGCCCTATTGCCTTTCTGGAGAAGCTGCAGAGATTAAACACTCTGTTGACAGCGCAGCTATTATCCCTTCACGTCTGCGAAGGGGTGAGGAATGTGGACGAGAAATGTGAAATGCGGTGGTGGCGGCATCATGCTGAGGGGACGCTTTGATTGAGCAGGAACAGGGAAGCCGGTCCGAGTCGTAAAGTCAGTCTTCAAACCTGATCCACTTTCAGGTGCTTCGGTGTGGCACAACTGTTTAAATGCAGAAAGGTTATGAGGAAAACTAAAGAAGATCAGATTAAAATTTAAGCTCAGGTTTCTTTTTTTTTTAAATCTTTGATATTTATTTGCATAAAGCCAAATTCATCTATTTGTTTATTTATTTATTTCGAACATGATAGTGATAGAAAATCATGCACAAGAACAAGGAGTGCAAAAGACACATATTTTTTTGTACCACAGTAGTCTTAACATGCTGGAAAAGGAGCAGGAAGAAGTAAGAAACTTATGAACTCATACAATATTTTCAGATGGACCCTCATGAATAAATAAAATCAAAATAAAAAAAAAACAGGCTAATTAATTTTCCATTTTATTTCTGGGTTCACGTATGCCTGAGTATATACAGTACAGAGCAAAGGTTTGGACACAACTGTGTGGGTTTGTGTGCTCACAATAACCAACATTATGGATGATTCTAATGGCTCGTTTCTGTAGGATACTTAGTGGATGTAAAGAGCTTTTGGAATCACTTCCGCACACTTCTGAACAATGACTTCATAGAAACTCCTCTCCCACACATTTCCTATTGTGTACACGTCAGTTCTCAAGATTTGTCAATTATTGCTTTTGGAAGCTAAATATAGTCTAGAAAAGATACCAACCGAACGTTTACTTTCCTGTCTAAGATAACATGAAAATGAGCCCAGCCCGCTTATTTAAACAAATACTCCTAATGGGTGATGCATGGAATCCAAATTAATACGCATTATTCACTGATTTTTGCAGTCTTTTTTGAAGCAAATGTGATGGTCAGTTCATTTTATCGTGGCAAATTCGAACTCGTCGTTGAATTTGCAGTGAAGAAAGCCTAACAAAGTTAGATAAAAACCAAAAACACACACATAGCGTTCACATTCACAGAGTTCTCCTGACCTTTGGGGAAATGACTTTTACCGTGACTCATTTTCAAAGCATTTGCTCAAAGGTGACAAACTCCATGAAGCGCTGAGGAATGGATAGACAGACGTTTGTCAGAGTTGCCGAACTGGTTATATTGTGTGAGGTAATGGTTGTTTCACTGAAACCCCGGCGCTGTTGTAGAATCGTGGGAGATGAGTGACTTTGGCAGAATTGCTGTATGACACCATGTAGTGCACTGGGACATAAAAGGACATAACCTCCTTTATGTGCTTGCCTACGGGCGTGGGTCAGTATGAGATTCTCACGGTAAAATGACACCGTGTCACCACAAGCATTTAAAACAACAGACGTGTGAATTGATCTTATTGTTTCCATTTTAAAGCAGAAAGTAGCAATCGTTTTTCGACTACTGTTAAAATTGCTATTATTGTCATTGTTATTGCTACTGTAGCCATCACATTGCTATCTTCAACATTCCTGTTTTAGTACATTTTATTATTTTGCACACACGTTGGCTGAAATATGAAATAAACAACCTCTAAAACATCTAGTAGCTTCCTAAAAATCTGTTTATTTCTCTTTGGGAGTATAAAAAGAAGGATATATGTTGGTTACTCAACCCATGCATGTATTCATACCTGGGTTATGAGTACATAACCTCACTAATTTAATAATGGTGACTAGCAACAATATTTTCAAACAAGTAATCGTGTGAAACGTGTAGGAGGGTTTTTTTCAACTAAATTTCAGAAAATTAGACTCTCTGGAATGTTTCTAAGCATCTCCTTAAAAGGAGCTTTGATTTGAACATCTGACTGACAGCAACGGGTAGGGGAGGGGCCTTACTCTTGGAACATAAAAAGAAAGAGAACACAAGGGTGCATTTTTTGGAATTTTGTCAAAAGGGCTCTTCTTTCAGCCAGCTGATCCACAGTGTGCAGCAACAGACGGCAAGAGGACAGCGCTGCTTTACTGTCTGTTCCGGACAAAAAAACAAAAAAAAAGAAAATTGGACGCCTTCTTTAGCATCTCGGTCGATGAATTTCCACAGACGCTATGATGAGATGGTTTTTCGGCTGCATCAAAACTTGCGTATTTCGCCAAAATGCAATGGAAACACTAACGCGAGTCACGTGATCATCGGCCGGATGTTACTCCTGGCAGAAAAGACGACTAAGACGACAGGAAGTGGTAGCCATAGGAGGAGGTCATGTTTTTTTTATTGACCTATTGTGTGAACAAGCGCACGCATGTGGGATTTCAAATGGGTTTCAGATTTAATGCAGAAAATCAATTTTCGACATTAGCGGAACATCAACAAGTTTTTGTTTTTTTTCCCGTTTCCAATGGAAATGCAGCCAGTGAAAAGCTCCTCCTTCTAGCCAGCTAACCGGCTAACTGAGGAGCTTCAAGTGAGAGAGGGTTGGTGTTGCGTGATACAGACTTAGAATTTTACCGCCACATTTTGTGTTGTTATTGTGACAACAGTAAAAACGATTGAAAAGATAATTCCGATTTATTTTTTAGATAAATGCTGCGACTGCATGGCGCAGCATTCGCAGAGCCACCAACACAGACATTGTTCTTGAGAAAACATTTGAAAGAAGGATCTTCAGGACAGCATGTACTTTAAAAAGTCTAATTCATATCACTAATCAGCACAAAATAACTGTATTTAATCGTATTTTTGAACTTATTGGCATTTATAGATGCTCTTATGGAACAAAAACCGGAAAGGAACAGCAAAAGTAACACTTCCGATAATACTCTAAGTTTTATTTTTCATTTAACTTCATTAAATAAAATGTATCCACACAATGATGAACCGAAATTATTTTCTTGCTAAGAAATTTTTCACGATAAATGATAAGCGATGCGATACATGCTCACCTCTAGTCAGCGCTGCATCACTCTACGACCTCTATGCAGCCGGAGAAAATCTTACACGCCAGCGTGTTTGTTTTGCACATTAAGAGGAGCTTTCTGTCATCCAGCTGACCAGCAATGTGCAGCAAGAGAAAAACCTGAACTCTCCAAAAACTGGAAAATGTAGACGTCTTTGAAAGCATCATTCCTTTAAAAAAAAATTGGTATCTGTAACCAGCCCATTACAAAGACAAGCAATCTTCCAGCAGGTCTTCTGGCAAATTGGAACAGATTCTCTCAATTGAATAGAATCAGCTGGCAGCCATTGACTTCTCTATCTGGGGGATTACAGTCCACAGGAAAGCAATACAGCTGATTAATCGCACAGAGATAAGCAGCCACGGGCATCACATGTTTTACTCTCCATCTAGTCGAGTCAGTCACAGGCGAACGCAGGCAGATCACATCCAGATGTTCAAAGAGGGGTAACAGCTTCTGAATTACAGTGACGACGTGAGGGGAGATCAGTTGAAGGAAAGAGCGCGACCGGAAAAATGGAAAAAAAAAAACAAAAAAAAAACGACATGCAAAATCAAAAATAAATAAATTAAAAAAACCTTACCTGCTGAGGAGCTTTGGGAACCAAGGGTTCACTGGCCTTGGTCATCTTCTCCGCAGAGCCCTGCACTCCCCTCTCCGCTTTGGTCATGGCCGTGAGACTGTGTGTGAGGCGACAGCTGTACCTCGGCTGCGCCGCGCGCGGGGGAGTGATGAAGTGATGAGTGCGAGCGTGACTCCTGGTGTGATCCAGAGTGGCCTGCCACTGGGAGGTGCGTGTCAGGGGCTGGAACTGGAGGTGGCCGTGGCTCCGCGCGCGCGAGTGAGCGACGGCTCCGGAGGCAGGCGGCTCCTCCTGCCCCCCGCTGACAGCCCTGCTGTGGAATTCTGCCGCCATTCACATTGCTGTGTGTTCTGGGAGGGGAAGGGCAAAGCAGGAGACACATGAAAGAGCTCACCTGATTTTCTCACACACACACACAAACGCACAGGTATGCAGTAAAACAGCACCGATTGCAGGCATGTACCCACACATTTAGGCGCAGCGGGAAAAGCTGTTCGGGCGTTTGGAAAGAGTGCAGGAGAGCGTTTAAGTGCAGATGAGGAATGTTAAGACAAACAAACAATATCACTTTTAGGATATGAGGAAACAGTGTCAACAACAAAAAAAAACTGTTTTTTTTTTTAATATATAACTTATCAGAACCAATAAAAACTGTACAGAGGCGTTTTTTGTTTTTTTTGTTTGTTTGTTTGTTTGTTTGTTTGTTTTTCCATTGGAGGTAAGGCTCCCTAACCAAGGTGATATCTCATTGGAGGCGGCCAAAACATTTTTTTAAAGTGATGCTTTTAAGCCTTGGGCTTTGATTGGGGCGAGACAATAATAGCATTCTCGTTCCAGAATGAGTGGAAAAGTGATTAGGTGGGAACTTAGCTGGAACTAAACCTTGCAAACCTTGATGTCTTCTGCTTTCCAAAAACAAAAAAACAATAAGGTCAGTTAATTTAGGAAACATTGTCTCAGCTTTTACCGCAGCTCCCGGCTACACGTTCATTTCCTTCCATCCTCCGGCTTTCCGTTATCTTTAGCATTGTTTATGTGTTTGAACTTAATATTTACCTAATTATTTATTTCACTGTTAATGATGCTGTCAATGCGTATTCCCCAGAGCAAAAAGAAGACGACATTTTACCAAACCTTTAGTGGAGAACTACAATCTTTACTGTATTTCTGTTGAAAAATAAGTGTTTAATAAACCATGAGGAGTTTTTAAAAATAACCTGTAATGAATGTACAATAGTTTTATCTCTCTTTTTAGACTCAATCGAAGGTAGTCCTCATGCCAAAACAGAAATAGTGATTATTTGTGTTTTGGCCTTTAGATTTCTCCCCCCCTTAAGTTATTGTGCTGCCCTCCCTCACCCCTCGACGATATAGCACCCTGCATGAAGAACCATATGGCCCATAAAAAATCTTAAATGTAAATAGACAACAAATGCACGTGCCTTTCATTTGCCCTATGATATGCCTGCAGAGCATCCAGGAACTGAAATCCGACAATGTCCCATGCAGGAAGATGCTCATCTCTACCTTTTCCGCTACGACTGAGTGCCTCCATCCGCTGATGACAACACCGAAGGATGCGGGAAGCAGCGGCGTCATCTTACCTCGAGGCGATAGGGAAAAGCAGCGGCCGCAGCCGTCGTCACGTTTTGCCGGTTGGAGTCTGGTCCGCGCGCCCGTCTGAGGCTCAATTCCGACGGGCGGGATGAGAAGGAGACTGCGGAGGATGCAGATGCTCCGTGCCGCTCTTAATCTTGCCTCCTTCAGTAGCCGACAGTCAGTGACGGAGCTGCGCCCCACGGCGGCCGAGGTGGCGCATGACACGTGTCTGTGCGTGTGTGTGTGTGTGTGTATATGTGTGTGTGCGCGCGCGCGCGCGCCCGCGGCCGAGGGGATTATAGGATGATTAAACTCCGGCGGCAGTTTCTGTTGTAGTGTTTCATCATTACCAACAACCATCGACTTCGCTGTTGTTGTTGTTGTTGTTGTTGTTGCTGTTATTGTTTTTCTGAGGCAGAAAAAGAGGGACATCTTTAATCTACTTCGAGTTGAATGGCTACAGAACTCACAGTTGAAACCAGAGGTTTAAATGTGCTGCATTAAGAGACAAAAGAAGAATTTGTTTTTCACTTTGACATTAAATCAGACCTTTTCAAGTTTAGCTCAAAAGAGGTTCTCGAGGTTTGCTAAATTCCTGAATATTCAGGGACATTTGTAAGAGAATTCATACTTCTTTCTACAAATTGTACTTAAAGGACTATGTCTTTAAACCCATATTTTGCCAGTGTAGTTAGGTGACTGCCTGTTTGTGACCTTTAACCTGCTCCAAGAAAAATGTCTCTGTAGGGGGACAAGATGTTAAAGTGATACAAAATGTCTTTAAGCCTCTTAAATATTAATTCACAACATTTGAGTTAAAATGGAGGCACACAGAAGAATGTATCTTAATACTGATTTATTATATAATGTCATTCCAAATAAATAAATAACAAATGCACTCAGAGACAAATCTCTTTCATTTTTGGGACATGCCCCGCTGTCTGTGTCACTAAAATGAAGATCTTTGGCCATAATGACGGTTGTCAAATGTGGAGGGAAATGGAGCAAACATCTTCCAACTGTTTGGGAGTGGCAGCATCATGCTGTGTGGATTTGCTGCAAGAGGGACTTTACAAAGTAAATTGCACTATGTGGAAACACCAAAGCAACATGACACCTCAGGTTAAACTGGACACAAAAAAGGCTCTTCCACGTGGATAATACTGACAAATAGTTACAAAGTAGGCGATGGGAAAAAAAATAAAAATTCAGTGTTTCTTAGTGGCCAAAACAAAGCCCAGATCTTTGACTGATTAAAGAAACAACAACATAAAATGCGGGTGGAGCTGGAAATGTGTGACCAAGTCTGTTCACCAACCAAACACTATTTCTGTCGGGAGGAATGAGAAACATTTCAGCAAATTAATCTTAAAACTTTGTAGAGGGACACCCACAGATGATATAGACTGCTGACGAAAATCAAATCAAATCATGATGTGCTGCCAAAGAATTCAATCTGTATTGAACGTTGACATGTTGACATGAGGTGCAAGTTAAATATGAAGTGTTTTTTTTGTGCTTGTATTTATCGGTTTTCTTTCTCGTTCTATCATTTCCCACAATGAACTTGTAAACCGGTGTCTCACCTCCCCTCACCGTTTCTTGAAAATAGCTTCAAGTTTATAGTTTAAACACAAAACAAAGCCGTTTGTTGGACGAGGAAAATATAGTTCCTGGCAAAGTTATACTGTTGGTTTTGAAAAGCCTCATTGGATGTGATTTATGACGTATAGAATCTTTGATTTTCTCTAAAGCTACTTTCCGAGGCCGATCCCGTAGCTGGAGATGTTTACTCTTCACAGAAAGCCTGTAATCAGAGCGTGACAACAAACATATCATGAAGACTTCAGCTGCTGAACCAAAACCTCTTCATGAATTCCAAGTATGCAAAAACCCCCGTCCAAAACCACATCACTGACAGCGACAAAGGCGCCGCGGCAGAAAGGTCAGGCGTTTTGACCTGCTTCAGAGCGGGTATGTTCCCGGTAATGCGTGAAGTGGAATGTGCAAAATGAAAGCCGGGCTGCTGCCCGAGTAAAAAAAAAGAAAAAAAAAAAAGAAAAAAGGCCGCTCAGAAAGGAAATACGGGAGTTGGAGGAAAAGTAATTCCCTGCGTGCTTAGCCTTATTAAATATGTAGCACAAAAGGAAATGTGTTCTCTTTAAATCCATGGCCAGACGCTATCTGGCTTGCGGAGGTCGGGGTGCTTCCAGTCTCCCCGGTCCAGTAAGGGAAAACTACATGTGCTGTGCTATAAATTTATGGAGAGGAAAAGACATTTTTCATCTAGGGTTTCTATCTGCGACCTTCACCATTCGGAGGATGTCAGCTCATTTTCCACAGGCATGAGACATCCTCACCTCCCTCACCCAAACCGCTACGCTTTAAATATTGAAGATGGATAATGATGATGCTCCGGGTTCTTCTGAGGAGAGACAGAAGAAAGAATGGACTTGTGTGCAAAAGAATAAAAAGAGTTAAATTGAATTTGCTTTGTAAACCATTAAGGAGATTTTAAATACTATTCTTTGAACTGGACTGATATGCTGATCTCTTTTTGTTTTAGTTAGGACTCTTGCAGCAGAGAAGCTGGAGCTGTCTTATTGCTTTTTTTTTGTTTTTTTTTTGATCCAGTAAAAATGCCATTGCAATAATTGAGTCTACTAAAAACAAAGGCATGAAGTAATTTTTCAGAATCTCGTGGGGACACGAGTCATCTAATTTTAGCAGTATTTTTTAGATGGTAGTATGATGTTTTTTATGATAGACTTGATGTGGGTCCTGATCCTTCAGGTCGGGGATCCATGATTACCCCCAAGAGTCCTGGCTTTGC
Source organism: Gambusia affinis (assembly GCF_019740435.1). NCBI lineage: Eukaryota > Metazoa > Chordata > Actinopteri > Cyprinodontiformes > Poeciliidae > Gambusia > Gambusia affinis. The sequence continues at coordinate 16,595,522 of NC_057889.1, read as the reverse complement.
CAGAGCATTTTAATCCAATGGACTGAAGGTGGGTGATTATTTTTAATCTATGCTCTTTTGGTTCAAACACTAATATTTTAATTTTGTTTTTATTTAGTTGGAGAAAATTTTTGCCCATCCATGACATCAATCAATATTTTTAGTGAGTATTTGAACCTGACTGTAATCTCCTGGTAAAAGACTAATGTACAGCTGTGTGTCATCGGCATAGTTGTGGTATTCCATCTTATTTTGTATAAGCACCGTTAAAAAAAGCCCCACTAATAATTGATAAACAATACGAATAAAGTTCTGATCCTGGACTTTATTCTGCCTCAAGTTAAAAGGGTTATTTCCCTATTTTTCAGTCTCTGAGCTGCTCTGTTTGAATCTGTAACGACTACAAAAAGCTAGGTTGGCCTACCTCAACTCGCTCATTCTTTTAATGTTATTCTAAGATGAATGAAACCTGATCCAATTTGTGAAAAAAAGAGAGGGTTCTCAGTTCTCTATGGAAGTAGGAGGGGCTCTTTTTATACTAGAATCACCACTGATTGGAGGACACCTCCGTTAAAGAGAAGCAAATTAGAACGAACCAATTAAGACATTTCTTCCTCAATTTGGTAATATGTAACAGAGAATGCCGGGAGAAAAATCTGAAGCAATCCGTTTAAAAAATAAAAATAAAGAAAAAATAGATCTGGGCCTTGAAACATGGCAGTGAAAAACAAGCCAATGAATCATCCAAGAGCTGGCTGAGAATTAAGAGACTGATTTGACATCAATATGTGAACATTCCCTAATGTGGAACTGAATATTAAAAAATTTAACAACGGATCCAAATCCTGTCTCATGGGCAGATTCAGACTGCTCTGTTTATTATTATTTTTTAAAATTCAGACAAAAGACATAACTCCTGAACAGTTTAAGTATCTTTTTTTAATAGTACAGGCTTGCTTAGACATCACTGCGTAGCACATTTACATAAGGCATGGATAGTTTGGCACACCTCTAACTAGAAATACAGTATAGCAGTCATTCTGTACCTTGGCATTCTTGACAATCTCATGACAAATCTGAGCAGACCCAGCCTTGTGCGAGACTTTCTGAGATTAAAAAAGAAGACTGTCCATGAAAAAAAGATCAATTATAATTGAGATCAAGCATGAAAAAAAAAAAATCTAACAGAAATATGAGCAGCTCAGCTGTGCAGGATGTACTGAAACAAAACGTAAATTCTCAAGTTACGCTCGTCAATCATTCAATCAAGTAAAACAGCAGATTTCACGTTCCCACAAGCCTCAATAAAAGGAGAAGGAAAATACTGACATTTTTTTAAAAAACCCAAAAAAAAACAATAACATCATGTAAACACCTGAAAGAGCCAAACAACAAGGCCAAAAATATCAATACTGTGCAAACAAAACGTCACGTCTGCATGGATATGTAACCAACGTCCCACCTATCAGCACCTTTTTAAAACTGCAGTGCATAAGAGTTGTGTTCTTACATTGGGAAGACTTTGATAGTTGTATGAAGGAGGAGACATTTCTGAGCAGACGATCGTCACCCGCTCATTGCGGATGAATGAATGAATTCCATATTTTTTGGAGCATTTAATGATAAAAGTGACTACACCCAATACAACTTTACTAATTTTTTAAAACATGAACACTCCTCACAAATGTACTTTTACGCAGTCGTGAAATTATACATGCATTCTCCAACATGTCCACTAATATTTTCACAAATGTCGCTCAAGAAATCATCAGCAGGCTTTTTGGACGATCCTGCCTGGATGTTTGACCACTCTTCTTGTCAGAACTGGCAGAGCTCATTCACTCCGATTGGTTTGCTGACACGGACCCTGATTTTAAGCCTTTGTTTATCTATTTTCCAGTCGGACTGAGGTCATTCGGAGGCCATCCGGGATGCATGACACCAGCCAATCAAAACCTTGGCCCCAGAAACTTGTTTTTAGAAACTATCAAAGCTGTACAGACCACCTCACCAAGAAACCAGAGTTTAACAAATAGAAAAGAGACCAAAATTAATTATATTTAGCGATATAATTAATGCGAATTTCTATCCAGACCTGTAAATAGCTCTGGAAAAAAAACATTAAGAGACCACTTAAAATGATGAGTTTCTCTGATTTAACTTTTTCTAGGTTAATGTTTGAGTAAAATGAACATTGTTTTCCTAATATTTATTTGCAGAAAGTGAGAAATGGTCAAAATAACTTAAAAGACTCGGTGCTTCCAGACCTCAAATTATGCAAAGAAAGCAAGTTCATCTTCATTTAGAAACAACAATACTAATCTTTTACCTCAGGACGAGTCAAGAAATCTATATTTGGTGGAATAACCAGAAGGTTCAGTGCAGTGGTCTCTTCATTATTTTTTTTTCAGAGCTGTATGTGACACCACTGTGTAGCGATATGCTGGGTTTCCGTAAGTCTGTTGTCAGGTAAACTTTCCTCTCCAAAACATCAAGACAAAGTAGACAAAGGGTCAAAAGAGCCCCTCATTAGGACTTTCTGACTAATCTGGTGAGAATATCACCTTTAGCTTGTTGACAACAAAGTGCAGTTCAAAGTGCACAGTGAAGATTAAAATACTTCAAGGCGTAGGGGCGCCTTAAGGTTGCTATATATATATATATATATATATATATATATATATATATATATATATATATATATGTAAAAAAAAAAGACTATGTGTCTATGAAGAGAAGGGGGGAAGGTAGCATGCTGTGTGAGGTATGGGACTGTCGGTCAGGAGTGTCCAAACAGAGCCTGTGTGTTCAGGGGTCTCTGGACGATGACGGCGTGAGCCAAATCCGCCTCCTCGAGGCTCAATTCTTTGTCGCTGAGCTCACGGAAAGGAAGTGATGTCGTCAGGACGAAAGGTGGACAGCTCCTCTGGCAGCGGGCGACGAAATCCTGGACATCGGAGATCCTTAAAGGAGAACCGTAACTCGGATTAGAAGTGAGGAGTGAACGAGGCTCGCAGAGGGATTTTTATAGTCACTGTGATCTGGTTGTTGGGCTTTAATTATAGAAGTTGCAATTTTGCGATGGCAACTATTAATGCAAATTTAGTCATCAGTTTGCGGCAAACTGCAATTTACGCATATCTGACCAATCACCTTAACGTTTTCTGTAGTTTCCTCTTTTCTTCAGTTTCCGTTCTAATGCATAATTCAACTTCCTGTTTCATGACGTCTTTTGAAAGCCGAACGTGAAAAGAAGCCAAGATGACTGAATGTCTGATGGTGAACAATAACTTTCATTTGCAAAAACATTTTGAGATGTTCTGTATGATTTGCTTCTATTGTGCATACAGTTCACGTCAACTTGAACGACCAATATGGAATTGTTCTTTTCGACTTTGTCAACTCGTCAGGAGACGATTTTATTTGCCCTATGGATGTTATTCCAAGAAGGTTCTTGAAAATATTATTTGCAATTTAAATATTAACAATGTTCAAATCCTGTCCTTTGGCGGAAATTTATGTGCAGCAATTTAAACTTTTTTTGTTAAGACCATGCTTTAGAAGAAAAATAAAGCTTAACATTTTTTTTTTTTAACTTTGATCACAACATTTTGAAAAAAGTGCTGTAAAATCAGCAGTCACAAAAAACACCAACATCCTGGAGAGGACTGAAAGTTGGTCAGGTGGGTACAGAAATGATGACTGATGGATAAATGTTTTGATGGACAGACAAAAGGATGGAGAAATGGATACAAGGTGATACGTGGACAAATGGTTGGATGGACGGCTCTCCATTTTAGTTAACGGGTTAATGACAGACATTTAAATATTCTTATTCCATAATAACCCTGAAGATTCCCAGACTAACACTCCACCCCCTGTGTTGACACATGAGATCTGAGGCAGCATGCTGGTAACATCGTCTATTATTAATGATGAGCCGGCAGTCCTGTGGCAGCCCAAACACTCGCTGCACTCTGAGGCTAGCTGAAGACTGGAGGGGTTCGGTCCTCTCTTATCCTTTAGCCTGTTATATAAATGCTGCATCAGAGTTACGCAATTCCTCACTGGGGATTTTATAGATCCACGCTGCTGCTGCTACAACTCAGATTATGTCTCTGAAACCCCCGTGCGCCATTTCTTCAGCCTTCAAACTTTATTAGACTAGAACAAAGCTTTATGTAATCCCTAAAAAACATAAAGCCCTTCTCCCCCTTACCCCCCCTGAGCCACAATAACCTAAAATCTTCACCCTCACCTCCCTCTCCCTATATATTTACTATGATGTTGAGAGATTATGGGATTTACAGGCAGCGCAGTGGGAGCAGCCAGTGTTGATATATTCTTCATGAAGATCGGTTTTTCTGTGTGTGTGAAGTGGTGCAGTTCGGGGGGGGGACACACCTATGCGATAGGTTAAACCTCTGTACCAGTCTCCTCCCATCAGCCAACCAGATCTGCAGAGAGGTGACGGGAAGGGAGTGGTCTAGTGTTACCATGGGAATAGGAGGAGATTCTCCGTCCTCGTGCACAGATGGTGACCGGGCCACAACTCTGGGTGCAACGCTGGGAATGGACAGGGGGAACAAGAAGCAGACGGACCATCGGTTTAAAGTGTGAAAAGCAGGTGCAAAGACGCTCATACTCATTTTCTCAAAAGTTGGCAGTGTCCAAACATAACTATAAGGGTGAAATATATATATTTTTAATGTATGCATGATTTGAACAAAGTGATATTTGCGTAAGATCTCCTGTAGACGAGATCCTCAATCTTAAAGGCTGACAGAGGGCCTTTTAGGATTTGCCTCTGGGTGTTTCAATGCATGGACTTAGTGGGACACCTAGTGGTCTAACGTGGTGTAGCAGAAGTGGTAATAAAACCACGTTGAAACTTGAGCCAGTCTATGACTATTTAGCCGAGGCAGTACATTTTAATGATACTGTAGCAGTAATCCTCTCTTTATATTCCAAATAACTCAGTGTAGGATATAAAATCTATCTAAAATAAAAGAATAAAATGAAATGCAGCAAAAAGCTTTCACCTGCCAAGTCGGTATCCTCTCCCGCTGAACGGGTGAAAAGCCTTCTTCTTGGGGACATAGTTTTCCTCAGTCATATCCTCCACACTGATCTCCAGCTCCTCTTCCTCTGCTCTGCTCTCCCACTCTGCTGGAAGCTCCCTGGGATAGGTCAAAGTTCAGCTAAGGAGTCTTATCAGATGAATCAGTCAGTAAGACAAAGGGGAACAGGGATTTAACTGCCATCTGACAGGATTTAAAAATTAACAAAAAAGTGTGGAAATGCCTGAAGAATTTGATAACAAACCGACAGGTAAAGGAACCAAGTCAACAGGAAACATTGCTTCATTTCCCGAACATTCCTTTCAAGGTGGTGTAAATGGATTAAATGATTATATGCAGTTAGAAACAATGACTACACTACAATCGTAAAAATTCTGAGTATATTTCGGATCAATGGAGGCCCTCACCCTCTTTTGATGGCATCCAGGAAATCTTGATTTTCTGGCACGGAGTAGCTGCGGAAGTCTCCGTCGTTAATGGTAAAGCCGTCCTTCCACAGCCTCACCACCATCTCCACCTGGATTTGACACGGCAACATTTGCATTAAACCCATGACTACAGACACAAGGATCAAAAAGATCTGCGACTGATTTTTAAACGCAGATCTTGAACTATGACCTGGTTTTACCATTTTCTAGCCATTACCTTTGAAGAACAATATAAGAGGTCAATTATGAAGTGGTCAATTATTAATACTACAAGATGAGACAATATGTCACTGTGAGAGAAGAACAGTTGCTGTGAAACAGAGTTTTGTGATGGCGCAAAGACATTTTAATTGGTCTTCGGACCCTACACTAAGGGTTAGCATGTGGCTAGCGTTACTAAAACAGCACACTCAAGATGTATACTTAGGAGAATTTGGATCCATATCTTAACTCTGAGATTTCCAAAAGGCTGCCAACATTAAACAATAAATATGCACTGAGCAGCGACGAGTTACCTTTGATGTCCCTGAGGCATCGTAGCAGATCTTCTCCACCTCATCGAGGAGGTCTTCTACTGAGAAACTACGACTCATTGGAACCTCTTCCTCATTTTCCTCACTGACCGCCTGTTAATAAAACATGCGAAAGGTAAAGTGTAAAAAATAATTTAAAAAAAGTGTTTAATCCATCAAAAACATGTCAGCTGATAATAATAACCCTCACCCCAATAAGTTTCCTCTCTAAATAATGCCTCTAAATAAACACTACACTGCCAACTTTTCCACTCCCGAATCCAAAATACCAAATTACACTGGCATGCAAAACCATTTGTATCTCCGGAAGTTTTTCACATTATATCAATGTCAATTGAAGATGTGTGAATGCGTCTGAGAGACATTGCAGAGTTGTAAATATAAGGCAGAGCGCAAACAGTAACACCAACAAATCCAAGAATAGCGGTTTATTTATTTCGACTCACCATTGCTCAGCTTTCTCAGCCACAGTGTCAGTCTCTTTCATGCCGTTCTGTTTTCCATCTAAGAAAAGCAACAACACAATCACAGCAGAGCCTGTCGAAGCTCTAAACAGCATGCTTCATATTTATTGTGGTGACATATTTTAAATTTAAAAAAACATTCCTTTATAACTCATTCCTTCGTTAAGAGTATGCTAAGAATAGTAGTGGAAAGTGCCCAATGTACAGCCACACACCCAAGCGGCCTGTGCCGATGAGATTATTTATGCAAGTGGGTATAGAGGACTGTGGACGCTAAGAGCGACACACAAGCTGAACACATAAACGTGGCTTTTACACACAGAGAGACACGCTAAAACTATTGGCTACAAACTCATATAAAGCGTAAAGTCAAATAGCGGCTTACCAGCTTGCGATTTGTGGCTTCAAGTTTCCGGCAGCGGCTCTTCTGCAGAGCAAGAAATAAATGCCGTAAAGTGTGCCACTGTCGTAATGCTACAGCGCTGCTCAGCTATATTTAGGTTAAACCAATCACATGTGGTATATGATATATATTTTTGTTAAATAAATAAATAGATAAATAAATAAATAAATAAATATTTTTTGGGGTTTTTTGGAATATTTTTGGGAGGGGGCCATAAATGTAAACAATAAGATCTTATCTGTCTCAATCAAATTTCATTACAAACTAATAGTCATTTTATTTCAATCATTTAAGTACAGAAACAAAAAATCACGTGTATATTTCTAATTCTCAAGTGTTCTTTTTACTATTTCTGATGATTATGGGTCACAGCAGATGAAAACACAAACTTCACCTTCTTAGAGAATTTGAAGATTAAATTAAAGTTTCATTTTTTAACCCCTTCCCCCCAAAATGTCAATCTACTATAAAGTGTGAACATGTACTGTATAGTGTTTGCGCTTGATACTTACTTGAGGGACCTATGGAATGAATTATTGCATAAATGCAATAATTTATGCAATAATCGCTGAGGTCTAGCCCAAGTTGCTTTCATACCCATTTGTTTGCACTGTTATGTCTTCTGTCTCTCATCTTCCTCTTTCCTTTGTCATGCAATTTTCCTGCCCAATCAAGCACAACAACACTATGGTCATTAAAGCAGTCATTGCTACACTTCACACTGGACCTCATGCAGCTTGGATTCTGCCTCCCTATTCTTCCGCAGATGTAGCTCTGACTTCAGCTACAATCCATGACTTGTAAATCTCCCTCACACTCTGAAATGACAAGTGGTTCATACTCCTCTAAAGTATCCATGCCCCTTGCATATCTTTTTGCAACACTTTTTTGATGCCACTTTTTCCTTCCGCCTAACTTTCCAATAATATGATTGGTCACAGCACTCTGAACAGACAACTTCTTCATCAATTCAGCAGTCTTAACTATGACTGGGTAATGTAAAATGCGTGTAATTATATTACGTACATGTTGTTGCTTTTTACTTACATTTTCATAGAAACCGAATTTATGGTTTGCATTAGCCAAATGCTACGCCTACTTGAAAAATAAGTAGAAAAAATAAATAGACATATTTCACAACTTGTGTAATAATTCCATATAAGATGTGAGTTCACTCTTTTAAACTTAAGTACTAAAATAAGAAGTTTTGGATTATATACTTATTTATTTAGGTGCAGGAGGAAAGCTTGAGTGTCACTCCAAAACTGTGAGATTTGAGTCTGTTTATTGCACCACTTTTTTCTGAAAGTGTCAACCAAAAGCGTGTTTTTTATGTTAAAATATTTATTGTCTTTTTATTGCGGGGCTGGGAGGTGGTAGCCCTGTCAGAAAATAATAATAATAATAATAATAATAATAATAATAATAATAATAATAATAATAATAATAATAATAATAATAATAATAATAAAAGCACCTGCCAAAAGGACTTACAGCCGCTTGGGAGGGAGCAGATAGACCGGGAGAAAGACAGGGAGAAATGGCGCCTCGATGCTGCGCTCACTGAGGCGGTGTTCGGAGCCGGTTGGAGAGATTCGGTGAAGACAGTTCAAAGGAGAAAAACATGGAGAGCACGAGGAAGAGCCCCCGGACACGGAGCGGCGCCTTCATCTCCTCCAGGACGCGATCGTCATCGAGAAAAGAGAGAAACTCAGAGGAACATGTAAGCCGGTCTCTGTTCTTTCACCGGGCGAGCTAGCTGGCTCTGCTAGTTGGCTAAGTAGCTGTAGCCCTGGCCTCAAGCTGATCCCATGGATGTCTTATTTACAACAAGATACGAGCAGCAGTTACACTGACACCCACACAGTGACACAGACAAGCAATAAAATTAATAAATGCAACCAGTCGTGTGCGTGTCATTAGCCACAAACTTATTATGAAGCTGTTAAAATACAAGCTAGCGACATTAACTCCTGGCTAGCTCCAAGTTGAGTTCCCTTTGTGTTTGGCAATTTTGCCCGGCTGACTTGTTTCACCGTTGTCATTAAAACTCAGTTCTTCAAAGGGAGCAATTAAGCTAAAAAACATTGCTTCAACTTGGATCCTATTATATGGAACGAGCAGAGTAGATGTTTAGTTGACTGCTGAAGGATAAAGCCTTATTTAAGCTAGCGTTGGTGGGGAAATGGCTAGCCTCAGTTAGCTTACAGTGGGGGGAAGGGATCAGGTCCACAACAGTTGGCTGGCTCAGGTCCCGTATTTAGCATGTCTGAACTTGGTGAACTTTTTTTTAAATTTAAATTTTATTATTGTAAATAACTTCAAGGGCCGTGGACAGGCTGTTTCCGAAGTACATGTTTCAAACCTGAAAACAGTCAACTTTGTGCCCAGTAATGCAGTGCTCCTCTGCCAAACTTTAAGTTGAGATCTTAAGTTTTCGTCTGACCTGCGTCAATCTTTCAGCCTTTTGTCTCAGAGTGTAAACATTGAGAACCGCAAGCCTGAAGAGCCTGCATCTATGTTCTTTTTTTTCTTTACAGCATTAGAAAACATAAATAGGTACTAGAAAAGCTATAGTTCCCTTAACGGATCGGCCTTTTCAATGTATTATGACTTTCTTTGTGAATGTTATTGAGTACTGCTTGGCGTCTCCATGGTGTTTTTGATCGCAGAAGTTTCTGTTGGATCTACATATAAAAAACGTTTGAAAATACCCTTCCTTGACAGTATTGGCTTTAAACAAACAACCTTTATGGCGATTTCAGTGCCTTTGTTATATTGCATGAACTTCTCTGAAGAGCTCTTTGTTTGGTCACTGTGTTTTATAAAATGAATAATATGCTACATGTGTGAATAAAGCTTGAACATCGTCCTCCGCTACGCTGCTTAGTGTAGATACCTCTGCCAAATCTATAATCTGTTCTTCAGAGCCCACCATCCTCCATGTTTTCAGACTGCTCCCTGCTCCAGCCACCTTGATTAAAATGAATAGGCCATTAACAGACTTCTGCATAAACTGATGGCATGCTGCGGAGGTAATGTAGTCTTTTGAATTTGCTCTGTTGGAGCATTGAGGCATGAATGTCATTAATTTTAGACTTTTAATGACTTAATTGATTGTTTCTTTTTCTTTTTTCCCCTTTGTGGAGCGTTGACACGAACAGCCACTTCAGTAATTTAAAGATGTAATTCACCCTTTAAATTTATTTCAGATTTTCTCTAATCCACATGGGGTCAAAATGATATGCAGCAGTTTGTATATGCGACTCCACCCCAATTTAATATTTCTTTAAATGTTTCTGCTCAAGATGCTTCCTGTAGCTATCAGCAAGGCCACGGATAATTCCTGCTTAGTATTTGACCACTCTGCAGCTGCCAAACATGGTATTGGCAGTATTGTGATGAGGGTTCGTTTCCATGCCAGTTGTACCGGTGAAGTGGGTGGAGGAATGAATCTTTAAAACCTTCCGTTCCAACACAATGCAGTTCAGGCCTCAATACCGTTGATTATTTGTAGACTATTAAAAAAATGCCAGCTCTATTCCAGTGAAACAGCCCATTTGAATAAACTCCACCAAATCTGCCAAGGAGAGTGGGCAAACATCCATCCAGAAATCTGGCAGAAATTTCATGGTGGCTATTAAAAAGTGTGTGATTTCTCTGCAACCCTATGGGGAATTTTAAATAAAATATCATTTGGTGGAGGATATTTTAGCCTATGTGGATAAAAAATAAATAAATAAATAATCGGACATACATTTCTTCCTCTGATTGCACAGTTTCCCATGACAGCAGTGAGATATGCTTCCACTTTCGGTAGTGAAGTTGAACTTGTAAAGATCATTGTCAGTGCTGTTCCAGTGCCATTTGGTCAAATACTGTAATTTAGCTTACAGTGAAAAGAATATTACATTAATAAGTTGACAAATAATCAAACGTTAGTAAATTGAATGACTAAATTCATGCTAAGAACAGTTAAAGAAGGTTGGGTTTTAAATTTGATCAGTATGAGACATCTGTATTACAAACTATCTTTGCCATGTTGTTTTTGCAGAAACATGACTGAGCGCTCTAGGCAAAATAAAGCAACAACAACTTCAACATCTTTTTTCTGTGGTAACCTTGTCAGTGTTGGGGAAAAGTCAACATCCAGCTACCCCCTTCAGTTGACAGCGACTCTGTTCCAGACAATAGAATCAAAATACCTTCTCTGGAGGTTGCTCAGCATCACCAACATCTACACGCAATTGCAGACAAGGTTCCACTTGTCGACTGATGACAACCAAGCCACACTGACGTTTATCAAAACCAAGAGAACAGTTGTCTTGGACGTCTACCGTTTTGTTCCCCACGGCAAAACGGTAGACGGCAAGCCCTAAAATGTCTACTCTCTCCAAGAAACCAAAAAATGAAAGATCTTTACGTCCAATTTGTGCAAAAAGATGTTAAATAACGATCAACCCTCTGCTCCCTATCTGAAAATAAAGAACATTGGAGTCTTCACACGATCCGCGTGTACCACACAGGAGCCAGTGGAAATGCAGGTCGTTTTTGATTTAAATGGAAAATGTGTTGAAACATTCCTTAACCAAAAGCTTATTAGTGGAGCTGATTTGAGCAACTCCCTGTTAGGAGTGCTGAGTGCTTTTGTAAAGAGCCCATAACCCAGATGGTTAATGTGCAGAAAATATTTCACCGCTTTATTGTGGTTGAAGACCACAATTTTTTTTTAAAAACTTTATTTAATTATTATTATTATTATTTTTTTTTGACATTTGACTGACATTTCTAAAACCATAGCCTGGTTTAGAATGGAAGTGCTCATGTTTGGAAATAATCATTTGCTGTTGCCATGTACTGTACGAGAAGAGCATCACATCGGTTGCTACACCAGAGGAATTAACTGACCTGTATCCGGTATCCTACACCTTCACAGAGTGCCATCGGACTTTTGATACTAAGCATCCTGCAAAGGACTTAAAAAGACTCTCTCTCTATTTAGAGAAGCACAAGACTCTGTTGGAACCTATTATCTGATAATTTCCCTTATGTATGAAGCGAAACCAAATCATTCACTCCTTGGGTAATAATGTTAACAATCAATAGTCTGTATGGCCGTTTAGGCTTTGTTGCTCCCATAATAAGTTGGGGCTAAACATTGCTAAGAGAACTGTCTTTTGGTGACAGAGACTGAGAAGTACCCTTATCCTCTGAAAGACAGATGTTAAGGGTACTTCTGTTTCTGGGTGTCATAGAAAGACACTTTGCGAAATCTTGAAAACCCTCAAATACCAACGTACTAATGACCGGACTTGCAGGACCGGAGCGTTTCAGTGAGACGCCAAACAACCCAAAACTCACAAGCTAAAGTAATCATCGCTAAAGCTACCCAACAAGATACCTTCAAGGAGAGACGCTAAAAAAAAATCTTACAGAAGAAACAGATGAACGCGTAACACACTCAAAAAGCTAAATCCCATAGTCGACAAAGGCAAACTCATACAATGAGAGGCAAGCTCAGACGGCGAGAAACGCCCTCTTACCGCGGCACTACTTTTACGTTACGTCAACAAACAAGTGGCTCATCAAGGGAGACGCATAAGTGAAGGAGCTGTCCGTAGTGCTGGATGTCGGACAATCCTGAACTGCTCACACTAACAGTGTTACCGACGTGGAGAGAGAATGATGTTTCTGCTCCATTTGAGAAGTTTTCACCAGGACAATTGATTGGAAAACAACAACAACAACAACAAAAAAACCCCCAGAAGAATGTTCAACACTTTGCTGATACCTTTAGGAAAAGGTGAAAAGAATATTTGTCCACCGTACAAAGTCATGCAAATTGGGCTGAAACCAGACCTGACGCCGGGGAAGTAGTCTTGGTCAAGGACACCAGTGTCAGCAGGAACCAGCGGCCCACTGTGCCACTAATGTAACATTTCCCAGTAGAGATAAGAAAGCATGAACTGGATAAGAGGTGACTGATAAATTGTTCCTTCACCAGTTTCAGAGATTATTATTATTTTGCTTGCAGAGACAGAGTTAAACCTCCTTCATGCTAAATGACCTGATATGTTTGAGTAGGTTGCTTTGACTTTTCTAATGATGTAAAGTGATTATATTAAGCAGGGAGTGTGATGTGTATCCATTTTTAGTGGAAATAAGTTACCTCAACAAGTTGACAAATTGTATGACTAAATTCATGCTGAGAATGGTTAAAAGTTTTTGGGTTTGAGATTTGATCAGTGTGTGACACATGTGTTGTAAACAATTTTTGCCATGTTGTTTTTGCTGAAACATGATCGAGTGAGCGCTCCAGGCAGCAAACTGTCTTTGGCCCGTATTTCTCTGGTTACCTTGTCAACCAGAATTTAGGCAGTTTGGAGAAATTAACCAGCTCACAAACACTCTCAATGGACTTGTTGCGATTTTTACCTTTGAATACTTTTGGCTTTGTAAGTATTTATTTGTTCGGATGACACTGAGACATTTTAATGTTTTTTTTTTTTGTTTTTTTTTGCCCATTTGGTTCACGAATTGTAAATAGATATGTGCATTGAGTAGTAATGTACTTTTTATTTCTGTTGCATTTCAGTTACAAAACCATTTTGAATGTAGCAAGTGTTTTAGCTTGTAATATATTTTTCCCCCGCTGTTGTGTTTCAGCTACAGTAAATCAATTTGCAAAAGATCTTCAGTTGTTCGATGGCTGTCTAGCAACACACACGGTCACTTGTTGAGGACGACACAATTGGCATGCTTCCTTTTCTAAGCCCTTTTTCCTGAAGTTGTTCCTCCAAGCCGTGTGCTCTCTCCTTTGCTTCCTGCTCAGCTTTTGTTTTTCTCTGTGTTTGCACAACAGAAGGAGCCCAGCAGTGATGCGAGCAGTCCCAACAGCCCACGGTTGGCACCCCCTGCCAAACGAACGCGCCGGCAGACGGCCTCCGAGCCAAGCTCCAGTGACACTTCGCCGTCCCCTCAGGCAAAGGGCCAGAGGGTCAGCTGGGGCCTGCCAACCTACCGCACCCGGTCAGTGGCTCGGATTTGTTTATTGTGAATTAATTTTCAGCTTAACGTCCAACCGCCCATTTGTAAAAAATCCTAAAAGCGAGAACGCAAATTATTATTACTATTTCCCCTCCTCCCTCCCAATCTTTAGCAAATCTCATACTTTTTTTCTTATTGTTTTCTTTCACCAGGTTGTCTTCTCGCATAATGCAAAATGGACACGGTAATTCTGTTTTTTCTTTCTTTCTTTCTTTCTTTCTTTCTTTCTTTCTTTCTTTCTTTCTTTCTTTCTTTCTTTCTTTCTTTCTTTCTTTCTTTCTTTCTTTCTTTCTTTCTTTCTTTCTTTCTTTCTTTCTTTCTTTCTTTCTTTCCTTCTTTCTTTCCTTCTTTCTTTCTTTCTTTCTTTCTTTCTTTCTTTCTTTCTTTCTTTCTTTCTTTCTTTCTTTCTTTCTTTCTTTCTTTCTTTCTTTCTTTCTTTCTTTCTTTCTTTCTTTCTTTCTTTCTTTCTTTCTTTCTTTCTTTCTTTCTTTCTTTCTTTCTTTCTTTCTCTGGCTTCATGCATTGAGGGGAAAAAAAATAAAAATCTAATAAATAACAAAAAATAAACAAATCTTTTGAATCTTTCGACGCTGCAGCGCAAAGGAATCACAGGAGCGAGGAGAGCGGAGGGGCCGACCACTCCCGAATGAACGGCCACGTGGAGCTGAAGAGGAGCTGCCGGGTGAGGAAGAGCCAATTCCAGCACCTCAATCAGAGCCTGCTGTTCGACCAGCTGGTCAACAGGTAGCCGGAAGTCGTATTTCTGCCTTTGCAAATCCCGCGTCAGACAGCGGAGACGCTGGAAATGACAGCGACACAAGCACATTGTGTGTCGTGTGAAGAATGGCGAACTTAAAACATGAAGTGAAACCTCTGAGTTCAGGACTGTGATGTGTGCTGTATTTATTCCCTGTACATGCTGAGTGTTTGCCATCCACTGTCTTGTTTCCGTCTGTCTGTGTGAAGCACCGCCGAGGCCGTTCTGCAGGAAATGGACAACATCACCAGCATCAGGCAGAACCGTGAGCTGGAGCGACTTCGCATGTGGAACGGAGAAACGGAGGAGGTGGGCGGTGCTCACAGCAAAAAAAAAAAAACAAACAAAAAAAGAAAAAGCACAAACCGAGACTGTACCGTGAACACATTTGTTTTTATTATTTTTTTTTTTTGATTTTTGGCTTCTTTCAGGAAAATATGGACATGTATTCTCGGGTGAAGCGCAGGAAATCGATGCGTAGGAGCACTTTCAACATGCCTGCGCACCACAAAGTCATGAGCAAGGATGAGGAAGAAGAGGAGGAGGAAGAAGGGACGGAAGGTACATCCAAAGCTTTGCTTCTCGAAATACTGCAAATTTTTAAGCCCGGCATTAATGCCATAAAGGTTTCATGGGCTGCTTTTTTTTATTCTTCTCATTATTATTTTTTTTGTACAATAAAAAAATAGCACTCAGTGGAAGCGACGCATAAAAGACTGCAGAGCCAAAATTGTGCGACAACATTGACGGTGAATGTTGTTAAGAAGTGAAGATTTGTCAGAGTTTAGCTACTTTCAGAACCAGCGAGGTGTGGATACATGCGGTCAAAAATGTACGAATCTTTTTAAAACGGAAACCGTTTTGTGTTCTGACTTGTTGAGACCAGAAGTTAAATCTCCTAGTGGCATCGGCGGATCCAAACTTTTAAATCTCCCCACAAAATTCTGAGTGGGACATCACTGGCTTTCTCACATAAAGCAAAGCGGACCCAGAACTGATATAATAATGTAATTTCAGCTTAGAGTAAGGGGTCTTTGATTCTCATCTGGAGCTGGTTAAATTCAGTCCAAGTTTCTTGCCTTGAATCAGATGCTAACCTCAGCATCATGTTAATAGGCCTCAAAGTGTCAGTCATATGACGTTGTGTTTTTAACCACTGAAATAGACGTAATAAGTTGTAAGGTAAAACGTGTGAACAGTGCAAGAATATTTTAGATATTTTTAGATTTCGAAAAAGAAATTAGCATTTAGCAACATTAGTTAGTTGCAATGTCTGGCAGTATTTTGTTACAGGACTTGCAAAACCTTGTCTTATCTATAAATCTTGTTTCTAATTTAATAGCTTTGTGTCCTAAAAATTCTACTGTCCAATCAATTGAAAAGTAGCAGAGGCTTTCTCTGTTGGACAACCTTTGTTTTGTGACGCTTTAATTTGGTTAGATCTGCTTGTGGTACTGCAGTGGAAATAGGTTTTGCTTTTGCTTTGGATTTCGCTCATAAAACGTCAATGAGGTGGAATCTCCCTGTGTGGGGAAAAAGGCTTTTTTTCCCCGCTGTTCCGTCTTTGTGAGCGGCTGGCGTAAGTTCGTAAGCGTCACGTCGTGCTTTCAGAGTCGAACGGCGAAGAAGAGGAGGAGGAGGAGGAGGACGCAGAGGATGACGACGAAGACGACGAAGGGGATGAAGCGGAGGAGGCGGGCGAGGAAAACGATAGGCCGTACAACCTGAGGCAGCGGAAGACGGTGCAAAGATACGAAGCGCCACCGATCGGTATTCAGTCTTTCGCGTATTTCGAACCTCGGCTTTTTCATTTTCGGTCGGCTAACTGCTTTGTTGTTTAACCGGCAGTCGCGTTGTGTTTGCCTTTTCAGAGCCTGTGAACAGAAAACCGAGCAACCCGTCGCTTTTTGACACCCACAGATCCCCAGCAAGAAGAAGCCATATTAGGTGGGCTGGGATTTTTTTTTTTTCCCAACATAAGATCAATATATTTAGCAGCGTTGTCCTTACAATGAATATAAAACTAAAATGCAGCAGTGTTGGATGAAGTTTGTCGCATTTTTTTCCCCAGAGTGAAGAAACATGCCATCCACAGCAGTGACACCACCTCATCATCTGATGAAGAGCGCTTTGAGCGAAGGAAAAGCAAGAGCATGACTCGGGCCAGGAACAGGTGTCTACCGTCGCTTTCTCCTTCACAGCTTTGTATTTTCGTTGCTCTGTGAGTTTTCATTTTAGTGCAACAAAAACACGTTGTGTCGAAGGCTGGAGTTTTGATCGCTGTTTTTCTTTTTTCTTTTTTTTTTTTTCTGTCCTGTTATATTTCAAATCACGGTGAAAACTTTAAATACTGAAATTTTATGAAAGATTTTTTCTTTTAATCGTCTGTTATTTTTAGTTACACTTTTCCCACAGAGGTAAAAAACAAACAAAAAAAAAAACAAACAAACTTACTACAGGCAATTTATCTCAACAGATGTTTACCCATAAACCTGACGCCTGACAGCTTGTCCAGCGGCGTGCTGCGGGACAGAGTTAAAGTGGGCACCAGCTTGGCTGATGTGGACCCCATGACCCTTGATAATTCGGTGAGTGGAAACACTAACAGGCCAAACTCGGCTTTAAAGGGGACGTTTAGATGTGCTGAGGCGTGCGGAGTCTTCTGACTGTAATCTTGTCATTGTACAACCACAAACCTGACCCAATAATGACTCCCACATTATTGGGAAGTGAAAGGGAAAGAAGACATGGGGGAAGAAAAAAAAATAAAAAATCCGTGTGCATATAGTTTCAGTGCTGGTTACTTTGGTAACGGTTGATTTCTGACGAAATAAAAATGTCTACGTGTGACATGCAAACTCTGTAGAGAAAAAATGAACTCTACTTCTCACGCCATGCCCATCATAACACACGGTGGTGGCAGCATGAGAGTGTGTGGGGGGGGCTTTACTTCAGTGAGGACAGAAAATGTTGTCAGTTTTACGGGAAAATGAAGGAAGAAGTTTATTACATCTTCAGTTTTTTTTCCAGTTCAAAATTCAACACAGGATTGACAAAATATATGCATTTTTTTAAATGATCATTTTAAAGCTATAAGTCAATTTCCTCCCGCTTTACAATCATGTACAACTGAGTTGGTCTGTCAAATAAAACTGAAAAAACAAAAAACAACATTGAGAAATCAATCATATTGGTGGTCATAAATACCTTTACAATAAAACAAGATGTACGACTGACTGTTTTTCACTTTTCCATGTGTTGCAATATGTATATTCGTCTTTTTCTTAGGTGAGGTTTGACAATGTGGGTGGCCTCAGCAATCACATTCAGTCTCTAAAGGAGATGGTGGTGTTCCCTCTGCTCTATCCTGAGGTCTTTGAAAAATTTAAGATACAGCCTCCCAGGTGAGAGGAACTCCAAAAATATAAAAAAAACCCATGTTGCTCAGTCATTATTTTATGAAATTGAATTAGATTTATTAAGAAAAGAAAAAGCTATAATAATTGGTATTCTGCCCCCACGCCCCCTTTTTTTTCTTTAGAGGGTGTTTGTTCTACGGACCCCCAGGAACAGGGAAGACTCTGGTCGCACGGGCTCTTGCCAACGAGTGCAGTCAGGGAGATAGGAAGGTCGCTTTTTTCATGAGGAAAGGAGCCGACTGCCTCAGCAAATGGGTCGGAGAATCGGAACGGCAGCTACGCCTCCTCTTTGATCAGGTCAGTTACCTTTCTGTACTCTGATTTCAGACGGACTATAGCACCAACACAGCAGTCTCATTTAGCCGTCTCTCTGGATGTTCTCACACGAATTAATTTCTGCTGCTGAGCAAAACAAACCTCAGTACAATAGACACAAACACACGCAAAAAAAAAACAAAAAAACAACTAAACTATTTAACAATTTTTCATGAAAAATATGTACTAAAGTTCCACCTTTTTGTTGTGTTTGATTATTTTTTTTTTTTCCTCAAGGCTTACCTGATGAGGCCATCAATTATTTTCTTCGATGAGATTGACGGTTTGGCTCCAGTTCGCTCCAGCAGGCAAGACCAGATACACAGGTAAAGCAAGTAGTTTGCAGTTTTTTGTTTAGTTTTATGGCTCTGTGTCATATTTTTCTTGTTTTTATTTTATCTTATTTATTTTTTTACTTTTTATATTTTATACTTTTTAGCGTGTCTTTTTGTATCCCCACGCTCGCTGTACCATTAATTCCTAATTTTAATAAACCTAAATATAAAGCGACATGAGTTGTCTGCATCCGTCAAAAAATTTAAGTGACCAGCGTCATTCATTTTCTTCGCTGAACCATTTGACTGGAGTGGGGATATAATGCAAAATGATTTGTCATTGTCATTTGGAGCCAAATTTACTGAAAAACGTACTTGCATTAGAAATCCACCAATCAGTTCTGTGGCAAGTTTCCAGTGTGTGTGTTGTTGTTTATTTTTTTTTTAAGGTTTGACCTCTCATTACAGATTTTAGCCGAGTTTCATTTCCCATCAAAAACTATGATAATCTGCATTCAAATATTTTTCCTTGATTTCTGCTGCGAGTTATTTACATTAGGAGTTTGTGTGAGAGCAGTTGCTGTAAAACATGGTTTTTAATTGTACAATAATGATGTGGAGTGAGGGACATTTGATTTATGTAAAATCAACTTAAAAAAAACAACCCAAAACGATTGGACGTCTAAGTGTCCGGTCACCGGTCACATCGATTAGTGGAACTTGGCCGAAATGAGTGCTGTGATGTAGCATTTTAATTTTGGATTGTAACTGAAATGAAAGTAGCTGATTATCTGCACAGATCCGCTCTAGTTGCCATGCGAAGGAAATACTTTGAAGGCGCAGCTTTGACGGAGCTGAACATCCAGTGACTGATCAATAACTCTGCATTAAGTTCCGTCTCGTTCCCCGTTCACAGCTCTATTGTGTCCACGCTTTTGGCCTTAATGGACGGCCTGGACAGTCGCGGGGAGATAGTTGTCGTTGGTGCTACAAACAGACTCGACTCTATCGACCCGGCACTCAGGAGGCCTGGACGCTTCGACCGGGAGTTTCTCTTCAGCTTGCCAGACAAGAAGGTGAGACTGCAGCAAAAAACTTTCAATGCTGTCAAATAATGATTGCACTTTTCTTTGTACTTGGACGTTTTCTCAAATGGGGAGGGAGCACACAAGAAGTCTAATGCAGCATTTCGTAGTCTTCGTTGGGCCTTTGCATTTATGACTCGGCTGCAATTTTTTTTATTTTTTTTTATAAGAAAAACAATGGGATAGACAAGAAAAAAAAAGAAGTATTTTGAGGTGTTCCAAATTGCATACATGCCGTTAGATTTTGGCTAATGATGCGTGCTGACACCCCTGTTTTGAAAAGTCAAGTGTGAAATTGGCAGAAAACGGAGAGGACAAGTCGGTTAGTTTTTTGTGTGGGAACAGGAATAATTTGTACTCAGGTTTTACTGTTACAACGTCTTAAAATGTATTTCAATTTCTTCTGTAAATTTGTTTCAGTTTTGTGATTTTTATCACATCTTGTCATTTTTATATTTTTTTAGTTCTCTGTTCCTGAGATTGTTGGACATTTTGTTGCTAATTTTATTTGTTTACATATTTTTTATTATAGATGTTAGCCCTTTAAAACAAACTGTAAAGAGCCTTTAAAAAGATAACTTTTCTTTCCCTACTCATTGAACTTTAATTTAATGTATTAATTTAATCTAAAGGTCCAACAAGAGTTGATAAGAATTGTTTTTTTTTAACGACAATTCACATTTCAAGTTCCAGAAAGGCGTTCGTTTGTTTGAACAATGCTGATTTCAAAATCAACCAAAACAATCCTAATTTTATGTACAGTATACGTTTTCTCTAATCCTCTTTGTTTTCATAGAACTTGTTGATAACTGAGCTCACTTGATGTTTTCCGTCTGGTTCCATTCCACCCTGTCGGGACGAAACTTGCTAAAAAATATTTTCTGCTGCTTTGAGAATCACTGGAGTAGATATCTCTACAATTCAAAAACGTAACTCTTTCTCTAGTTTGGGGTTCATTTCTCTTTAAACTGTGTCATACCTCCCCAAATCTTTGGTTTGATGCTGCTCTGCATTTGTCAGTCATTAGGAGATGTTTTTACTTTTTGACATTAAGATGGATTTGCTTTGCTTTGCTGTATTTAATCATTGCTGCTGCTGTTTTTTGTTTTTGTCCTGACTTAAGGCCAGAAAGCAGATTCTGGAGATTCACACGCGGGACTGGGACCCCAAACTATCTGAGCCATTTCTGAATGAACTTGCAGAAAAATGCGTCGGTAAGAGTCACGCAAAATACGAAGCAGAATGTCGTCTGGAGTGCCGACGCCAATATAAAAACGCCAGGGTTAACGTAGACCTGCAGAGCGTATTATAGAATTTCATCACACTGACGCTGGAGCAGTCAGGCGGTGTAATCAGACCAAAGTACGAGAAGAAGAGGGAATAATTGACTGTTTATGCGCCTTTCCTTCCAGGCTATTGTGGTGCTGACATCAAAGCACTTTGCACAGAGGCAGCCTTGATGGCGTTGCGCCGCCGATACCCACAGATCTACGGCAGCAGTGTCAAACTGAAGCTGGACGTGGCGTCCATCGTCCTGGGGCCCGGCGACTTCAGCAAGGCGATGAGGACGATCGTTCCGGCCTCCCAGAGGGCCCTGGCTGCCCCGGGCCGGGCCCTGTCCCCCACCCTCAGGCCCCTGTTGGGCTGCTCCTTCTCCTCGGTGCTGAAAACTCTTCTGAGAGTCTTCCCCCACGCTCAGTGTACTGACAGGGACAACCTGCACGGTAAGAACGGGCGATTTTTACCGCTGCGCTCCTCCTGTAGCGCCTCGTTTTCTCTCGCCTCCCATCTCAATCGTCGCTTGGGTTTCCCGTCGGCGTGTTGTTGGATTTGATTAACTCCGTTTTTCCAACCTTATTACCACAGCTCTTTGTATCGCCCTCCCACTCTGATCATATTGTGCGCGCGTTCGCCTCACTTCCCTCTAAAGGTGGTGCCGTGGAGACCGAAAACCTCATCACTGTGTGTGCACAGTAACTCTCAACCCCCACAAGCCCCTCCGCCACACGTCCGCAAAGGGGCATTTACAGCGGATTAGGCTTAATGGAAAACGTCACCAGCTGGGAGTCGTTTCTTCAGGAAGTCGAACTTGTTGCACCAAAACATGGCTGCGGCTGCAAGTGCCGATTATTTTAGTCAACGATTAGTCAGGCAATTAATCGATTATCGGATGAAGAAAATCGGCACGTTCTACCTACTTTTCATTTAACCATTTAATCCTTTTTTATACAGTATAATAAATGCAATATAAAATAAAAATAAACAAATAATTCAATCGTTTAGTAACGGGTACAACCACGACTTTGTTCCTACAGCTGTTTCTCTTTTTAATGCCGGGACTCGCATCTGATTGTTGGTGTATTTCTGTTCCATACATCACTGATGTTTGTAGCAGCTGTCAGTCGACAATGATAGACACTACTGTTCTCATCCCATTATGTATTGACTTATATTTGAGGCATTTTTTGGTATGTTTTATTATTATTAGTAGTATTTTTTATTATTATTATTATTATTTTTAAACTTCTGATTCTTTGTCTTTCAGTTGTTGTACTTGCTGTAACATCAATTGCCCATTTTGAACATGAATAAATCTTATTCTGAATTTTTTTAAAGTAAGAAAACGAGCATTTGATTGCCTTAGTGAGCCAGGTGGAGCCTAAACAGATTTACAGACAAACATTGATTTTATCTTAGATGCATTAATCGTTTACTAAATTAGTTGACGATTTTGATAATTGATTAATCCAATTAATCGCGTCAGCCCTAAAAAATGGCACGAACGCCTTGCGTAGCGATTGCTTTTCGAGGATGTTTATATCTCTAGACTCCGCTTTGAAGTGAAAGTCTTTGTTAATGTCAAAGTTAGAGCTCGTCTAATGAAAAGCGCTTGAAGAAGCAAACGAGGAGAAGCGGCATTCAGCATCTATGCACCAAAAATCTGGAACAAACTTACGGAAAACTGTAAAACAGCTGAAACACTGACTTCCTTTAAATCTCAAATAAAAACCCACTTGTTTAGAGTTGCATTTGAAACGTAATCTATTGCAAATTTATTGACGGAATCTGACTTGATGTTGTTTTTAATGTTGATTCTATGTTGCATTGTTTTTTTTTGTTTGATTTGATGTAAAGCACTTTGAAATGCCTTGCTGCTGAAATGTGCTATACAAATAAAGTTTTGATTGATTGATTGGTGGTAAATAAGGCTTATAAAAGCGCGTTTGCTGCCCACCAGCGGTTCTTTAAGCGGTGCTCTTCTCTATGACAGCCGGTGACAATCAACTGCTTGAAGAGGACTTTTACAGCGACGACGACAATGAGGATGGCTCCGCCTCCATTTACGAAGTTCCGCCTTCTGCATGCCCAAAGAGTCACCTCTCCTCTTCTGCAGTGCACAGACCCTTCCTCCACTTCTCCTTGTGAGTTTGACGAGAACGACTCTGCTGATGCGTCTTTATTTAGTTTTTATTCTTTTTAAATTGGGCATCTGCTGTAATTGTCACGAGCAGTGAAAGCTGCACTGACGGGAAAGAAGTTTGTTTATTCTCCTCTCATAAAAACAAGCGGCGTGGCATGTTCGGGACATTTTTATGTTTATCATTTGAGTCTCCCACTTTATTCGAAAAGGCATGAAGTTTAAATATTAAACAGCAGGTTATGAAAGGCTTAAACACGAGAAATCAAAACTCGCTTTGATATGCTTCTAATGAGAAGACCTTTAATTTCAAATTTAATATGCATAAACAGACTCTTGCAAAAAGCATTTTTGCAACAGTCAACTTTTTATTTGATGCAAAAATTCGAGAAAATAGCAAATCTAAAATTTCCAATCATACTGTCAGTTTACATATTATTTATCAAGATGACGTATCAAAATTCTAATAAGAAATTTTTTTATGATACATGATAATTGCTACGATAAATGCCCAACCCTATTGAAGACGTGTAAATACTTCTGTATAGTAAGAACAAAAAAACAAAAAACAAAACCCTAGACGTCTGCGGTAGGTGGTTCTGTTTTCCTGAGTTGCTCCGGAAACTCTTCAATGTCATGTGGTTTGCAGCTCTTCACTCCAGCAGCCCACAGCGTACCGGCCCCGCCTGCTGCTGGCAGGGGCCCCGGGTTCTGGACAAAGCTCCCACTTGGCTCCCGCCTTGCTCCACCACCTGGACAAGCTACCAGTGCACCGCCTGGATTTGCCCACCTTGTACTCCGTCAGCGCCAAGACGCCGGAGGAGTCCTGTGCTCAGGTTAAAAAAAATCTCAACCTGGAAATAAAGTTTTTTTTTTGTTAAATTTGTTGACGTTTAGCCTCAACGGACTTCGACTTCGTTTGTCTGTGTGAGCCGCCTTTGTTCTCCGTTTGTAGGTTTTCCGTGAGGCCCGTCGAAGTGTTCCCAGCCTGGTGTACATGCCTCATATCTCAGAGTGGTGGGACACGGTGAGCGACACTGTGAAGAGCACCTTCCTCACCCTGCTGAACGACGTGCCCTCCTTCAGCCCGGTCCTCGTCCTCGCAACCGCCGAGACTCAGTACTCCAAGCTGTCAGAGGAGGTAGGAACACGAACGCAACGGAAAAAGTGGACGGGAAATTGGAAACACTGACAGAGATTGCTTCAGTTGAGGCCGGAGGAAATGGAAATGTATAAGGAGGGGTGCTCTTGCTGTGTTGCAGTATTTTTGACGCGACACATATTTTGATGTTGAGGATTTCCTTTTATTTTTAAAACAAAATTCTTAGTTTTGCACATAATGTTTGCATTTAAAAAAAAAAAAAATCTCGAGGGGGAAACGCTTGCTAAACTCATGTTGAACCACAACAGTTTGTTTCGTTTAATGGACTCTTGGAAGTTTTAGCATACGATGGAGTTTTAGGGACACACTAAGAAAATAATAATAATAAAAAATTTTTTGATTACGAGCATAAAATCATAGCATTACAAGACGAAAGTTTTAATATTATGAAAACAAAGTCAAAATAATACAAGGTTAAAGTCGTAGTATTACGAGAATAATTCTAAAGTTAGGACTTTTATCTCAAAATATTGTGACTTTATTCTGTACTCATATTATTTCGACTTCATTCTCGTGATATTCTTAATTTGTTCTCATAATATTATGACTTTATTATTGTCATTTTATTATTTTATTCTCCTAATTATATTTATTTATTTATTTATATTTATCAGAATGGCCCTAATACTCTGTCATGTGAACATGTTTTAGTCGGTGTTTTGTCTTTTATCAACTCTAGGCGCACCAGTGCCAAAAGTTAAACAGTGAGACTCCATCCATCGAACTGAATGTCCTATCAGTAGGCAAACTGTCAATATACTCGAAATGCTTCGGCGAGCAATTATTGCATCATTAAAAATCTTTTGAATAGTTTTTTTTTTAGTATATATCCAGCACCCTAATAATGGCCAAACCCTGCTTCTCTTTTATACTTCTGCACATTTTTCGTCAGCCTGGTTGTTTTCCTGCTGGCTCTCACATTGGCACAATAATTCTTCTCAATCATTTCGCGTCCATACCCAGCCAAGCATAAATAATTTATTGTAATTAAAACAATAGTGTTTGTATATAATCGGCGGCTGCTGCTGATTTAAAATTCTCAATTAAACTTCAGGCTGTTTGGTGAAAATCAACATTCGGTTGAGACTTTTTACAGGTTAGATGAGCACAGCAGTACTATGATGCAAGTGTTTCTACATGCTGTTTTTTCTTTTTTTCTTTTTTTTTGGAGCCTAGAACCGGAATATTTAATGCTTGGAATCATCGAATCGAGGGCTGGAGCACTTTCTGAATTTTGCTTTTCAGCAATTTTCCTTTTGTTTTTGAACCCCATAAATCGAGGAGTGCAGCAGCTCCACTGTGGACGTGTTTCCGTCATCGGCACGCCTCTGTGGATCTTGTTTTGAACCAAAATGGCCATTTTGGTCGTTTTAATCTCCAGCATTGAGAACACAGTGACAGCTGCTTCCTCAGCTCCAAACCGCAGCAGGGAAGCGGGCAGCGTCCCTCCAGAACCAAACGGACTCTGCAGGCTGGAGTCCAGCTCTGTGGCCGCCCTGCTTCCCCGAGCAGCTGTCCATTCTGCTCAGACGGAGCTCCACTTCTGCTGTAGCGCAATAAAATGAAAATACATTCATCATGGTGAGGTAGCTGTAGCTGGAGAGACTCTGCGTTACATTTTTAGCACTTTTTTTTTTTAAATAGAAGAGAAGGGAAAACACGTGTAAGTCATACATGATCAGAAGCTTGTAGAAGGTAAATAGGTGTCGGGTGGATTTGCCTCTCCTTTTTTATTTCCCTGAAGAAAGTGCATGAAACTAGGGATGCGCAGATTAATTTTTTCCACTTCCGATACCGACGTTTGAGATTTAGCATCAGCCTGTATCGATCCAATACAGAGAAACGGTGCTGAATTGTTTTAAAACATTTTTTATTTTTTTTTAAAGCCATATATAAATGTACTGAATTACAAATTTATTTGATAACTCTGCACCAGCACGGCACACTGAAAATACATCAATAGCTTCACAGGCTTGGTCAGACATGTTAAAACTATTTTAATTTGTTCAGTCCGTGTAATTAGGAGCATAACGGCCAATGGGAAATAAGTAATAAAGAAACCGAAGCTGAGAGAAACAACAGGCTGACTACCTTGGTCCATTATGTGAAAAATAAACGTCAACACACCCTTCAAGTGGTTCAGGAAGTACAATTAGGAATTCTAAATGTAATGTAAAATAGATAATAAAGCATGATATTACGAAGCATAGAATTAAACCGAATAGATCTGTCCTTACCGATTTGGCACATTGTCACCAATATCCGATCTAGAATTTTTTTCAGTATTGGTACCGATACAGATAATGCTATCGGATCAGTTCCTCTCTACATGAAAATCAAAGCTACAATGCAATAGAAGAAGAAAACAAGTTATTGTTGCAACACTTTAAAAAGAGTAAAATGTAACACGGAGATTTACATCTCAGAATTTAGCTTGTTTAAGACGCATAATTGAAGAAGATGAAAAAGGAAATAAATTCTTTCATGTCTTCCTGCCATATGCGTTAATTGTTTATATTAGATGCGAGGGAGAAACGTCACTCTGTATTCCTTCGAGCGTAAATAAGCATTTTTGCTATTTTAAAACAAAGACTTAACAAGGAGTTGACATTTTAAGCTGTCGCTGGCTTCTTATATTACCAACCGGCTTTTGGAGAACAGCATTTTCCTGTGTCTTCCCCCTGGAGAATGTAGATCCTTACCGTGGAGACTTCCCAAAAGACAGCCAAATCTAGCATGTTCTCTGACAGGGAGAGGTTGAAGGCTCAAATGAATAAAACGTAACACATTTGCTGTTCTGCAGTCAGCCTTCCTGTTATCTGCTGAAAGTGTCTCTCATTCGCAGCGTAAATAAACTGCGGGTTTGTCTCGGGGGTTTCGTCAAAAATACCGTTTGTCCAAGCAGACATCTTGGTTGAAATGCAGGATGGTTTTGTTTTCGCGCTCTCCGCTGCCCTTTTCCCCACTTAACTATTTTACACATTAGGTACAAGCAGAAAATTGCTGACCACTTCATTCAGAATACATTTAGACATTTAGATGCTACAATGTTTTGTAGGGTTATCACAATCAGAACAACATTGTTCTTTTTTTGCCTTCAGCTTGTAGAGTTGTGTGAAGGGAGTTGGAGATGTTTCGAAACAAATCTGATATTTTTTCAGATGTCCAGATCCAGTAGCTTTGTGTTTTTTCTTTGTTTTTTTGTGGCTTGAAAAGAAGGCTAGAGAAATGCATCTTACTCGGCCCAGAAACTTTCTCCCACTGTTTTTTTTGTCTTTCTTGTGAGTTTTCATCTATTTTTAAGTTAGAACATATAATCCCTCCTGTGTTTCGGGTCTCAGTTTTTTCTGCCAAAAACATGCCTCCGTGGGATCAGTTTGTATTTATTTATTTTTTTGGGCTCCGCCTCTCTTCACTTTTTCAGAACTCTGCTGAGTCGGTGTTGGGGAACGACTGCAGCTTTCCAGCAATTCCACTCAATGACGTCGAGCCAATATATGGCCTGAAAGGCAAATAAAATCAAATAAGATGGGTGAGGGTGGCGGAGTTTTGAGAGAAGGCAGCGATGGAGAACACTCCAGGTCCACACACGTCCCGCAAAGCGCAAACTGTTGCAGCATCTCTCCGCGAGGCGTACAGAGAAGTCTGATTGATTATGGTCATGAAGGAATTGTTGGGCCCAGGGGGCATGAAATCCAACCCCTAACAAGCACACTGTGTTTTGGTTTCAAACAAGTGGCTTTCTCTTCACTCACCGTCAGCTGTCAGTGTCTGACACGGCAGTACGGAAAGTGCTGGATTGTGCGAACGCTTTGCTGGCGTCGTCGCCTCTTGCTACAACTGGAGAGGAGGCGTCGTTCTCGCTGCCTTATTTCTATGTTTACAAATTGGACGGGGGGATGCAGGGAGAAGGGACGCAAGTGATTAAAATGATAGTTTCCAAAGCACAGTGAAGAAAAGATGAGAGCGTTTGGAAAGAATGGTCGTATAATTTAATCTTTCAAACCAATTTTTTGTATACGACCTATTGTTAAATTATCTAAAAAAAAAAAATAAAATGAAAAAAACCCCCAAACAAAGAACCCAAAAGAAAAACAACAAAAAGACTCTGACAAATTAATCTTTATGGCAGCGACATCTACAGTGGAGATAAAAAACCAAAAATGACTTCACAGGAGAGGATTTAGATTAATGTCACATATTTATAAAAAAATAACCCAAAAACAGAAGAAAAATGTTTATTTTCCTTGATAAAAAATATTATATTTATAATGTCAAAATTCTGATATTCTTCAGAAATTTGTAGGATAAAAAAAAACAACAAAAAAAACTCAGATGTTTTCTGAGATTCTGAAGTCAATGCCACATGACTAATGCTTACAGTTATGTGTGAAAGAGGATCTGTGATGTTAAAGACCAAATTTTCTTCTTGTAAAAAAAACAAACAAACAAACAAAAAAATGATGTATGGAATCTTCCACTCCTTCTGATGTACCAATTAAATTAACATTAAAATGAATCGTCCCTGGGTTGGTCTCTCGGCAGCGAAACATATGAACAAGTGAGCACAGATACCCATTACAGTACGTCTACATTAGCAATCTCAGTTTCCATAAAATCTATTGAAAACATGCAGATTGAGAATTTTTTTGATGCGCTTGTCTGGCATTTCACTTCTCTAGTAAGTAAAGCAGTTTTTGGGCAATAAACTCACGTGAACTAATTTCTCAATGGTGGAACTAAAAAAAAAACAAAAACAAAAAAAAACTTGAGTGACCGATCATTTGAGGAAAAGAAAACAACGAAAAAACATACCAAACTCTCTGACACTGAAGGTCCATCTCTGGTTCAACGACAGACGCTCATTATATTGTGGCGCAAAAACCAATCGGAGACGGTGAAGAGTGTAACAGAGAAAAAAAAACAAGGAAAAGTGAAACACATAAGGAAGAAAAAGTTAGGGACAGCGACAAACCATTTCACATTCATGCTACAGCAGCGTGTGAAACGACTGACCTCCAGTAAAACTGACTGTGCCAGTGGAATGAAAAAAAAACAAAAACCTTCTTCTTCTGCACCAAAACAGCAACTTTCTTTGCAACTTCATCTCAGTCCTCGATATCTTCTGTTTACTTATTTATTCATTTATTTTTTGTTGTTTAAGCATTCATCCATCAACATGTCTTTGCTTTGCATGATTCTGTTGCTGTCACCCCTGCAGCTTTCTATGATGATGAAAACACCTGCCCCGCTGTGTGCTGCACACGCTAGAACCGTCTCTGATTCCTCTTGCTGTCTTATTTTTTTTATTTTTTTTTTAATCCTCTTCTGCTATTTTACCAATTCTACCTTACCTCCAGAGGGCAAAAAAAAAAAAAAGAGAGACAAACAGTGGGATGGTGAGAACAAACATGCCATGAATCCCGGTGGGGATCGATGAGAATAACAGATGGGTTGTGGGGAGAAAGTTGGTGCTGAGTCAGCAGCAGAAGCCTCTGGGGAGGAGTTACCTTGAGCTCTTATCACCGAATTGAACTGGGATGTGTGAAAACGACCCCTTGTGTAAATCAAGGTTCCTTTTGTTTCTGTCCCTCTTCTCTGCCGTTTCATTTAGAAGATGATTTTTTCGGTGAAAACGTAATGCTCTGAAAGATTTAGAAAGCAAACACAACTCCGAGCTGGGAGGCGCACTCTAGAGGGTTTCGCGCTCTGTAGGAGTTATGTTATTAAGTAAATGTTAGTGTTAGTGAACCATCAATGGCTGTTCTTGGGAACGCCGCAGAAGCCGAATTCTTAACAAGTGCACCCTTCTTGCAGTTCTCAACATTGTGACAAAAGACACACACACACGCACACGCACACACACACACACAAAAATAATAATAATAATAATTTGAAGAAAAAAAAAGTTTTAATATTATTTATTTCTGAAAAAAAAAAAGAAAAAAAGATTGCATTTAGTTTGTATGGCGAAAGTGTCTGTCAGCACTGAGGTGGATTTTGCCTCAGTGAAATGTGGAGTGATTCTAAAAAAATAATCAAACTTGATCTTTTCAAAACTCTGCACTGCATGATTTCATCTCTTTCTTCTTCTTCTTCTTCTTCTTCTTTTTTTTTAAATAAGCTATGCCTGTTTCCAGCAGTTTGAGATTCTGCCCTGTTTTCCTTTAAAAGCAGGCGGAAATGACAATTTTTTTTTTTTTAGCTTAAACTCTGTCTCTTGTGCTCTCTCTCTCACTCTCTCTTTTTTTTTAAAAAAAAAGAAAAACAATAAATCCATTTATATATTCACACATTTCTGCTATCTTTCCTCTGTCTGCCCCCTGCAGCCTTTTGTCATGAGTGAAATACATACCTGCAGTGTGGAGAACACTTTTTGAATGTCTTATGCATAATTTACACGATTTGGCAATGATTCAGCTGTGCTTTTCTTATACTTGAAATATGAACAGTTTTTTTTTTTTTTTTTTTTTGCTCTTAGAGTTTGATAGGAATAGAATTGGATAAGGCTGCTGTCTCTCTGTATTCAAATACCAAATCTGTTTACACTGCAAATGTTTGGGAAGTTTAGAGGAACGCATGGGTGTTTTTCCAAAAACCTGTTGAATCGTTAGCCTCTATTAGGCATGTAATCTGCTGCGTTCGAAAGAAATCTTTTCAGTTTAAGCGGTTGTCGTTCTAATAGTTCTAAATGTCCGCAACTTGTGTTTTCCCTGTCAAAACATTACTTTGTGGGTTTGTCTGCATTTCTTGCAGGTAAAAAGTATATTTCAGAGGACGTACGGGGAGGTGGTATCGCTGTGCCCTCCAGGAGATCAGGAGAGGAGGAGCTTTTTCTCTGATTTGCTGCTGGTTCAGGCAGCCAGGCCGCCTCCTCGACCCAGGAACTCAGGTACTTGATGTTTTTCTTAACACGCTCTCAGGCCAGGCGAGGCAGATGCAGCTGATCTTCGCCGTCGGTCCTAGAGGGCACTGTTGGCCTTCTCCTTACTTCCAGTTCTGTTTTCTAACCTTTTTCGTTTTGCAGTTTTATTTCTGGCCGTTTTGTAGAGCGAAAACCGTGGTTTTGTGTGTCATCTTTGCTTTAACTTGATTTGCCGGGTTATTATTTCCCTAGGAAGTAGACATGTCTGCTTCCCATTTACAACAGAATCGGGCTTTTCCGCTTTCCGGTGACCTTCCGCCGTTATCCCACTGCTCCCACGCATCTCTGCTCCAGTTCACTTGCAGAGCACCGTCCTACTAGGCTTTCAAATGGAAATGGTGGCCTGTCTTCATCTGCCAGTTCCACACTGACACAAAGCAGGGTTACCCGGCTTCACCTGCTCTGTGCTCTGCAGGGGTCCCTACCTCACTGAGGCAGCTGTCTGTCCTCCACAGGAGAGGCAGACAGAATGAGGAAAATAAAAAAAGAAAGCATGGCATGGAATTGCTGAGAGACGACCCGGTCGCGATTAGCCGTAATTAGAATCAGGACTGCTGCTACCGAGTGAAACGCCCGTAGGGGTAGAAGAAGACTTGTCCTAACGATGCCAGCAGGCGCCCTGGGCAAGCGTTCGTATCTTAGGAGGGGTGGGGGGGGATATCTGTTTAAAATTCTCTATCACTGTGCCACTGGCCTCTCTGAATTTCAAAATTAGTGTTTTGTTTTTTCTTCTTCATCCTTTTAAAATTAGTTTATTTTTTTTTAATATTTTTTCCTCAGGTTACATTTAGGGTGTTTTCACACCTGATGGTTCGCTAGATTTGTTTCGATCGATCAAAGTTGCAATATTTGTTGCATTTTCAGCTTTCACACTGCACCGTGTCGAACGAAGCAAAACCCTTTGAAACACTGAAGTAAATGAAATGAAGAAGACACGAGCGCAACTTCCTTCTTCACAAAATGTGAACAAAACTGGAATGGCGTCGGATTTTTCGAAAAACCTAGCTCAGTTACACATTCACACTTCCGCAAACAAGCTGGACTTTCTAGACAAACAAACTAAAGTTTGACTAAAGTGTGTCGAACAGGGACTTTTACTTGTAATTACGGAGTGATTGAGAATCCGGTTTGATATTAGAAGGTTTACTTTGAAATGGAAACTATTCATCCCTCGATCGCCTTGTGGGTCGCCCTAAAACGGTCCTTCATCTGTCGGCTTATTGCTACTCTGTCCATCTTTCTACAGTCTCCTTTTTCTCTGGTTCGATATTTTAAAGCCTGACCGCCGTTTCAAATGTGAACGTTTGCATTTACAATTTAAACCAATAACTGTGGATTTCTAGAAGATGTAAGTGTTAACGGTTTGAGTACCCTGCGTACGCCTCTGGCTACAGCTTAGTTCAATCTAACGTTTTAAAAGTGGATCAGAAAGGTCCGGCGTCATTTATTCGCCGCTGTTTTTTTGCAGAGAGGCGCGAAGAGGTGCTAGCAGTGGCAGAGACGCCGGCCCCTCGGGTCCTATCGGCGGAGGAACAGCGCCGCCTAGCTGAACAGGAAGACAACACGTTACGGGAGCTCAGGCTCTTTCTCAGGGATGTGACTAAGCGCCTGGCCACCGACAAACGGTTCAGCATTTTTAGCAAGCCGGTTGACATCGAGGAGGTAAAGTGTGGAGCGGTTCTCGGGAAAGGTCACGTCGCTTTCCCGTCTTTGGCCACCACCAACCGTTACGTATGCTTGTTTAGGTGTCGGACTACCTGGAGGTGATTAGGCAGCCCATGGACCTGTCCACTGTCATGACCAAGATCGACACCCATCAGTACTTGACAGCCAAGGACTTCCTGGCGGACGTTGACCTCATCAGCAGCAACGCTTTGGAATACAATCCCGACAAGGATCCTGGAGGTAAGCCAGCACACTCTCTCGTTTCCAGTAAACTTGTGTTGTGGGTGGCTTTTACTTGGTGTCTTTTTACTTTAGTTTTTTTAGTGCTTTAGTTAGCGTTCAGTGGGCAGAGTGAGGCATGTAATCTGCTGCGAGTTCGGGGTCGGGAAATGATTCCCGGACGGATTCCATTAAGAACTAAAAGCCTCCATGAACCAGCTGCCGTTTTTACCACTACACCATATCATTTCATTGGTATTCGGTGCCAGTTTTAGGCTGTGTATTCAGCTCCGTTTGAAGACGCAAAGAGATCCGATTTACACACAGAAATGTATAGTCAATTATGTATAACAATGTGGACAAATTTCATTATAAAGCTGTTTAAAATGTTAGTCTTGTCATATAATTTAGTCATACTGCTCGAAATCTTTCACATTTAGATGATACTGTTTACAACCGTTTTGTTTTCAAAATAAAAATCTTATATAGTGGACCATAGTTCAATGGGTAGGAATATTTTTGCAAAGCACTGTGGTAGGGCTGGAGAATGAATGAATAACAATATATATTACAATAAACATGTGACCAGTAGGTCAACTCCAAAATATGGAGTTTTTCAAGTAGTTGTCACTGATTGACTGGGTTCATGACCATTTTTTGAAGAGCAGAAAAGACAGCCAGACAGACATCAGTTAGGCTATGTTTCTAAGCCCCTCCCACATTGAGTTGAGTTGAGTTGTCAGTCATCTGTATATGACGGCAAAGCTGCAATGTTGGCTGTTTGGAGAATCTTTGGTGACCAAAGAAACACATAAGGATACTGCACAGGAGAGTTGAACTGTAATCAGAATAGTTGAAGCACTCATCTTTCACTTTTCTTTAGTGAATCATTGGTTAAAAATCTATTTCTTATTTGTGTTTATCTGAATAATTCTAGTCTGCGTTTTAGTAGTAGATAAAGTAGCGTTTCTGCAAGTTCAGTTGGATTGTGTCTGACTTTACGCTGATTTAGTACAAGAATTCGCCTTTACCACAAAACAATTTCTTCTTAACCTATATAAATTTCATTTTTAGTTGATATTTTTTAGTATTAGTATGGATTTTGACTGTTTACATGGTCTGTTTTTCTACAAAAACAGAAAAAGAGTGCAATAGTGTGAAATTCTTCTGTTTTTTTTTTGTTTAAGCCTGATCCCATCAGAATATCCCACCAGGCTGCGCCAACTCATGGCCACGGCTCCCAGACACTAAAATTACTTTTTCCTTTTTGAAAATTCAAATGAAGAGCAGCGTGTAAACCCCCTGCTGATGGCTTTTCCACAGTGTAATTCAAGCCTTGTAGCTAAGGAAGGCTGCTTGACACTTTAATTGCATATCTTGGACTTTTTTCTTTCTTTCTCCTCTTCTTACTTCATCTTTGTCCACATCTGAGCACCTTTTTGTGAGCTTAAAATGGCTTTTGTTGTGTGTATTGGAACCCAGGTGCATAAAACAGTCTTGTCTGGCAAAAATGCGCCTGAATGCGCCAGATTTATTATTTCTATGTTCTGTCTTTCTGTGTTCTGTTCTCATGTTCGAAGCGATCTAGAACGGTGTTTATGTTGCACGGCAGCCGTACATTCAAGGGTGAATTGCGCAGACAGGAAGGCTAGTTGCTACCGGATACAAGACCCCAGCATAGAGTTGTGCCGCATTAAATTAGAATGTCATTTAGAAACGATTCAAACGAGAGTTTCAATACAGAAAATGTGATTTCCTACACAGTCACTGGGGACACTGTTCAGACAGAGAGAGTCTATAATTACAAAAAGCTGGCTGCTCAGAGTGATGTACCCAATGCAAATTAATGATAAGGAAATGATGGTGGGAGATGCGAACAGGGAGACGGGGTGACTGTCGCTCAATTGGGCGAATCGCCTTCCAATCGTAGAGTTGTGGGTCCGATTCCATCTTCCTTCTGCCACGAGTCGATTTAGACAAAGTTGCTCATCGAAATTCGAAACAGAATCTGTGGGATGTTGTCAAGAAGAGAATGAGAGTCACCTGACATGGCAATGCAGGGCAACTAAAAGTTAGTTGTGATTCAGTGATTTATAAACTAATAACAACTGTTATTAGTTTATAAATCACTGAATGGTTTAGCACCACAATACATTACAGATCTGCTGTTGTATCAACCTTCCAGAACTCTCAGGTCTTCTGGTTCTGGTTCTGGTTCTGGTTCTGCTCTGCATCCCCAGAACCAGAACCAAATGAGGAGAAGCAGCATTTAGCGTCTATGCACCACAAATCTGGAATCAATTACAAAAGTTTTGACGGAACCTGATTTAATGTGTGTTTTGATTGTTGATTCTATGTTGCATTGTGTTTTTGTGTTTGATTTGATGTGAAGCACTTTGAGATGCCTTGCTGCTGAAATGTGCTATACAAATAAAATTTAATTGATTGATTAAAAGCTGCAACCAAAGCAATCTGGGCTTCCTTTATAGCTCAACGGCAACAAAACGTACAGATAGCGTACGGTGCAGAGATGTACCTTTCAAGCTACGTGGGGGGAAAAAAAACAAACCAAAAAAAACAAAGTTGAGTTAAAATGGTCTTTCAGTCTACATAATTATGAATGAAATACGTTTTTATCATATCCAAATTTATTGGGATATGTATAAACTAATGTATTGTTGCTCCATCTAGATTTAATGGCACATATTGGTTGTTTTAACTTCTGTAATCTGAATTGTTTGGAATATCTCGTGTCTTTTTAATGTTTTTTTTTTTTTTTAAATCGGTTTGCATGTAACCTTGTAGTCATCATGCACCTGCCCTTCAATAAGTTTCCCGCAGGGGCAAAAAAAGGGTCTTTTATCTTAGAAGAGAATCCTCTGTTCTTCCTGGAGAGAGCCTGGCTCATTTGTGTGAGCATAAACGATACAGTAAAGGGAGAAAATACAAGTGCTATGTTTAAATAAATAGAAAAATAAATAAAAAAACCAATGAAGCTTCTTCGTCTTCTCGACGTCCGAGGAATAAGGCCCAGATTCTCCACAATTGGGTTGTGGGGCAGATTTGACATCAGCTTTCAAAATGCTGGTTTAAAAAAAACAAAACAAAACAAACTCATTCCACCCTGGTTTTCTGCTTCTTGTCGTACTTCACGCTAACTTAGTGGAAAGTTTGAAAAAAAAAAAAAAAAAACAACAACTTTTTCCTTTTACTTCCCCACCTTGGAGTCAAAAACAAAAGGATAAAAAGAGAACTCCACAATAAAATAGGGGACATCTTTGCTCTCTGCACAATGAGTCTTGGTGTCACAAATGCAGCTTGGCTGCTGGAGGGAAGCGGTGATAAATAAAAATAAGGAAAAAAAAACAAGAAAAATCCTGTTAGTGTGCTGAAACACATTAGCAGCGGCGCCGTTTGTCTCTTGCCTCCTTGTCAGTTGCAGACGTGGAGGTTAGCTGGCGCTCAGAAGGGTACTGATGAGCTCTCGGCATCGCACCTGGCCTCTGACATCTCCTCCACCGGCAGGCGTTTTTGCCCTTAAAACGCACTCGCGCGCAGCGCACACACGCTCGCATGTGCTGGCGGTGGGCGAAGGCACGCGCTCAGCCACATTGCAATTAAGCAACTGTCTTCCAATTAGACTGCAGAAGTTGGCAGATTGTGACCTCCTTTGTCCCGTTATGCCTGAACTGTTCTCCTACCGCCTGCAGTAATGAGAAACTGCCTGTTTACTGCGGCTACGCCTTAGCCTGAGTCTCCGCCAGCTCCGTCTTCATCCCCCCTCCCCGCCCTCCTGTTGATGCACGAGCAAAGGAAGAGCATTTAATGATGCGGTTGCTGATGTATAGAGGAAAGGGAGGCTCAGGAGTTGATTTAGATGTAATGAGTGTATATTTTGAAAAGATTCTTATTGTTTGCGTTGGACTGTGTGTAGATGTATTCGTCTGTGTGAAGTGGTGATATCTGGGCTTCTGTTTAATATAGTTTTTGTTTTTTTTTAAAGAGAAGAAAATAAAGCTTCACGCTGTTTTTAAAGCTGTGAGAAAACACTATAAGCTCCGTTCTCACACACACACACACACACACACACACACACACACACACACACACAGTAGAAAGAGGCGTGAGTTCGCAATTGATTATTTGCCTTACATGCATGACTAACTGTGGAGTAAATGCTGCTGTGGTCTTGAAGAAAGAGGAATGCAGGAAGGAGAATGAAGCTGCTTTCAAATGTATTTAAATGGATGTAGTGCATTTTGAAAAGGCGAGTAAAGGTCAAAATCCCTTTCACGGCTTTTATTTCTATACACACAAGTGCGCTAAGGAGCTGCAGTATGTAACTTTTAGAAATATTTCTTTTCATAGACATATTTCTTTAAACAGCCACTTTGTTGCGACAGTATAGAGGAGACTGAAGCAACCAATTAGAACCAGTGGGAGGGTCTTAGCGCTGTCAAATAGGCATGTGTACGGACAATTCACCGTTACAAGAAAACTGTTTATCCGCCGTCATCGGTGGCCATGCTAACTAGCCTGAGTCTCCACAGCAGGCTCCGGTCTGGGTAACTAGAAGTAGCAGCGCGTATAAAAACATGATCGACAGCGCTAAGACACTCCCACAAGCTGTTATTGGTAGAGTCTTTTTTTTTTTTTTTTTTTTTGCCTCATACTATACTGTCTGGTCATAGTGAAAGAAACATTTTTTGTTAATAAAAGTTACATAGTGCAGCTTTAACAGTCTACAAACAGTGAGGGAAAAGGTAATCAACTCCAATATTTACAATATTTAGTGGGAAAAGCTTGGATATTTTATTGTATTTTTTATTTTTTTTTTATCAGAAATGGCATATTTAATGTTGCCAAACAACGTTTTTACAATTTTTCTAAAATGTTTCGTACCTCTTTCTGCTATTGCTTTGAACTCGCACCAATATAATTAAAGCTTTCGCTGCTCAGAATCAATAACACACTTTATATTATTACTCTGCCCCTGCCAAGTAGACACTTGTCATGTAGAAATAGTAGTGATTTTGAACTGCTATTATTTTGAGCACGGCTGGTAGGATGTGTGCGGCTTTTCTAACTCCAACATTCATTCTCGCTCTCCCTTTTCTCCTCAGACAAGGTGATCAGGCACAGAGCGTGCAGCCTGAAGGACACGGCCCATGCTATTTTTGCAGCCGAGCTGGATCCCGAGTTCGACCGAATGTGTGAAGAGATTAAAGAGGCGCGCAAAAAGAGGGGTAAGAACTTTAATTATGCAAAAAAAGAGAAAGCTGTGAGTTTATTAAAAAGCTCTGTTTCGTAAGACACTTTGTTAAACGGCTCTCGGTCGGTATTCGTTTAGCTACGCCGGTTCTGACGGGACAGAATTGATCATAACAATGTTGTCTCCTCTGGAAGACATTGACTTTTTTTTGTGGTTTTATTTTTATTCATTATTATTATTATTATTATTATTATTATTATTATTATTATTATTATTATTATTATTAT
The DNA here is from genome assembly GCF_019740435.1 of Gambusia affinis. Taxonomy (NCBI): domain Eukaryota; kingdom Metazoa; phylum Chordata; class Actinopteri; order Cyprinodontiformes; family Poeciliidae; genus Gambusia; species Gambusia affinis. The sequence continues at coordinate 16,556,848 of NC_057889.1, read as the reverse complement.
TATTATTATTATTAATTAAATAAAGAAATATGTTTGGGGGTGAAAAAGAAACGCAGACCCTTGCTTGCAAGCGGAGTAGTTCATGTCGACTCTGTAGGTTTCAGCAACTTTTCTAAAAATCTCTTTCAGTGAACATCTCTTAGAATACAAACCTGTGTAATAGAAATCTGCAGGGCAGCCCACTGGTACTTGATGGAGCAAGTCAGTTTTTAGTGCTGAGTTTCTGGTGGAGGCAGCGGTGGCGCCTGAGGCCCTTTAGCCTTTTGTGCCGGCCGTCTGCCCGACTCTCTGGATTCGTTAATTCGCCGAGCCGCGGCGCGTGGACGCGGGTCAAATCTAAATGAGATTCATGTACACAAACAGTCGCGTAATGCGGTTAATTGATACACTTCAGCTAAGTAGTTATTTTTCTGCGACTCGCTAAATGTTAAACACCAAGACGGGCAATCATATGCAAATATTCCCCTTTGGAGACAGATGAAATGACATTTTCCTTCACGCCGCGCTCGGCTTCTGTTTACATTTTCTGGCTTACTCTTGTGAGCACGGCGCCCTTCAAAATTACTCGCATGTCTTGAACCCCCCCCACCCCCCAATCATGTAAGGTTGCAACAAACTTTCACGCATTGATTTTTCAAAAATGTTTCTGCTGGTCTTTTTTGCAGTATTTTCCGTACTTGTTTGCCCATTGAAATGTTTGCTAGCACTTTGAAAACTAGCTCAAACTTAGTTCGACTGAATGGAGAAGGTTTGGGAACATCAGTTCTCAAGTCTTCAAGAGGATTCTTAATTGAATTCAAATGCTAACTTTGCCTAGCCCATTCATTTATATAAATATATTTTTATTTTAATTGAGACATTGTAGCTTGCGTTGTATATTTACCATAGGTTTGTTGTCCTGATGGAAGGTGAATCTTCTTGCCTGTCCCTGCTGAAGAAGTGCGTCCACATAGCATGACGCCACCACCACCGTGTTACCGTGCGGTCAAGGTGATGCGCAGGCCAATAAAACCTCCAAATTCCATCAACTCTGATCTTATTTCAGACATTTGCTGTGTCCCCTGCATGGCTAACATCAAACTGCTCCTTTCTTTTACTTTGCGTTAGTCTACCACTTACAATCTGAATAAAATACATTGAAGTTAGTGGTTGTAAAGTGATATAATGTGGTTATGTTCAATGGGTATGAATGCTTTCGCAAGACGGGTCAGTACAAGCTTTGTCGTTTGTCATGTTAGCAAGTTGAATCAACCGAACACATCCTAACATGTGGTCACATATACTTAGCTATTTTAGGTTGTACTTCCAGAAATGCCTCAAAGCTAAAGCATCTTAAGAAAGGTTCACAATACTGCCCTAAACCTGCTTTTTCTAAAAAAAAAAAAAATTCAATCTCAAAAATGTCCAAAAGAGCCTGTTGACATTTGGCTTGAGCGTTCTACGATGAGCAAGAACCGTGTCGGCGACAACGCTGTTTTCAAAGGTCACACCAAATACATTTCACTTCATCTTAATGAAACCCGAAGTACAGAATTCAAAACGAATGTTTCTGAAGAGTAAGACAGCTGCCCGAGGAGGAATATAGCTGTTATAAATTCTTGATGATCCCATCGATGATCTGACACGAAACTATCAATAAGCTCAGAACTACATCATGCTCAGTTTAAGCTGGGTTAAAAAAACTTGTTTGCATCAGAGAGGAATATATATATATTTTTTTACCCAAGAAATCTTTTTTTTTTTACGACCCAGAAACTTTTCAAGGACGTAATCTCTCTTAACTGAAGTTCTGGTTTTATCTGTCTTTTCTTGACAGGGAGCTGAACAATCATCAAGTGTGTCTTTATCAAGAGAGAGATTTCCTGTTCAGCAATATCCAATCCAACATTCATTTTTAAAGTTTTTTTTTGTTTCCACTTTTGCACCACACAAAACACCCAAGAACTTTTTGTGTTTGATGGTCTCTCTGTGCCCCTGCAGACTTCCAGACCGGGGGTCAGCCTACCTCAGCTCCCGGTGCTTTACCAGCTCGAAAGCAGCATCCTGCAGGAGACGAGGAGGCCAAGACGAACACCCAAGGCGAGGCCGCTTTCAAACACTGCACTGCCAGTGAGTCATTATGCATTCTTTTTTCGCGCTGCGTGAGCGACATGCAGGGTTGCGATCTGCAAATGTCGTACCTTGAAGTGTCATGTAACAACCATCGTGAAGGTCAAAATATTTGCGTTTTTTGTTGTTGTTCTTTTTTTTTAATGTAAAATGACATGCACAATGTGTCACAAAAGTGAGTACACCCTTCACATTTCTGCAGATATTTAAATGTATATTTCCATGGGACAAAATGACACTTTAACATAATGAAAAGTAGTCTGTGTGCAGCTTGCATATCAGTGTACATTTATTCTTTCCTCAAAATAACTTTACATACAGCCATTAATGTCTAAACCACCAGCAACAAAAGTGAGTACACCCCTAAGAGACTACAGGCCTAAATGTCCAAATTGAGCACTGCTTGTCACTCTCCCTCCAAAATATCATGTGACTAGTTAGTTTTACTATTTCTAAGGTATAGATAGGGAGCAGGTGTGTTAGATTTTATAGTGCAGCTCTAACACTCATGCTGGTATAGGTTATAGTTTCTTTCAACAGTTCGGGTTGAGCACGGTTTTGAGCCAAGACAGCAATATGGCGTCTATAATTAAGGTTTACATTGGAGCCACCTGGAAGAGCATCTTCCAGATCGAAACAGTTTGTGTGAACGGCGGCGCTCGAGGTGCACGAGTTGCTGCGACACGCTGCGCGTGCCTCTGCGTACCCTCTCCAACGCGCGCTGCTGCATGCTCGGTTTAGTGGGTCAGCAATAAACCTAGCTTCAGTAGTTGCTAGCTGCTCCAGGCTCTGAGTTGAAATTGATAAAGTGTCAAAATGAGCCGATCGCTCTCCGCGGTTCTGAATTGATTTGAATTTGTGTTGTTTCATCATTAGTGACCAGTAGCCTGATGTTTCTGTTGGTCTCTTGGTTCGTTGTACTTCATGTCAGATAGATGACTTAGTCGCTCTCTGTGGTGGTGAAACTTGTAAGATCCGCTGTTGCGGTCATGTCTCTGTTGTAAAGATTAATTATCATGAGCTTTATTATTTGGGTATAGGGCCCGGTCATTAGCCCCGCCCCCCCTGGCCCAACGCTGACTTGTTCCGCTAGTGATGCCTACAGCCAAGCATGGTGGTGGGAATGCCATGGTCTGGGGCTGCAGGAGTGCAGCAGGTGTTGGGGAGTTACGTTTCATGAACTCCAATCCGTACTGTGAAATAATGAAGCAAAGCATGATCCCTTCCCTCTGGAAACTAGGTCACAGGGCATCGTTCCAGCATGACAACGACCCCAAAAACACCTCTAAGACGACCACCGCTTTCTTGAAGAGGCTGTGGGTGAAGGTGATGGACTGGCCAAGCGTAGGGTTAGGGTTAGGGATAGGGTGGACCTAAACCCAATAGAACATCTTTGGGACGTCCTCAAGAGGAAGATGGAGGAGCGCCAAGTCGTGAATGCCTGGCAGCTCCATGATGTCGTCACGGAGGAGTGGAAAAGCATTCAGTAGCAGCCTGTGAAGTTCTGGTGAACTCCATGCCCAGGAGAGTTAAGGCAGTTTTGGTAAACAGTTGTGGCCACACAAAGTATTGACACTTAAGGAACTTTCACTAAGTGGTGTACTCACTTTTGTTGCCGGTAGTTTAGACATTAATGGCTGTATATAGAGTTATTTTGTGGGAAGAATAAGTTCCTTCCTTTGAAGACCTACCTGCTTCTCTCTTTGCTTTTGTAAACATTCCCACATCATGATGCTGCCACCGCCATGCGTCACTGTAAGGATATTGCTTTTGGAGTAATCTGTCATGTTATAGTCATGTTAATCAAGTTTTTAGAGGCAAGTCCAAGTCAGCCCAGCTATGTTCTCAATTGGTTAGGCATTGCTTAAGAACGCGAAAACTGCATCAACTTTCCTCCGAGTTGTTGCAGTGCATTGTGGGATGTGTAGTATGGCCATCAACAATACATATATAGATAATTAACCACTCAGATGCGGCTTGAAGACAGCAAGTCTGCACTGATTGTACAGAGTAGCATCGGAGTGAGTGCCTCTGAACACAAAAGTTTTATATACTTAAATGAAAAAAATCCTACCTCATCCCAATCTTCACTATTTCATAGCAGCTTATCTAATCAAATCCCAGTAAAATCCACAGAGGTTTGCTATAATAAACGCGAAAACAATCCCGGGGTTTGAATACTTTTTGTGAGGCCCTGCGCATGACGACGGGGGACCCGACACACGGAATGCCGTAGCGCTTCCCGTTCGCATACATTTAGTCTGCGGAGAAGCGACACAGTGAGCAGCCTCATTAGCGTGGCCGCCGACTCCTAAGCACTCAGAACACGGCCGCGCCGCAGGGCAATTACATGCCCACCTGAAGTAAACGGCGGGTGCCTAAGGGTGGAGGGAGGGCCGGCGACGGGCAGGGGGCAGAGTAATGAGGCCGTTACCTGAACAAATGAGGGGCAAGCCGGGGTTTTGCGTGTTACGCCATACAGCTTTCATTTGGACGCAGAAGATTGCAATAGCCTGGTGAAACTGAGCTGAAATATTAGCGAGTGCACGAAGTGTGGAGAGAGATGCTGCACTCCAAAAACTGAAATGTTGATGGATAAAAAACCCCAAAAACAACAGTCTATTTACTTGGCAGTTGAAACATGGCATAATAAAAGGCCTGTTTCTATAAAAGTCCATATTTCTGTTCTGTAGTACCACAAATCTCCACTAGATGGAATGTTTCTCCCATGAGAGTTTCCCCTGTGGAACCCTGACAGAGGGGAGAAATATTTCTAGCCTTTATAGGGCAGTTGTTTTTTTTTCCTCCTCTCATTGAACAAAGAAATTAACATGAGGGTCAAACAAACGAGTTTTTATTTGAACACACACACATTTTACTTTGGCCAGTATTTTTTTTTCCACAAGAAAATGTTTAGTTGTCTCTTATGTGTAGAAAATGTTAATTTAGTCATGCATTAACACCAGTAAAGGTCAACATGGAACTAGAATGACCAGACATATACACACACACACACACACACACACACACACACACTCACACACGTGCACACAGTACAGCTTTAATTTGCTACGTTTGTCAGTAGTCTTTATCTGGAAAGCCAAATGTCAGAGTTGCAGGCCACCAATTTGGGAGCGATTGGGAGAGTTGTTATCAGACTCCACCAGAGGTGTAATTAATTACAGTAACTCAAGTGATTAATTTGTGACATTGCCAGCTAGTTCTCACCTGGAGCACCACAGCGACACACCTATTAGGCAAATTGATCAGAGTCGGGTCCTGTGTGAGGTACGACTCGAAGGAAGGCGCACCTGTCTGACGGAGAGGCGTCGGTCTCTAATTTCTGTGCCAGTTCTGAGGAAGTGAACCGAGTGCAGCTGGGTCATTCCCACGTATGCGCCTTTCGCTTTTCCTTTCATGGCGGGGTCACGGGGCACTTAAAAATTGAAGTTATCCCAGATCTCTTACCTGGAGCTGGTAAGATCATCTGGAGGTGGTTCAGTACCTGCAGTTCTTTAGGGCTTTCATCTGGACCACCCCCCCACATTTCTTTCCATTTGCCTCAAGCCGAGAACCTGCCTGGGACATTCAGATATAGCCGAGCGGCGGCACCGAGGAGATGCGCTTTTTAAAAAGTATATATATATTTATTTATTTATTTGAGTCATGGAGAAGGTTACATGGAAGGCTTTTTGAGGACTAGGGATATTTTTGAATTGGGTGTGAAAAGCAGCAACAGCGTGGGGTGGGGTGGGGGGGCCCCGGTTGTTCGGACGCAGACGGCCGGAACAGCTGGTGCTCCTGTGAGGTCGCCGAGGATTGGGGGAGAGATGGCAGCGCCGCGGCTGTTAATGCACGAGGAAACGGGAAGGCTGGGTTTCCATTAGCCTCTGCGGGTTGCTCTGTCATGGTTTCTCTCTTTCTTCAACCTCACACATCTGCCACTCTCCCTGGAGCAACAGAAAACCCAGAGCCCATTACCTTAGGCCGCGGACCCGGGTTCACTCGGAGTGCATCGCCACGAGGATACAGTTCATGCGGAGTGTCTTGCTTTCATTCATAATTAAGCCCGTTCAGTTCTTCTGTCACTGATGCCATTCAGCAAGGCGAATCAGTTGGTCTCGATTGTATGGGAGACTCGTAGGCTTGACGGTTAAAAATGCAAAAATCTGTAAATGTCACGCTTCAAAAACAAGTTGCCTTATATCAGTGGCCTTTAGAAATCTCAATCCACAGATATCCCTGATTTAATGAGAAATTCTTAATTTATGGGTTGTATAATGAAAACAACAGCACACTGCCAGCTGCCTGTTTGCAGAGGTTAGTATTTCTCTTGTACAAAATACAAGAGAAGAGACGTGTGGTGACATTCTTTGGGGTTTGAAATATTTTTTCCATGTTTTGAATTATTACAAGTCTTGGAAGAATTTTAACTATTATCACTTTTATTTACCACTTTAATATCAAAACTAAGTTAGTTTTAATATTAAATAGTGATTTAATATCACTGTTAGCCATAATAAATCAGATTTATTCATGAGCCATAATAAATCAAATAAATACATAGATTATTAGTTTATCACCTTGTATGCAGTATTTTAGCCTTTTGCCCCCCAAAAATCTTTACTAATTGTCTACTCGGCCAATCTTCAGGACCGCTACGTCATTTGTTACCCAAAACACATTTTCAAGAATTTCCGACAGATTGTTGCAGGAGCAACAAATTGTGAATATTTCTCGACGTTTGTGTGATTCAAATCTACACAAAGTAGCTACTGCAGGGCTTCTATGAATTCTGGACATATTGAAGATTTTCCAGGCCCTGGGAAGTTATGAAGAAAAAAAAAAAAAAAGTATCTTTTTTTTTTCTAATCTTCAAACCTCCAAAGAGCACAAAATCTAATAATTTGGTGGTTTTGCACAGATTTACTTATGATTAAATAGCCTCCTTTGTTCTTGATTTTGATCTTCATTTAAACATTTTGCCCATCAGGTTTTTGGTTTACATGCTGGTCCAGAGTTTGTCAACCCAGGTCCTCAGGGTTTGCCGAACATCATGTTTCAGACATGTTTCTATTCCAGTTGCCTGATTGCAGCGACCGCATTGCTACCCGCATGCCATTAAATGCTGCAGCAGCCTGTTACTCACCCATCGATTTATGGCAAAGCGAATGTTGAATGCTTGAAAAATTGAGGTGAAAACATGTCTAGAAATTCGAGTCTGGAAAAGTGTGTGGTTTTCATATGCAAGTTGTGTAGACACGGATTATTTAAAAAGTGAAATCCACCTAAATAACTAAGGATGGTGAAGTGGTGCAGTGCTTTTGCGTAAACGAATCACCATCTAATGAGGTGAATAAATGAACCCTCTTCAGACCCGAATTATTTATAAGCCACCTGGATCTATTTTGATTTTAGAGCTGTCGAACCATCAAAAAAAAAAGAAAAAGAAAAAAAAGTGCAATGACTGAGTGCTTCTGTTGCTCTTTCAAAGTCATCTTCAGCTTTCAGTATCTAGCAGTTATTCAGCATTACTGAGAGTCGTTCACTCTACAATAACAGTTTAAAGGTCAAAATAAAAACACGAATGACGCGTTGGCGGGCTGGAGACACAGCGGCTGGAAGAAAATCCCTTTTACAGGCGAGGTCGCTTGCAAACCACGTTGGGTTGTGTGATTGTTAGAGATAATTGCTATGCAAGACACTCCCAAAAACACAATGTCTCGGTGAGTTAATTAAATTAGTAGCGAGAAGCAGATCTCGCCAGCAGTTTAACGCACCACGAGGCTTTGCATAATGCGTGGTTTTCTAACGAAACAAATGAACTTACTGGTCTTTAAATCTTTTGTTGGAGATCATTTTGAAAGTAAAACCCATTTTAGAACAAATCTACCTCACTTCCGCTCTAATTCTTCCCCAAGACCTTTCGTTGTCCTATTGTTGGTGATCATTACTCGGTAAAAACTAAATAAAACCAATTTCAAAAGTATAACTGAGGTATTTTCTGGAAACCGATGCATTTAGTGTATTTCTTTGGTTGTATTTTTGTATTTAGATGCAAAGATGCACTACATACATACTCAGACTTTAACAGTCCTTATTTACCTTACTCATCGATGTAGAACTTGGTGAGGAAGCCGTAGTACTGGGCTTTCAGAATCCGATTGTTGCACATTCATACAATGCATAATTGAGGGAAAAAAAATTATGTAACAACACTTGGTTGTCTACTTGAAAACCAGAAGATTCTGTCTTTGAGATGCGTTTTGTTGTGGTTTCAAGTCACAACATTGCAAGTTAGTCTTCTCATAACATTGTTTGGCTCCATGCTGTTCCGTATTACTCAAAAGATTATTAATGTTGTGATCTTTTTTTTGCTCTCGGTTATCTACCTGATTTTGATTTAATGCAGCCAAACCTTGGCACGAAGGCAAATGAGCTCTCTGCTTGTCTTGCCGTCGATGTGGCTGCCACACCTAACATTTGTGCGGTGTTGAAAGGTACATTTGCTATGGAAACTGTCCGTCTTCTGTAGTTTGTGGACGAGATGGTGTAGACACGGCATAAAGTGGCCATCATGTCGCTTAACAGCACGCCCAGGGGAAAAGGTAGCAGGTTGTGTTCATGTAGATGGAGCGCGGCTGTGTTTCGCCCCTCCGCCTTCGCTTTTTATCTCCCATCACTGTAAACAGACTTCTCCCCCGTTCTCTCTTTCTCTTTCTCTCTCTCTTTCAAATGACCATCCATCACTGCATGTTGATGAGATCTGAATTGATAATAAACTCCTATTTGTTCCTTTTACCTCAGGCTAAAATGGTTGCTGCATAAAAGCAAGGCAAGGATTTATTTATTTATTTTGCTTGGAAGTGAGATACTTGCTATAAGCTTGATTTTCCTTGTCAGACATTTGACTCCTTAACCTTCCTCTCTGAGGGCCTAAAATCCCGACCGTAATACTAGTTCCTGCTACATGGTTTCAGATTGATTTTATCCAGAGCAGCACATATGCATCAAAAATAACAGGTTAATGTTTAAAGCCCTTTACTCTAAGGAAATGGCATTAATTTTACCCAATGGTAGCGATATAATTAATGTGCAGCCAACAGAAACTCTGCAGAACTGGAATTCGGATATTTTTACTTGTCTAACTCCCTACGACACACAACTTTAGCTTTTGACTTTGTCATGTTCACAACAACCAGGTATAAAAAAAGAGAGAGCATCATGATGGTGAATGTTGCTATCAAGTGATATCTTAAATTATGAACATTAAGGAATTTTTTAAGTGTCCTGTTCAGGCAGCGTTGTGGTCTCAATGGCAGATTTCCTCTAAAACAGGGAAAACGAGAGATTCCTACTGCACTTTTAAATTTTAAAAAATTTATAATACGGCTTATTATATCTGATTCCTGCAGATTGCTGTAGCAGGCAATACAGTGGACTTGTCAAGTCTGCAGAAGCATAGAATTGGATAAAAATTTTATTTTTAAGTTCTGGGAGTGTATGGTAGATGAAAACGGAGGAAGTGCCTTACTCCCTGTCCCATTTTCTAAAAGTGGGATCTTAACCGGCCCCTCTCTCCCTAGGCATTACGGTCTCTTGTTTTCACTGGTTTCTTATGTCAAACCTTAAAAGCCATTAAAACATTACATTTCAGAAATGATCTACAAAAGGACAACAAACTCTGGGAATATGAGTGAGAAAAAGTTCTGGGTTTTGACTTGAAGACTGCGTCAAAACCCTGCAGATTGAATCTAAATGAGCTTTTCCTTCATTCATGAGTTCATGCTAGAGATGGACAGAGCTCCACTGACCTTAGATGGCCGAGTTGTTTTAAGTATGGTTACAGCAATGAACTACTTTAGTGTTTAATTGGTAGTTTAGCATAAAACTCTAATGCCGAGGTAGCTTTACACGTGGTTTCTCTTAATCTCTTCCCTCCACTTTTAAATTCTACTTGCTGCAGTTGAAAATTCATTTTGTGGATAGCTTTCAGCAATACCTCCAAGCTACGATTGAGACTTTCTGCGAGTTTGTTTAAAAGCAGGTGGCTGAACCTAACCGCCACTGGGTCCTTTCCTCTACATGGCCAACCTCCCTCTGGTTTGGCAATTTCTAAATATATGGAATCTTTTTCCTCTTCAGTACGTGTTTTTTGTCTGATGCGACTGGTAGCCCATAAAAACAGAGTGTCAATTATCACAGATTTTTGGCGAAAGGTTAGTATTAAATTAGATCGTACCGTATTTTAAAAATCTTAAACAGTCGCGGTGCGTTCACACCAAACGTGTTACTGGTTTACAGTCAAAGTCTATGTGTGGGCACATCGAGGGCCGGTGCGGCGCGTTTCGAGCGTCCAGCGCAACACGATCGGAGCCAGTTGGAGCGTTTTGAGGATCAAGAGCGTCCAAAGCATCCAAGGTGTCCGACGCAACTCCACATAGACTTTGAATGTAAACCAGACGCGCAAAAAGCTAGGAGTGTCAAAGTGCACACGCGTCTAGCTTGAAGCGTCGGACGTGTTTTTGATGCTCGCGATGTGTTTTGTGTGATCGCGCCATCACGGAGCTGAAACCTCCAAGAGCATAGGTTGCCAGTTTGTGGGCAGAGATACTTCTTGGATCATTTTACATCAGACTGCATCCGTTTGAATGTTGCTGAAGTGTCAATTTACATCATTGTCAGGAGATTTTTTTTTCCTTTCAGTCTAATATGAACAATCATTTTACATATATATTCACGTAAAAAGTTCATCTGGGTTATTTTTCTACCCAGTTCTTGTAATCTGTGGGAGTAGGGTTTAAGTGTTTTCACGAGGGCAAAGTTGACTATGTAAGATGATTTAATTGTTTTTAAACTTGTTTTCTTCTCACCGCTATGATGGTAATGAAGAATTTAAACATTATAGTTCATCTTGATTGATTCCTTAATTAAACGGAGAGTTCCCCAGTGCCGTTCTTTGTTTTGAGATGTTAGTTTTGTTTAAGGATTAGTGCTCCATGTCTCAGAGGTCTCCGTGGGCATCTGCCAGGTTTGGAATCTCTCAAAGCCAATCCCACTATTCCAATTAACATGGATCTCGGAGCCGCAGCTTGATAATAGAACGGAGTCAACTTTTCATTCCGCCTCTCGTTGACATCAAAGTACAGCCGAACATCCCGGCATCTAGTCAGAACTGCAAACGGAAAAGTTATACTGGGCCTCCTGGGGTTTTCAGTCTCGTTTTTTGTTTTTCTTAAAACCATAGCACAGTCGATTAGTCAATTTCAGTAAACATTAGAAGCCAGCGTACGCGAAGTGGCCTAATGGGGTGCTTTCCCTCTCTTTGCCTCATTCTGATAAGTTGTAATTGACTGGAACAATTGCACAAACATGATGCATTAGTACTGAATTAGTTTGAATGACTTATAGATTTGTTTTGCGAAAGCAAAATTGTCTTTGGAACTTTCTGCACTCCGTCAGAAGTTCAAAGCGAACTGATATCTGTTTTCCCATTAATCTCGCCACCTTGTGCATTTAAATCAGTGGCAAGTTGAATATTCACTTACTTGATGTATGAGTTTCGTCCAAGGCAGGGTTTATTTTTGTGCAATGTCTGGTGGTGTGAGAATTTCTTACTCCACTTTAGTAAAGTAGTTTGGTTTTGCTGAATGTGGCTGCTGACACTGCTGACACTGTAACATTTTACTTCCCCAAATATTCCCAGCAAAATAAGCGATGCTTATTTAGAATTTACTGAGAAAAAGTAATGACATAGTCAGAAAGAAATTACCAAAAGCATTTTTTATGCTTGGCACAAACTTTTAAAAGTTAAGTTATTCACACCTCTGGCTAATTTAAGAGTTTATATTGTTTCCACTCGGATACAATGACAAAAAATAAAAAGGATAATGATGCATTTTAAAGGCGGTATCGGTTTTGGAAAAAATTTATTTTATTAGAATGTAAAATATATTTGCATCCCCAATAATCAATGAATAATAAGTTCATTAATGGTGATAAGCATCTATTTTTTTTTATTTCTGAGATTTAGAAATAAAAAATAAGGACATAAGGTTCTTGAACTCGGTAAGGTTCAGATGCTAAACAAAGCACTGGTATTACGGTGAAATGTAAAGATTTTAAGACATAACTCTCGAATTTGTAAAAGATGTGATTTGAAGGATCAATATTTAATCCAGGGTATTTCGCTCCAGAAGTGTTGAAGAGTTTAGCTGATCCAAGTTTTTCCAGATCCTCAGAAACAGGGTAATGGGTCTTTGTCAGACTGCTGAGTCAGAAGCCACTTCCAGCATTATGTTGCATCATAATTTCTTGCAAAAACTGATATTAAAGCCTTTTGGAAGGGGAACATTTTATGGCACAGCAATATAATGTCTGGAAAAGTATGAAACTTTAAAATGGGCGTATTATGAGAACCCTGTAAAAAGGAAACACATTATTTTTTTTCCTTCTTAGCATTGTGTCAGAGAAGTGTAATACCTTCAGAAATCAAACTGGAAGTTTTCTTTTCTTTCCCTAAGTCAATAAATGTCAGAGGAAGAATTATCCAGAAAGGTGTCGCTTGTAGTACAAAGAAATCCCCGTGTCCCATTATTTAATTCAATATCCCTCACTTTGGAGTTCTATTATCATTTGCTGCGATGGTCTGAATCCTTTAGCAGACTTGCAGGGTTTTTAATCGCTATCTAATCTAATCAATTTAGAACGTGCAAGAGCTCCAGCAAAGTACAATAATGGCCATCATTCACAGTGAATTTGATGTGCCTTCTGATCTTCCTTTGGTGGAACAGCCTGCAGACTGTAAGCTCACATTGCTGTAGATGTTTGGAGATAAATACTTGCAGAGTTGCATTGTAAGCCGGGGTTAGACTAAGGTATGGTTTACTACTGGTATTATGGATATTGTATAATATTTTAAACAACTGTAGCCTTTAAAAACCTAATACATTTTTCTATTCATGCATTAAGGATTAGCATCCTTTTACATTAGCATGAATGATTCATGCTAATGTAAAATATTATGCATGCAATGAGTTTTACACCATGCTTCTAAACCCCTTTTTTATAAAGCTACAAATCTGACAACAATAAATTGAGATTTATTTATTTTTTTAAGATATTTAAAAAATAAATAAATAAATAAATCACGACCCACTGTCTACAGCTACCTGTGTTAGCAACACAGGCTTTATTGCCCTGTCAGCAGTAGTGTTACAGAGTTGTTTTCTGCTTCCCAAATGCTATATGGCAAGCAGTTGGCTAAAAATGAGCCTCTGCTCTAATTGGCTGCTTTTGACCGGGAGCGGCGCATTTCTGCAGATGACCGTAAGAGCAGTACAAGGAGGTGGAGGAGATTGATTTATTGATTCCCCCCCCCCACAGATTATCTGTTATGACACGGCAAATGTTTTAAGAAATATGTAAAAAAACAAAACAAACAAACAAAAAAAAAACATGAAAGAATTTTATAAACGTTACATACTTCATCTTTAACTGTGATCATCAACAATATATTAGAAGCGGTAGGAATACTTGTTGCTTTTCTGTTTCAAATAAAAGCAAAGTAAGACACGTTTTGCTTTTAAAGTGAGAGTTCTGTTACATTTTTTATTGTTTGTTTTTTTTTTGCCTGGGGTTGTCATACGTTGTAGTGTATACCAAATACTCTTTCTTTTGATAAACAAATATTTTTTCTTTATGTAACATAAACACTTTATTATAAGCAAACCTGTAGCGCCGCCTCATTTACGAGTCCTAATTACACCAACATGAAGCAGCAGGAGGATACACCTTAAGCACAGTTTCTTACTCACCAGCCTGAATTCTCCTTCCCCCCCCCCAGGATTTCAAAGGGCTGCTGGTAAATGCCAGTTTCTTTTCACTCAGTATCCGGCTTTTTAACTTCAATCCTTTCAGGGGACCCTTACCAGGTGCCGTCTCGTATTTTCGTCTTTGCACAAGGACTCTGATCACTCGCATCAGTCAAAGAGATGGCTGATATGTTGCTTTTTACATCCCCACTCCGGCTTTATAAGCGTGGCTGTATATTTTTGCTTGGGGGGAACAGATCATTTCCCCAGGAAGCTTTCATGCCCTGCTGTGGCTCCGTGTGCGCGTACAGGCTGACATCTTCAGCACTTCTCGGAACCGCCTGTGCATTAGGGCATATCTGTCTTCTGTGAAGAGGGCACCACAGGCACCGTCATCCCACTGGCCATTTACTAAGCAGCAGAGAGGAAAAGGACAGAGCAGGATAGATGCTCTGACTAAATTACGTCCCAGGCTCATCTCTCTCTTGTTGTTGTAGCAGTTTTGACTACAGGGAGTGCATGGCGTCCTGTTGCTTTTTGTTTTGTCTTTGTTTTTTCTGACCAGAAACAAACTCTTGGTCAGAAAATAATTCCTACATTGTATTTTGTGTTAACATTGTACTGGGATTAAACTGAGCAAGCTGGCTGAAATCCTGCTGCACAAAATCAGGACGTGGAATTGCATCGGGCATGAACATGAGCCGATTTAGCCGCGTTTCGGCTAAGTGGAATCAGGCTTTTTGGGTGGGAAGTGCAGTCCTGCTGGCAGCACCGTCACGTTTCGCTTTTGCTGGGATGTTGCCAGGCAACCAAGCTGAATATCGCCCGAGTCAGGAGCTCCACCATGAAATATTTCCTGCATATAACTTCTCACACTGCAGAAACACTAAGTATTTTTGGTCTAGTTTCTAGAGCAAATATCTTAGTATACTCGAAGTAAGACTAAACTAACTTACAGGTAAATTTTCAGGAAGAAATTGGAGCTTGTCTTAAGTTACTAATTTCTTGATATTGATGAAATAATCTGCCAGTGGAGCAGGACATCTGGGAACAAGACATTTGAGGGAAAAATACTCTATAAGATTTTGTGTTTTTGCAGTTCATAAGGTACATTTAAGTGTAGATTATGATCTCAGAAAACAGTAGTTCTTAGTAAGCTAAGAGACAGAAGTTTTTACCATGCCAGAGTCGGGCTTATATCCCTGTTGCTAATGCTTTAATGACTCCAGCTTTGATTTTTAGTGCGCAGAAAGGAGACTCGTATTGATCGCGGGCCTGGGCAATAAAACAAATAAGTTTATTTTCCAAATTGTTTTGGCCGAGCACTGCGTTGTGACTTTGAATGTAGAGAGAGAGACACGAGGATGATAAAGGGTAATGGGAAGACGGCGATGCAGCAGTGGAAGGATAGTGACTGATATCCGTAATTTGAAGACACAAAGATGGGATCATCTATTGATCTGAACATCTCATCAAGCCGCAGATCAAAGTGTCACATCGGGTGACAAACGCCTTTTTCCATTTCGTGACCAAATGACCCGGACTCCCTCAAGGCTCTGTGTCGCCATGACAGCCTTTTCTGACGATCGTTGTGCCCCTGCGGTGTTTACCGTGTTGTCTCATTTTCCTCCTAACCTGTTCTTTGGCCCATTTTTCCATCATGGTTAAGGCTCTAAAAGATGTGCTGCGTCTCAGTTTTGATTGGATTTGTTGAACGCGTGGAATTTGATCCTGGTCTATGTGATCAGACTAGGAGTTCTGCTTCATTGACGGCAAGTTTGGTGGGAAGGAAATTGTTTCAGAAGTCACTTTCCATCCCAGTGTCAGGACTGAATAGAAGTAATGTAAAGTTCAGTAGGACTAAATGGCATCCAATCCATATAGTTTTCATTCTCAGCTGAATATACCAAATTTTTAATATTTTGTTTAGTCATGCTAACTCAGCACAGGAAAAGAGTCTGTCATTTATATCTCAGTAATCTTGAAAATGTTGCCTTCTATAATGATTGATTTTATTATTTAATCATGGAGGTCTGAACATCAACAAATGCTCAAAATAATAGAACAATCATATCAACATAATCTCAGATTCAGAAAAATCCGGCCTTTGTTTAAGGATATTAAAATCGACTAAAACGCCAAACCTTAGGCTTTTTCTTTTCTTTTTGTTTTGTGAGGCTTTTTTCTGACACTCCTTAAAGACCAGTTGCTTTGTAGATGTCTTCCAATGTTTGTAATGGAAACTCAAGTCACATCCAGGTGCCACTCTTACCTGTAGCTGTCAAACTGGACATTCTCCTCCCTTCCCATCCTGCTTACTGTAAGAGGTGAAAAATCAAATCTTATGGTTCTCTAAAAAGCCTAGTGGCCATTCACCAAAAGAAGTGGGTGTTATGTCGTATTTAGTTCAAATAATCTCTGATCATTAATATACGTTTCAGGTACATTTGGAATTCCAACAATGGGAATTGTTGGAGGGACTGAAAATGGTGCCTTTAAGTACATTTTCTCAACAGAGGGCAAAAAGTTTCCATGTTAAATCCTTTCTTTTGGTTTGTTTGCTCTTGCTACCAAACTAAAGCGTATGTTTTTTAGCCCCCCCACCCCCTGAAAAAAAAAAGAAAAAAGAATCAGGGTGAGATTAAGCTACTGCAATAAAAGATTAATTTCTTCTAAGGTGTTTGGTAAAATTTAGTACTCGGGGATACGCTCTGGTTGCTTCTGCTCGAAACAGAATAGTTAAAGCCGATGGAAACTGTTTCTAATACTTTCTCACTTTGTTTAATAAAACGTGCTTTAAAGGATACATTTTAATTGGTGGGATTCCTGAAACAATTCTTTCCCATGGCAACATTTGACTCCTGTTTAACTCCAGTGGTTATTCTACCACTGGACGCTTTTTTTTCCCGTGAACCTTTGCACACAAAGCGGTTATCTGCCTGTGGCAGAGAGCAGATTATGACAGTGACCTCCATCTTTTCAGACCCACAGATCTATTTGCTGAACATTGAACGGAACATAATGATTGTAAAATTTAACAATAACTATATGCAGGGGAAGAAACCCAAACAAACTGCTGAATAGATTAAAATCTGTTTGGAAATACACATCAAAGTACATTTTATACATTGCTTAATTGTTTTATTCGGGAGATAAATAGAAGGTTCATCTTCCCTTTTATGAACTTATGCAAATCGGCAGTCATCACAACAAGTATTTATTGGGATTTTACAAGCGTTAATGTTCTGATGAACCCTAAACTGGCGTAGGAATTTACAGCAAGAGACCACATCCTTAAGCGTTACATTCCCTCTTGTTAAAGTCACACCTGTTGATGAACGGTCGCATTAAAGTCCACGACCGTCTCCGTTTAAACCGGTTTAATAGGTTTCCCCTGCATGTACTCCAAAGTGTTGGCCTAAATAGAAGTTCAAAATAGGGACTTGCCAAACAAGAAATCTCTTGAGGCAAGGAAATAGTTTTTTATTTATTTTTGTATTTCCATGAAAACGCACACACAATGAAGCACATAAATTGAGCAGTGAAAGAGGTAAATGGGTTAGTAAACAACAGGCCATCTGTCCGGGCGGGGCGGGGACCCTGTTGGTGTGAAATGGATTATTGTAGGTGCCGTTTTATCCACCCCCCCCACACACACACACACACACACACACACACACACGCACGCACACACCTCCAACTCTGGGGCTTTGCTGCTTAAATCTGTCTGTGAATTTGTTTTAGGCCTCGGTTAGGTAACAGCCTGAACCAATTCAAACACATCCTGTGTTCTTATGAGATGTTTAAGTTTACTTTTGAGGCAGAAAGGGGAGTCAAATGTAAAAAAAAGATATTTCTCTTTTACTAAATAATTGCCCGAGTGCAACAGTTGTCACCTGTATTGTTGTTTTTCCTTTACAGCAGATACTGAAATGTTTAAATCAGATAAAATATACTAAAGCTCCTGCGTGAGCTTCCCTTATTCAACCTTATCTAAAAGTATTAATTTTTTTCTAACTTAATTGTTTCACTCCAGCATTTATATCTGCAACTTCTGTTTTCCTATCATTTTTAGCTGCTGATATTTGCATCAGCAGTATCTATTTTTTTTTTATTTTTATTTTTTTTCAGTGGGAAAGCATTTATATTGATCTTGCTGGCTGTTGGATTAGCGAGGCAAGTTCATTCAGAGTGCAGAAGATTTACAAGATTTTCTGAATTAAAAGAATCTGCCACGACGACTTAGTTTTTATGAAACATGAACAGGTACTCCTATGCCTAGGCGAAAATGCTTGAAGTGAGCGTCTTATTGTAGCTGGAGCAGCTCGACGGTCCTCGCATAATTATTCGCAAGGTTTGTCCTTCTGCTGTTCTCTCAAAATGTATTACAACATGTAAACCTGAAGTTGTGCATTGGTGTTCGTTCAATTTTAAGTTTCCCTTTACAACCAGTTGTATTCAGAAGTCCCCTAATAAATAGTCGGTTGTATTTACACTGAATTGCAAATCTCCATGTCTAGATGCCATGATGATGAACACAACAGGTAGTTTGGGGCGAAAGTGGGACACCTTGAAGACCGAGTCACATGTTACGGAATGCATGACGAAACATTTCTCTTAAGCGGAACGGAAAGAGTCAGCTCTTAAGTTTGCGCCTTCAGCCACGTCTCTAAGCAACGGATTGAACGCACTGCAACACTTTTTAATCGGCCATATTAAAGGCAAAAACCATTATTTAGAATTTGTTCCACTTCACAATTTAAAGATTCACCAGGGTTGGGGGTTTAATTGAAGAATGAATCAGACGAGCGCTGACAATAATGTGCGTCGAGGCTGTAAGGACAACTAAGGTACGCCGCAGAGCTGTCTATGGGTGTCACCCGTCTGACTTATTTATTTAATACCTGCCTGGTGGCAGTTTGGAGAGCGGTCTTATCTCGCTCCTGCTTTCTGAAGCTTTATTTTGTGCGTGTGTGTGTGTGGGGGCCCGCTTTGACAAGTATGTGTAGCGGCGGCTTGAAAATTTGTGCAACTACATAAATCTTGCATGGGTTAGGCACTTTTAATTATAACAAAGTGCTCCAGTTTTCTCTCCCTCCATCCCAGCCCCATCAGCATATCTCTCTTCTATGGTTTCCTCTTCATGCTCGAACAATTTTCATACATTATTTAAGAGCTGACTATGACGAGTCATTTGCTGGCACCCAGACTCACCTTTGCGTCCCCTGGGGAGCCTGTCGCATAGCATCCAACGGCGATAGCTGACCCCTGCAGCACCCTTTATTTCTTTATTTTATGTTTTTTTTAGCCGCATTGTTGATTAATTATTGTGGTTTTGCGTGAGGGAGGAATAAGAGCTTGTGGCGAGTGCGTGTCCCAGGGGAGGTGTTACCTGAAACTTGGCCACTATAGCCGTTTCTTTTGTTTTGTTTTTTTCTTTCTTTTTTTAAAAATAAGATTCATATTTGTTGAATATATAAAATACATGATAAAATCAACAGGCAAAAGTGAGGGAAGGGCGTCAAACAAAACCAAGAGATTACTGATGGATGTTTTCAATAACGCAAAATAAGAAACCCTGGTCAAAAATGAGAGAAAAACACAAGCAAACTAAGAAGCATCACTTTATATGATGCCACTGTTCAGAAATACCCAGGATGCCTGGCCTGGTTTCTGTCTCTTTGTTATTGCTTTATCTTTCTGTCTGTCTCTCTTTCCCTCTCTCTCTCTCTCTCTCTCTCTGGTGCCTCATTGTTATAGCTAGGAAACTATCTCATGTGCCAGTCAACCCTGAAGACCTGTCTGCCTCCTGTATATCACACTCTCATGTCTACTTCCCTTAGATAAGATCAGGAGGAGCCAAAAAATGAAAGCAGCATCCTACCTTAAACCCTTCTCCGCAAGCCGCCTCAGAAGCTCTGAAACCAGCTGTAGGCGTGATGGCCAGTGTTAGATGGGGAGTCGGGTTCATTCTCTGAACTTCCAGTTCTACTGGGTTTATCTGTAGATAAAAACTCCACATTTACTTCCTACCTTCTTTTGCTGCCCTTCCCCCCCCCCCTTTTCTTATTTGCTCGTTTTTGCTCTTCTTTCCTTTCTTTTCTTCCGTGTGCCCTGCTTCCTGTTTGTCGTTGTGTACGTCGTCCTTTCCTTTGTTCCATCTTCCCTTCTGTTGTTTCTTGTCTGTTGTCTTTCCCCTTTTCCTTGTCTTTGTGCCCATCACTCCATTTTTGGAGAGTCCTTATGGCCTACTTTCATTCTTTCTGGCTCCATTTTTTTGCCATTCCCCGCCTTTTTCTTTCTTTCAGTCGGCTCGTCTTTTCTTCCTTCCATTCTTTTTTGTCCTTCCTTATTTCTATCTTTCCTTTTCTTCTTTCTATCCCTCTTTCTTTCCTTCCTTCCTTTCCCCTTTGTGTCTTCGTGGTTCTGCTTGGATCTTTCTGTTTAAAACTAGATTGTTTTGTTTTTCTTGTGGTGTGTCCTTCCTTCTTTCTTTTTCTTTCTTCCTTCCTTCAGTCCTTTTTTGTATCCTTTCTTTTTTGCATCCTTCCTTCTAGCATTTCTTCTGTCCTTTTTTGCCTTCCTTCCTCTCTCCCTTCTTTCCTCCCTTCCTTCTTTGTGTCCTTATGGATATGTTTGGATCTCTGTTTAAAACCAGATTGCTCTGTTGTCCTCTTGCAGTGCATCCTTCCTTCTTTTCCTCCTTCTTTCCTCTCTTCCTTTTTCTTTGTATAATTTCTTCTGTCCTTTTTTGTTCCTTCCTTCCTTATTGATCTGTTTAGACCCAGATTGTTTGTTTTTGTTTTCATTTTGCGCCGTGTTCTCAACATTGCTTTGAGGTGTAATTTCAGTTCCCTTGTGTGTCTTTATACCTTACACGTGGAATGGGTGGAAGCTTGTATGTAATCGAGGATGCAGTAAAAATTTTAGTGCAGCACTTAAGTGCATTTTGATGTGAGTTTAAATAGTCAATGAAGGATGGACCTTTTCTACGAGTGCACCAAAAGGTCATGTGCTTTTAATCCACACCGACTCCAAAGAGAGGTTAAAGGGCTAAAAAAAGCAGCATAAAATATATCGCAGGCACAAATGCACTACTGAAATACTGCATAAGATCATAGTGAAGTGCTGTGAATTCACCATGTTGGGACAGTGTAATGTAACGCCGGTGCCTTACAAAACGGTTGTTTTTGCTGCTCTCCACTTTTGTCAGGTTGAGCGCGTTGAGATTTTATCGGCTAGATTAAATTGAAATGGCGCATCATTGTGAATAAAAAGCAAAACAACAAGGACAACATACAGCCAAAGTTTCAGATATACGCTTTGGGTCAAAGCGTATTCAGGCGTTAGAGTGGCCCAGTCAAAGTTAAGCCCAGTGAAAATTAGAAGCAAAATTTGATTTGTAACAAGTGAGCACGCTCTTCTCTTCTGGTAGTAGATGTTTTGCTAACTTTTAGACCTTCAGTTGTTTTATCTAAGTTTGCCAATATTTTATCTTCTTCTTCTTAATGGACTGCAGATAAACAGCCTGAAATAAAATGACAACTTTATCATTATATTACTATATAAATAAACTAAATTGAATCGTGCCAAGGCGAGAACCTTTATTTGTACACAAGTACGCAGTCATCTTTTCACAATTACTTGAAGGGATCATGATCATTTAGCACGTTATTGATTCTCGTATCGGCAGACTTGGATCATCCCACTATCTGACAGGATCAGAAAGGTTAGAACCTTATAGATTTAATGAGTCTGTCATGCTACGGGGCTGCGGATTTGTTTATTTATGTATGCACACATAGAAGAAGTGTGTGTCAAAGATGCAGTGTTGTGCTGTTGTTTTTGTTGTTAATGTAAAAGGAAAAAGAAAATCTTTTGTTTCTTTATCATTAGCCTTTGATTTAAAAACTGTTCCCTGTCAAACTTCCTCCTATTGTTGGTTTTATTCCAACTCTTTCTGCAGCTGCCCTTCACTCTGACTTTGATCCTTCGCTTTGCATCTCTGTCTGTGTGTGTGTGTGTGTGTGCGCGTGTGCGTGTGTGTGCGCCCCGGAAAAAACAGCAAATGAAGTCAAATGCCTTGAAGCTTCGCTGCGTTTAACATTCGCGCTCGCTGTGACAGCTTTACGGCCTTTCCCAGAAAGCAGGGCTTGGTTTGCCTCTCCACTTAAAATCCCAAGCAACATCTGCCGTCATTAGTGTTATACATGCACACAGCTCCACTGCTGTCCCTGGTACTCATTATTTATTTCCCTTTGATGAAGAGGGCTAAATGTTGCACGTAACCGGGGTGATTGCTGATTTTGCAGAGATCAAACAATACCTATAAAGTATTTTACAGTCTTCAAAAGACTTGACACTGTCTTAAGTCTTAAATTCACATACCTAAGGTCTTAGAAAGTCGTACATTTTTTATTTATTTATTTTTTTAAAGTAAGATGACCTTAAATAAATTAGTCACAGTTAGGACTAATTAATTGTAAGCTTTGTATTTGCAGTTTTCCGTCAGGCAAACGGTTGAGTCACACACAGACGTCTTCATTGCGTTCTGTGACTCACTGCTAACATTCCCTTGCTAGCTAGCGTTTTTCGTCTATCATGGGCAAGTGCAAATTTATCTGGACGAAGTTTGTACTTTTCTTTTGAGATGTCATTCGTGAATTCCATTTACAATGGTCTTAAAAAAGTTTTAAGTTTGAGTTTGTGAAGCGAGTCCTGTCGCAATAAATTGATGAATAAGTTAAAACCAGCTCAATAATTTCCATTTACATGATTTATCTTCTTCCTCTTTTTTCTCTCTCTCTCTTTCTACCTAAAACTGTCCGGTGCTCTGGTCTCAACTAGAACATTTTTGGAAGAACTATTTTCATAATTTGTTCTGTTTATTTATTTTAGATATTTAAAATGTCGTCCATTTACAGTGTTACTTTTTTCTTAGAATTTAAAGATGTGTGGGAATATGTTTTTGCATTATTATGCCATTGTCATTATATTACTTGAAAATGGTCTCAAAACAACAATATTATTGTTTATGGGTATAACTTTATCCGGACATGCCTCTGTGAAACCTGCAAACTGATCTGAAGCTGATGGAAAAAACATAAAATAAAGAATTGCTATAACATTAAAGAAGGTTAGGAGGATTTGATTAAGCCTTGGATTTTGTTTGTTTTCCTCCTCTTAGATCATCTGAAGAGGAAGATTTGCAGGCGGCCATCTTGGAAGCGCGGCATCATTCGCAAGAAGAAAAATTACAAGAAAGGAACAGAAGAGGAGGAAGAGGAGGCGGAGGGGGAAGCTGCCGTTCCCAGTGACTCGTGCTTGACACAGGACGAGGAATCGTCGTGTGACACTCCAGGTCCCCAAGCCAACGGTCATCATCCGCACGGCCCGTCCACAGAAGAGGAAAGCTCCAACGAACCCCCCATTGTGGCTGAAGGGAGAAAAGACGCAAAGCCCAAAGAGGAGGAGGCGATGGCGGCCAAAGAAGGGCAAGCTGAGACCCCAGAGAAACGCACAGAACAACACTGCCTCTGTGGCACGCCGCCGCCCAACTCGGAGGAGGGTAGTCGGGCCAAGCGGGCCGACTTCCAGCCTGTGATGGAAACACTCAAGTCGTCAGATGCGCCGGTCCAGCCTAAACACACGGAGGGTCTCCGGGTTTCACAAGTGGACTGCGTGAATGGGACGGAGTCGATGGACAGCGTAGATTTACAGAGCCTCAACAGGAGCAACGAGGCCGACACAAGGACTCCTCCGAGCTCGGCTGAAGGCTGTAATAAGCCAGAACAGGAAGAGCACAAAGACAAAAATGTGAGTAAGCAAACTCAGGAGCCGCATTCCCTGGATGGCGGCGCCGTTACTCAGACTGTTGAGGAGGATCAAGGGAAAGAAGGTACGTGTGTTTCTCTTTTGCACAATTTCTTGTGCAGAAATCCTTTTTATCCTCACGGCTCCCGGCTTTCAGTCTGTATTTATGCAAGATAATGTTTAATGACTGCAACTAAGAAGCGTCTTTTCCGTTATATCCTATAAAACCGCCTTACTTCATATGCATTGTCCTTGCTTCATTTTTTTTTTCGTAGAACACATGTCGAACTCGAAGCCTGGGAGCCAAACTTTTTATACTTTTTATATGGTCCCCTAGACTCCAGAGGGCCACAGAAATGGCACCAAAAATATAGCAGATATATGCTTAAATTATATTACATCAATCAAATCATAGCAGCTTTTGTTTGTATAGTGCCAAATAACTTTACCGTGAAAAGATGTTTACTGTTATTTAACTTTAAGAATCAGTGGTGACATTTTATTAAAATTATATATATATATATATATATATATATATAAAGACAGACTTGGAACTGCCGGTTGCCTTTAAAGTGTGCGATTTTACACACCACACATTACACTGTTAAAAAAAAAAAGAAAAGAAAAATTCAGAAGGGCACTTTTTTTCTCCAGTGGTAAAAAAGTTTTTTTTTTTTATTGTTTTTTATTCACATTTTAACAGTATATTGAGACGTTTTATCAATACGTTCTGCCTTGGAATCAGCTGCCCATTATTTATCGTCTATAATACTTCCCTGGAGGCGCAACACTTTCTTTCCATCTTTACTACATGGGGCTGATTTTTTAAAAATGGATCATTTCGAAACATTTTGTGAACTGAGTAGAAATCTTTCAGGCTACGTGTTCAAACGTCAAACTGTCTCATTCGAGGAACTCCAGAAGCCTTCCCATCTCCCACCTTTTGACCCTTTGGTATATTGAAACAAAAATCTAGTGTTTAAGTTAGAAAATGAACCAAAAGTTGTGTGTTTGGTTATGGCCGTGCAGTCTGCGATGTGCTGAGCTGAGGCCAGCTGTATGGCTGAGGGAATGCTGCTGGTTAAATATGGGTAAGCCGTCATAGGATGGCACGATCACACAAGTGGATGAACAAACAAACTGTGGCTCCTGTCTCTGGAGATAATTTAGCTACTCCACCTCCATTCCCCACGCAGGCAGAGCTTGGACGTTTTTTTTTTTTTATCAAAGTAACATATTTTTCCTCCAATTGTCATAAATGGGCAAGAAAAGAGCCAAAAGGTGAAGAGCAGATTGTTTGATCCATAAAATATGGTCCACTTTGTGCTTTTCAATCTTTAACAGAACAAGTAATTAGTTTTTTTTGTTTTTTTGTTTTTTTTTTTGGGCAGCATTCATAACGGCGCATAAATGTTTCCTATAATCAGTTCAGCATTGCTCTTGTTGCAGATGGTTCCCGAGAAAAGACGGGCAAGTGCAGCACGTCGGAGCCGCTGAAGGCATCGGCCGGGAGGACGGAGGAAGAGGCGGAACCGGCCCCTACCTATCCTCCAGTGGTGGTGGACCACCAGCGACTTCTGGTAACTATCGTCTCCGTCTTCCTGCTACAGGAGATGCATGAGTACGCCAAATGAACGGAGGGAAAATTGAGGATCTAGTCGATTATGCGTCAAAAGCGTTACATTTTCATTGTTCACAAGGCAAAACTGTGGAGACTTCAGTATGAAAACTGACCATTGAAGTGATTTGTTGACTCTGCTGCAGGTATTTCAGGTCGTTTCACCGCAGACGTTCCTCAGATTGTAACTTAACTGTAAATTCTCTGCTCTAACCGTTTAGTGGAATTAACAGATTTGTTTTTAAAGCAATTCCTTCCCTTTTTTACAAAAATTTTTTTATACCAAAGCACCTCCGTCTTCATTTTTTTGTGAAATAGAATAAACATCACTTACTGTTGTTAGCATTGCAGTGAATGGTATCAAAGGAAATGTAGCGAGGTTAAAGATTCTGTGGCCTTTGCAGATTTAATAATAGTTGCATAATTAGAAATAAAACAAAATCCCTGCAGGTTTCGCTGTTCTGAAACGTATACTATCCCCCTTATTTTACCTGTGACAGGGCGTATATTATAAAGCCCTTGTCAATAGCTAGAAAAAAAATCCAGCCAAGACTTTTTCACCTCCACACAACTTCCTAGTCCTGTTTTCACATTACCTCAGAATTGGAAGAGAACATCTTTTCGCTCTTTATTAACTTATTCAGCGCTCAGAGTTGACTAACTCCAGAAGGAAATGGACTAATAATACACCACCATTAAACTCCCTAATTACGTATATTCCAACAAAGAGAGTGGGGCTTATTTTGAGGATCTGAAAATTGTAAATCTGCGTTCATCATTAAACACGCACACACACGCACACGCCTACACACACGGACAGAAGCTGACACCACAGAGATAAGCAACAGCTGTGGGAAACGCAATCAAATCCACTGACTGTGAAGTTCCCGGCTTATAACGGCAGTTTGACAGAACAATTTAGAGTTCATTATTTCATTTTTTAAATTTTTTTTATTTTTAGGCATCTCAACTTGTAACAGCAATCTGATGTTTTGTTAACCTTGGTTAGATCAGTGACGTTACCTGTGGTCAGGCTGGACCCTTACAGTTCTTTTCCCATCTATAGTCAACACTTCGGATAACAACCTTTTGCTTTAGTCACAGCTGCGAGTTTGTTGGGGGGGCAGGTGGGGGGAAATGTCTCTTACCAGCTTTCAACATCGAGAGGTTAAAATCTTTTGAGCCCGGATTAGATGGAGAACAACCGCGAGCCTCAAATCCGGCGTCTTGCCACAGGTTCTCTGTTGGACTTAGGTTAGGATTTTGGCAGAAGGTTCGGACACGTGCATGTTTTGATCTAAGTTGTCGTCCTGCTGGAAAGCAACTTTTTTTTTTTTTTTGTGAGTTTTACTGCCTTGAAATGGTCTTATTCAAGATTTGCTTTGTTTTTAGCACCATTCGTATTCCCGTTCACTCTGACCAGCTTCCCTGTCCAGCTGAAAGCCTCCATCACAGCATCATTATGCTGCCACCACCATGTGGTTTAGATCAGTGGTCCTCAACCACCGGGCCGCGGACCGGTACCCGTCCGTGGACCAATTGGTACCGGGCCGCGCAAAGAAATAATTAAGTATGTCCGTTCTATGTATTGAGTCTGGAGGAACTTTTATTTTGAAAATCCTAAACCGTATGCTGTCGGTGACGTCTTGCGCGCCAACATACAGCAGAATGAATTAGAAACAAGTGCATCGGTCTCGATCCTTACAACGCGCACCATCCTTACAACCACCCGCACCCCACCGGTCCGCGGAAAATTAACGAAGGGTTGACCGGTCCGCTGTACTGAAAAGGTTGGGGACCACTGGTTTAGATGGTGTGTTAAGCACCATTAGGTTGCCTCCACATTGTTTTGCCTGTAAGTAAACCTGTCGCAACGACCAATAAACCAATTAGTCGCATAATAAGTTACAGGGACCGCTATAATTTCCATTTGCATAGTTTATCGGTTTTTTTTCTCTTTTTTTTTTAATTGCAATTTTGTTTACAGACTTCAGAATCCATTTCATTTGTAGTTTCTGTTGTTTTACGTATTTTCCAATATTCAAAATGTCTTCCAGTTCCAGTGTTCACTGTTCAATAGAATTTCAAGTTTACTGATCTTTAGGAACGTGTTCTTGCATTATTATACCATTGCTGGTACATTCCTTGAAAATGGTCTCAAAACGACATTATTGTTTATCGCGAAAAATTCTGGAACAATTTATCGTGACAGGCCTCCGTGTAAGTCAGAAAGTTCAGTCTAGTTCTTACCCACACCAATCGTTGTCGTGTCAGCAGGTTCTCCTGAGCTGTGGAAGAGATTGTGGTTGTAACGTAAAAACATGAAAAGTATGGGAAGGCAATTTCAAAGCACTGTGGAGGAAATGTAAGCACTTTTGAACCCCATCAAGGTGTATTTTGGCTGTATTTTTCTGTTTTATTGCGGATTCTTGCCTTGGTTTCGATGTGTTACAGGTGTGCTCATAAAGCGATAGTGCTCTTTAAAAGCTGTTGATTGTAACTGAGTGATGCATCGTAAATTTATCTTGGGGCAGGCATGAAAAAACTGAGATGTTGGACCTTACTACTGTGTATAAGCTAGTCATGGACATTTTACCAAGACCCTCAAATGTTGTTTTTTTTCTTTCTTCAAATTGTCTTCAAAAAGAAAACTGGTATAATGTGTCCTTTAAGACCTAAAGAAATGTTTTTTTGTTTTTGTTTTTTTTTATAAAAACCTTCTAAAACCGAATCCTCTGAATAAACTATAGATATGAAATAAGATCCACTCGAGGGTTAAATTTTAAACTAACCATGAATTATGGAGCCTGCCCTCTCCTTTGTTCATTAATATTGTAATAAGAACGGCGTGCGTCTTAAAACAGCTTGAGAAGCACGAGAAAGGCAGAAGCATGAAAACATTACTGGGCTTGAAATGGAAATTCTTGCATATGATTTATTGAGTCTTAAAACTGTTATACCACCAAGATTGTAGCTTTGTAAACCTGCAGTCCAAACCCCACCGCTCCTTTTTGCTTGAATTTGAACTTACTTCCATTCGGAGGCCTTGAAGGTCATAATAGAAGCGGATTGGACTTTGATTGCAGCCCGCAGTTTGAGGCGTAATTGTGGGATTCGTCGTAGGAATTCTCCTCCAACAATACCTATTGTTCAGGCTCTTCTAAAAATCCACATTATTTGACGGTTCGAGTTATTTTCGCTGAATACCGGGTCTTCGTACTGCGCGCTGTAGCGCCGCGCCGGCAGACAGCAATCCAACAAATAAAATATTTACCTCGATGAATTATAGAAAAGACGAAATTCAAAAGTCACCTATTCAGTTTTGAATTTGTAAAAACAAACAAGGCTTCGGAAAGCAGGGGAAGGTGTCTCTCGTTAACGCCTGGGTGTTTCTAGATTGTCTCTGTGGTGTCGGGCGTTGAATTTTAAACTCTACAAAACCCTCAGACGGAGGCTGACACGGGTTTTAGCCGACTGCGACCATCTTAACAATAAAATATTTACGGTAAAATACAGAAACTCTTTTCCTCAAAACAGCACAAACAGAAGCAGTTCTACACATTAAACCCGACTAAAAACAGCATTTCGTCTATTCTTTCCCGAGACAGATTGCGCACTTCAAAATGAGCAAGGTATCAAGATATTACAATCCATTCAAAATAAGTAATATTTGAGCGGATAAGCTCTGATTTAATGTTTTAGACATTAGTTTATTGAAAGTGTACATTAATGAGTGGATTAGAGTGAAAACAATGTCACATCTTGTGTTTGCGAGAGCTTTTGAGTTTAACAAGGTTCAGGCTACAAAGTCAGAACAGCCACATACTGATGATATGTCACTGTCTATAGCAATTTTATTAGTTATTAGCAAAGTATAAAACATTTACTGTAAACATCAGTCTGTTTATATTCCTTGTGAATTCCCTTACTTTAATGTTGAGATTTACAAAAGATCGCTGCATTTCTAAATCCAACCTGTTTCCTCAATTAGGAGGAGGAAGCCGGTTTTCTTCTTCTGTTTTCTTTGAAGAAGGAAACAGAACACCTTGTTTTGCCACATTCATCTTATTCAGTGGAGACCCATCATGTTTCAAAGTACCAGGCTGAACATCGACTTAAAACAAACTTATATGTCTTCCTGAAAAGTTATTTGTAAGTTAGTTTGGTCTCGTTTCAAGTATTCTAAACCATTTTCACTAGAATCTAGACAAAAATACTTGATAAGTTTTCATCCCCCTCCCCCCAGTATAAGCTTATCCTGTCGTTTTCCATTCATCCCGCGTTGATGCCAGCGTCTGTCAAAACCTCATCTAGCGTTAAACCATTGAGTCTTTTGAATTTAGCAGGGACCCAATTACCAAAGCAGGCCATTTTCACCACTCCCCATCAGCAGGTGTTGCTCTTGTGAGGAACGCAAAGCAAACAAGGCTATGACTCAAACATGAGCAACTGTCGGCGCCGCCCGATCTGCCTCCCTCGTGGCCGGGAGACGTTGATGTCGCGGGGAGCGTCTCGGCTGGTGCTTTGCACTGTCACGCTAGGGTCCCACCTAATACCCCAAGTGTAAATTGGAGCCTCGGCTCAGCGGGCTCCCCTGACAGCACTTCCCACTGATCAGATGTGGGGGTTAGTTTTTGAGAGCTCTGTGTAGTGTAATTGGTGTAAAAGAAGTGTTCCTCTGACATGTGCTCAGTCCACTCCTACATGCTCCGAAGTGACATCCAGCTATCAAGCCATTATCTAGTGGCTTTTTACACATGTCCTGCGAGGAAGATGAGGGGCGGGGACTGTGGGGGGGAAGGGGGCGGGTGCAGCTCGTCTCACGGAGACTGAATTTATCTTTCAATCTGATTGACAGGCTTTTTAGTCGGCTTAATCTTTGTTCTTCAACCGGCCGCCACACACACCACTAATCTGGGGGCTTATTTGTTAGCATGGGAGACGAAGGGATCTATCTTAAAGAAGCAGATTGTGAATAGTGTGGACTGTGAATAATTGCTTTTTTCTTCCCGGGCTTATGGAACAAATTGAATTTCCGGTGCACAGGATGAGAGTCACCGTTTAAGCAGATTTTTTAAATTTATTTATTTATTTTTTTCTGGCAGGACCGGAGCTGGCGCTGTGCCTGATTTGTGTTGGGGCCTGCAGTGGGAGGCACGCTGTTCCTTTTCTCCCCAGTTGTATTCATTGATTGTGGAGGGCTCATTATTCCTGGCTTTTAACTAGATTCAAGAGACTCTGAAATACAGTGTCTTGCAAAAAAAAGAGAGAGAGAGAGAGAGAGAAAAATTGGACTCCTGGCACTTTTTCCACATTTGTCGCATTAGAGCCACATACTTAAATGTCTTTTATTGGGATTTCTTGCCGTAGACCAATAGAGTTGCATGTGATGTGAAGTGGAAAGAAAAATGATGCCTATTTCTGAAATGTGTGGCTTATGTCTGAACCTCCTTTCATTGTTTTTGGGTACGTCTTCACCAGCTTTGGACATTTAGAGACCGACTTTTTTTTGGCCCTTCTCCACTAAGAAGTTCGAGCTCAGTCGGATTGGATGGAGACGGGGCCGTGAATTTCGCCAGATTCTCATTTAAATTAATGTCTGGACTTTGACTTGACCATCCTTGCACATGAACATGCAACGGTTGTTTGTTTTGATCCGTCACAAATACATAAAAATTTGTGAATAAAATTATGACTGCAACTAACGACTATTTAGATATCTATTAATATGTCTGTTATTCTGACAAGTAATTGATTAGTCAGATTCCTTTTTTTTTGTTTTCTTTACATTGTTCGGATTTAAAAAAAATTATATATTAGAAATGCATTAAGAGATGCAAATAAATGTAATTTTTTTTAATTTGAAAATAAAAATTGTATTGAGAAAAATACAATAACATAGCATTCCTTTAGTCTACGCTTGAACATTTGTAGCAAAGGATGCAGCTAAAAATAGATGCAACTAAGAATTTGATCCGGGTGAAGCTGATGCTATGCAGACAGATTTGTTTTTGTTTTTTTATCTCAAGTGCAAAATTTATATAGTTTTTGCACAGTTTTGACCTAATTACTGCTCATTCTTCTAACAAATGAGCTTTTTTAAGTCTGAACACTCCAGATAACAATTAAACGATTGCTAATTTAGCTAACGATTATTTCAATAGTTGATTCATCACAATTACTACTATTAGAGGTTAGTTTAACAGACCTCACCATGAATTGCCGTTGGACAGAGAGAGCCTTGTTTCATCGTGGCGCCATTATTTGCTCTCATTGGTCAGTAAAATCAAGCTTTTGTTGCTGCCAGTTTCACTGAAATGACGCTTGATGCTGATGATGCTGTCTGGATCAAAATGAATTCCCCAGCATGAATAAATGGATCCCGCTGCTTGTTTCTCTCCCTCCTCCACCGTCTCTCATTCTCAGCTGTTTTCTTTCATCGAGATTCAGACACTTGTCCGCAGATGGGCCCCGGAGAAGTGGTGCTGAGGATTGCAGATGAGAACTCAGGAACAAGATATCCAATCTAGGACCTGTTTTTTTTTTTTTTTTTGGGGCTGCATTTTGCCAAAGAACACACACACAGATTATGGTGCTTTTATGCAATGACAAAAACGCTGGTGTTCCTGGTGGCTGGAACAGTGTGAAGTCTTTTGGCTTAATGCGTAGCGTTTAAAAGCATGTCAGGATTTCCTGTTTTAGAGAAGCCTGTCAGCAAAAAAAAAAAAAAAAAAAGAGGAGCTATTTCAGTTTGTCATCTTGTTTCATTTTTAGCTCTAATGACAGCAGGGGCCCCTCTGGCAAAGTGGCCAAGCCACATGTCTGTTAAAAAGAAAACAGCATAATAGCAGTGCTTGGTTGTCAATAAAATAGCATTTGAAGTGCATCTTTTCACTACATTCATTCTGCCTGATGTTGTTGACAGTGCTGCTATTTGCATATTGATTTGGTCACATCGCTGCGGCTCCCCTGGCCTCATGTGTGACGGCCAGGTGTGACAACACCTTTGAATGTAATCGTAGAAATCTTTTATTGCTGCCATTTTCGTTTCGCTGTACTTTCTCCAAACCTACAGTTTGACTTATTACACCCTTTCGCAACACTTGCGCCTCTTGAGACTTATTCCGCCTTCTCCCTGTGTAATCTTAAGATCTGGGACTACTGATTAGTCGCACAGTTCATGAAAATGGCATTCTGAACGCTTGGCTTCTCTTTAAGCCGACCCCATGTTGACGAACAGTCAGTGTGCAGTTGCTCCGTGTGGAAGTAAACGCTTTGTAAACCAATCAGGCTGAGAGAAAGGTAGAGTGGGAGGCTGAGGGAAAGCAGCGTTGTCAACTTGCTTTCACGTTTAATGCATAAGCAGCAGACTGAAGGGTTGAAGGCATTATTGCCTTGTCGTTATTGCTTTCAGACCTATGTTGTCTTGATCATTTAGCATATTGAGCTTTGTATTTTGATAAGGTTTGAGAAAGTAGGTCCTATTAATGAAACTCAAAAGTAATTACCTGCCGATCCACAGAATATAGTTGTCTCGTCAGGTGAGGGTTTTCAAATGGTAGGTATTTATTGGTTTATTTATTGTTCACCTTTTTAGTCAGTCACTTATACGTTTTTGGTCAACAAATTTTGTGTTTTCAACTTCCATTGGTTGGAATTTGGTGCCACGCCTTCTATTTAAGTGACTTATTGTGACTTGCTGTTGAAAGTAAAAGGTCTGATCTCTTCCAAGTCAGTGAATGCACCATACTGAAGCGCCATCAGGTCAGTGTGAGAAACACCTTTTAGTGTAGGTGTCGTTACTGAAACTAACTAATCTGACTAAAACGCTTTGCATGTCAGCAAAGAAAAGACAAAGCTGACATTTAGGATGTTATTTAAGAGGAAACTGTATGTTCTGGTGTTCATTGAGCCAGTGAGGAAGTGAATGGTGTACAACAAACCTGCTGCAATATTATTGTTTCTATCTCCTTGGGAACATGGTGGATTTGGAAATATGTCCCTTTTGGAAATTTGACAGACCAGAATCTACATTCCCTTAGGGAAAGACTTGGAACTTCTGTTTCAGCAAGTCTAGCCTCACTTCTAGCACTAATCATTGGGGGATGATGCTAAAGTCAGGCTAAAATGTTAAATCTAATTATTTTAACTCAAATCCCATTGTACAGATATTTTCTCACACACAGTGTGATGTTACCTCTGCTCTTTATGCCGGGGGGGCAAAAATATATTTTTTTGAATGCTCTTCTATCTTCTTGCAGTAACAGATTTGATATCCACATTTGTTGGGCCAAAGATTTTTTTTATCCATGTGTTTCTATATCAAACATTTACCTCCAGCACTTTTAAGCCTTTCTGCTGAGTTTGATTTCTCCAGCCTTTTCATTCTGTTTGCATTTTTATATATACATATATAAATTCCAGGAGCATATTCTCAATACATGGGCTGTCTGCGAGCCTTATTGCATCGTCAGCATGATTCAAAACAACACTTTTCACACCGCGGCACACATAAATATTACACAGATTACATTCCACATGCGAGGAGCAAAACGGAAAACACGTTCTTCTTTAACTGATGATGTTGGATCTCTTGGTATCTTTACAATTACATGTTTCCACATCCATCTAAGGAAAAATCTTTTTGCTTCCATGGATTATTTGTATTCTTTTATTACGTTCTTTCAGAAGACCAAAACAGTTTGTGGCTCTCGCTAGTTTTTTTTTTTTTCCCTCTCTCTCTCTCTCTCAACGACTATATTTGAGCCATCTCTCTAACCATATTTGATTTGTAGAACTTAACCTTCCATAAATGCGTAAGGGTGTAAACGTACTGAGCTCCCCTTTATTTAATTTTGACTATGTGCTGAGCTGGATAGATGGATAAACTTTATCAGTCAGCTCAGTTCACCAGCCAAGGTCTTCTCGCTAAATCTAATTTTCAAATGCACCAGGAAAGACACTTATTAAACTCGGATTGACTTCTAGATTATTTCTTTAGGAAATAATCTAGAAGGATTCGATCCGCCCGATCCCCAGGAAACCCTCTGAAAGTCTCCGAGCTCCGTATTGATCAAAAGTAACTCCTTTATTGATCTTTGCGGTGGTGACTATGATTACATTTTGATTTATTATTTTATTCCATATATTTTCATTTGACCTTTTCTTTTTTCACTCGAGTTCCACCATTTACATTTTTTTCAGCATCTCTCTGAAGACACTGAAGTCTAAAGCTACAGATTCAGTAGGTTTTTCTTTTTTGTTTGGTTTGCTTTTTTTTTTAAAGAAAAAGGTATATTGAAATTATTGTAATAAAATAACCAACAATTGTATGTAAAGAAAATAAATTGAAACGAGGAAAGTAAAAGAACAACAATAAATTTTATTTATGCATTCGAAGAAGTGGGTAGATATATAAACTTGTTTTTAAATCCAATGTCTTCCAGCAGTAGCATCATCCAATCAATTAGTCCTCCTGTTAACTTGGTTATATTCTGTCTTGGTTACTAGTTTCTAGAGCTGTTTCCTCCAGGACATGTCTGGCTTTATTGAATATACACCGTGTTCCAAATTATTATGCAATTTGGATTTAAGTGTCATAAAGATTTCATTTTTTGTTGTGCTATTAAATTTATAGATGGTATTGTGTGCCAGGGCTCTTTGAATCACTATAATTAATTTCAGAGAGCTGGTTGATTAGTTTGTCTGCTGAGCTCAATTAAAGGAAATCTACTTAAGAAGGATGTTCCACATTATTAGGCAGGCCACAGGTTTCAAGTAATATGGGAAAGAGAAAGGATCTCTGCTGACAAAAGTCATCAGATAGTGTAGTGACAAGGTATGAAAATAGATATTTAACAAAAACTGAAGCGTTATACTGTGAAGAGATTTGAGGTTGATTCAGAACAAAGATGAGTTTGTACAGATAAAGGCAAAATGAGGAAGGTTTCTGTTAGAGAAATTCATCGTATTAAGAGAGCAGCTGTTAAAATGCAGCAAACAGTTATTTGAAGCTGCTGGAGCCTCCAGAGGCTTGCGGTGCATCAACCTACTATTGGGCCCCATAACCAGAACTCACAAGCAGAAATGGTGGCAGTGGGCCCAGCCGTACATGAAGATTAATTTTCAAACACACTTGTTCACTGATGACTGCTGTGCAACCCTGGATGGTCCAGATGGACGCAGTAGTGGATTGTTGGTGGACGGCCACCAAGTCCCAACACGGCTGTGACGTCAGCAAGGAGGTGGTGGAGTCATGCTGTGGGCTGAAATCATGTGGAGAGAATCGTTGGTCGACCCTTCAGAGTCCCTGAAGGTTTGAAAATGACCTCAGCAAAGAATATGGACTTTCTGACTGATCACTTTCTTTCATGGTTCAAACAGACGAGCCGAACCTTCAGTAGCAAAATCATCTTCATGCTGCAAGGAATACCACTGTGTCATTGGCTGCTACGGGGAGAAACTCATGATGTGGTCACCATGCTCCTCTGACCTCTGACCTCAACCCTATTGAGAACCTTCAGATTTTCCTCAAGCAGAAGATCTGAGGGTGGGATGCAGTTCATATAAAATAGCAGCTCTGGGAAGGTTTTCTGACATCCTGCAGAAAAATTCAAGCAGAAACTTTCCACAAACTCACAAGTTCAATGGATGAAGAATTGAGCTGTGATATCAAAGAAGGTTCTATGTTAACATGTAACTCGTCTGTTAAGATGTTTTTGATTGAAACAGCTTTTGATTTCAGTAAATGTGAACACTTATTGCTGCACATTCAAAGAATGACCGTTTGCAGTTTTTTATAATCCATAAAATGTTTAGAAAATCTGCTGTGCAAAATAATTTGGAGCATTTTGAGTTTTTTTTTTTTGAAAAAAAAAATTCTGTTCTCATGGGGATTTGATTTATACTGTAATAGTTCATGACTTGAAAATTATACTGACCGTCATTTCAGAAAATCTGAGAAGATATCACTTGCATAATAATTTGGAACACTGTGTAAATGTAGTTTACGACAGTTTACTTAGTGGATTTTTCTCTAATTTGAGATTTCTTTGTCATTTTATTATCAGCAATGACCCCAAGAAATCTACAATCATTTACTCTTTCAATGTTTACTCCATATATCTTCATTTTGGCTTTTTTAAATTTGATCTATTGTTCCCAAATAACATTACATTAATTATTACTTTAGTTACTGATACACATCTCCCTGCATAATTGATCATAAAAGCATTTTAATAAAGACTTGTTCAAAATTAATCTCTGAATCTCTGAATGACCGATGAGATAAAAAAAAACAACTCCTTTATTTGTATTTTATGACCAGGTCCACTAAAAGAGGTACTATTTTCTCCCATGACGTCTTTTTTTTTTTTTTTTTGTCGCAAATTGCCCCCCGTCACGTACCACCTCCGGCCTCGTAGGCTCCGCTGGTTTTTATAGCAACAAACAAACCGGAATCATTTATAATTCATTTATTTGGTGGTGCCTCACGTGGAAAAAGAGAGGAAAACAAGAAGGAGGAGTGGAATTGTGCTCTCCGAGGCAGATATCGAAGGCTTAGTGGTGTCCCTGGTGACAGGAACTGTTGGGTTTCAAGCCCCCTACTGCCTGCGAACCTTTTTCTCTCAGTCAGCGTCGAGGAAGACTCCCCAGCTCTTACACACACAAGTCGTGTCGGTGAAGCCAGAAACGCGTTCATTGATCAAAGTAGACCCTCTGCTACATCACAGCCGGCTACTGTCTTCATGCATGATTGTTCACAGCTTGTTTGTTTAGCAGAAGCTTTTGTGTGCAACACGATAAAACTTAGACAGCATCACAGCGGCCGCTTTACACATTTCACAAGAGTAAATCGCTGTCTCTTCTCAAAGCCATAAAGTTGTGAATTTATGAAACACATTTTGTTGGGGAAAGTGAGACAAGTTTACGCTGCTGCAGCAAAGTAGCGGAGTTCAGTCGTGACACTGTAATGCAGTTCTCTGGATGTCTTCACACTTTGCCACGTTTCAACACCAAACTAAAACATATTCAACAGGATTATGTGTGATCAACCAATCTAAACTAGTGCAGCTTTGTGAAGTGGAAGCTAAACAAGCGAGAGCTTTCGACGTTCCTACAAGGGAAAATATTAAAATGTAAAATCGCCTTTTTTGAGATGCATGTTATGGTGTTATTCCCGCATCAAAAACTCACTTGGAGTGTTGCTTTGATTCCTTCATGCATTTTTGGAAAATCCTCGAATCGCCCGTGGCAACGATGGGGAGGCGCCTAAACTTGCTCTCAAAAAGCGCCACCTATTTCCACAAACCTCGTCCTCGGAGCCTCACTCTCCAGCCGAGCTTCCTAAGAACGGTTAAGACTGGTTTAATGGGAATGCATTGTCGTGATGAATTGCTGAAAGAGCAGGAGCTTCTTAACCTCTAGAACCTCTGGGTTCTAGAGGTTAAAGAGACGGAGGGCAATTTCAAGGCCTCAAAATGTGAAATCAAATTTCAAGTAACAAAGTAAAAATGCATGTTTATCAGGGGAAAAAATGAACTCACTTATATGCTATTCATTATTTATTTACTGTAAACAAGTACTCATTGAAAATCCATTAAGAGTACACTAACCCTAAATACCCTAAGGCATACTGTGCAAAAAGTCACATTTTGCGCATTTTTATACTCCCTTTTGGGTCTCTACTGCATCTAAAATCAGCCAAAGCTCTTAAAAAAAACCCAAAAAACAAAGAGCCGGTTTTAAGGGATAAGTTAAACTTTTTGGTGTCTGGAAAATGAGCCATTTCAAAAGCCTTCCAATTAAGTCGGATTCAACTGTCACGACACTGTATGTACGTTCACACTCACAAACATACACACATTTATACACTGATACACAGATTGGTGGGCAATTTAGCGATAAGTGCCTTGCCCAGGGACACACTAACATGTGGCAGGAGGAAGCTGGAATCAAACTTACAACCATCCGATCACAAGACGACAACTCTACCACAGTCACAGAGCCACAGTCGCCCAATGGCCACTGGAAATGACGACCTTCTGCTGCATTCTTGTTGGTTGTGCAGGAGGCTCAACTTCTGCTTTTCAAAAATGTGTAATTGTGCATCTGTTTGCACCTATTTTCACATGTGAGTGTAAATGTTGAGCTTGGGGAGGTCGGGGGGGGGCATGACTTATTTAGACTTAAACTGATGGGAGACCGAAATCTGATTATCTAAGAATGATTTTGTGCAATTTAATGAACATGTTTCATATAGGCCACAGGATTATCCTATTTTTTTTCAGAGGAGCATAATACCTCATCTTTAAAATTAGTGTTTGTAATATGACAAAATGTGAAATCATGTAATAAGTAGGGATACTCTTGTAAGGCACTATAGCTCCATATATCACCATCCTGATTTGTTCTCTTCCAGCAGAAGCATCCCACACCCTCAATCTGTGGTCTTAAGACACTTGAGAATAGAGATGTGAAGAAAGATGGGGAGGGGACAATAGTGCTGGGAGTTTAGAGGGCTAAGGTTAAATGGCCCATGTCAGTAGCAGTCTTTAATGCAAGGGATTACTGGCCTTTTGTGTGCTGCGAGCTCACTCAGTCACTGAGCCTGTGTAAGACACACTCGCACACCATTTACCACACACTGACGGCGGCATCCCGATCAAGCCGACAGAAAGGGCCGGGAAGTAAACTGCTGCAATCAGCTTTGCGTGGGGCAGAGAAGAAGGCGAGGGGATGGAGAGGGGAGGAGGGAAAGAAAAATGTGGAACATGAAAAGAGAGAAAAGACAAACATGCTGGAAGCAGAGGTTTTTGTTGTTCAAAAGTGTTAAAATGGGGCTGAAAATGAGGTGAGGAGATGCTCTGTTACACACTGAGTATAGCTTCAGGTTAGGACTTGCATTACAGAGGAAAGAAAAAAGGTGTTCTCTCTGTCATACTGAAGCACAATGGAAATGGAAAGGAATGCTGCAGAAAGGGAACCAAGGGAAAGCTGGAAAATTACGTTCCTGTTCTCATGTTTGCGCGATGGGTCGAAATGTTGCTGATTGGAGCTTTTTAGGCACGGCTATTTAAAAAGGCGTCTCACGGCAACCTTAGCCATTTTTTTTTTTTTTATCTCTGAGCTGTATTAAATTTATACAAGCAAAGGAGCACAAAACAGACACCAGCAGAACATATTCAGTGTCTAATCATTGAGTTAGATGAATTTTTTTTGCGATTGTCCAAGAAGGTGTTACAAAAACCTGAGATTTTCAATTGGAGGTTTTCAGGTTAAAATCTTATCCTACCATGCGGCACGTGTGAATGTTTGAAAGGTTGTAACATAACCACTATGTTTGTTTCTTTCCTCTGTAAATGCATTAAAAAGTAAATGTATCAAACTGTCGTGTAGAACAGTTGCTGTGATTTCATTGTTAAAATTTTTTTCTGAATTTCCACTGTTTATGACTGATTTGGGTATTCAAGTCAAAGATACTTTATGAATCACAGAAAGAAATGCAATGTTTTCTTCAGAGTCGTTGTAGATGCTTACGGTGGTGTGCAGGAAGAATTTCCTGTAGCAGTCTGTGCTTCAACATATCTTAAAACGCTGAAGACTGCTTTATAACAGTTTCATGAAGTGGCTTGCCACGAGTGTTTTCCTTCATTTCCTTCGTTTTTATGAAGACGTCTTCAGGAATTAAGTTTAGAAATGTGTGTATCCAGTCCTGTCTCCTCGCTTTTGAGTTCAAAGGCAGGGCATATTTTTCTGCCTTCTTGATAATAGTCAATGTTTTAGATGTGTCTAGTCTAAAATTGAAGTGAATCATGCATATGTGGGGTACAACACAGCAATACAAAAACTTAAGTTTTCTGTTTTGTTCTTGTTGTTGGTTAACCTTTTAGCTACTGAGTACTGATCTAATCTGGTTGGTGTGAGCTGTATACAGAAAGACTGGCTTTTTTTTTTTTTTGCTTAGAGTTAAATACTAACATTAAAAATCATTTCACAGATGGTCATCCAGTTTGAGCTATTTGGGGCCCAACAGGCCATATGTCGATCCAAAAGTCAGATTAAATCCCAATGTTTATTTCTGATTTAATAATGGCACAAGAACAAAAATGGATGGAGTGTATGATTTGATTAATTTGGCGTTACATTTCTGAAAAACAGAAGGCAGGACTGAGTATATTTATTTTAGTTCTTCATTGATGTTAATTAGACCTGCACCAATCAATCAGCCAAAGATGGGAATTGGCCAATTCTCTGCTGTTTCTGATTGGCCACTGCAAACAGCTGAACACGGTGTGGTAGGATGCCCTTTTTTGAGTTTATTAAAATTCAAGTAAAGGTGAGAAACATGTAGTTTTTGTTGAATTGACAACTATAATGTTTCTGTAGAAACTTGCAGCACATTTAAAAAAAAAAACAAACACGTTTTTTAATGTTAAATACTTAAAGAAGAGCAGAAATGAGTGTAAGCCAGTAGAGGACTGCTTGTTGGATCTCTTCTGTTAATTCCATAAACAAGCTAGTAAACTGCAGTTCTGCTTGCAGCACCAATAATTCATGCAAATAAAGCCTCATATAGACTTTTCGTGTGCACTCAGGAAGCAATAAAAGCATCTGTGTGCCTCTTTATTTGATTTATTCATGACTAGTACATATACAGTAGCTTACGATCTGGGGTCAGCAGTGCTTCCGACTCACGGAGCCATTTTGGCTTTTTGGAGTCTCGAAACCAACGTTGTTTCTGAGAAAAAGCTGATAGAATTCTTATTAAATTTTTAAGAAAAAAACAACATTTTATTTTCTGTTGAGTTTCAATCAAAGGAAAAAGTCAAATATTTTGAGTTTTTCTTTCTTAACCTGTAATAATAATAATAATTTTTAAAAAAATCAAATCATCTTTTTCTGCTATTTCCAGCTTCAGAACCAAAGGTTCAATACTTCAACCACAGATAATCAAATCAGTAATTCAGGTTTCGCTGAATTACTGATTTGACATCACCTGGTCAATACAGGTGACGTCACCTGTATTGACCAGACCCATTACAACAGGTAACAGTGCTCTGGTTGCCGACTTCACAAAATACGAATGTGCAGTTGCTTTATTGAAAACAGTCAGTACACC
This sequence comes from Gambusia affinis, assembly GCF_019740435.1. Taxonomy (NCBI): domain Eukaryota; kingdom Metazoa; phylum Chordata; class Actinopteri; order Cyprinodontiformes; family Poeciliidae; genus Gambusia; species Gambusia affinis. Next base: position 16,515,375 of record NC_057889.1, on the reverse strand, counting down.
CAGAAAAAAAGCTCCACGACAAAATCTGTTTCCTCCTTAAATTGACTCATTGACATGATAACGTTGCATTTATAATGTCTCAGCTGTTCTATTTTTAAGCGGCGCTTCGCTTTCTGCTGGCTGTTGTTGAGACCTCGTTGGCAGCAGCTGTGAGATTCAGTCGGTTAAAAATTCGGCAGCTTCGATCGGAACAGTTTGTGCTCGGGAACAAAGAACAAAAAAAAAAAAAAAGAAGAGCGAAAGCAAAGAATTGTTTGATTTGGCCAAATTTTCACCTAAAAGTGCAGTGCAGTTTCTTTTGGTGTTTGTTCACATGTTGGCTTTAATCAAGGCGCTCTTATTTAACCACAAATCGTTGTTAGATGAAGCTCGGTGATTAATACACTGCTAGCCCTTTTCTTTTTTTGCCTTTGTAATTCCCCCCTCCTCCCTGTTCGCTGTAATTACCTCTCACATGTTCATTGATGAAAGGCTCTGACAAACACGCATGTCTTATTAATCACAATATCGCCTTGGTTTTTGTTTTAGACACGTGGACACTGTCTACCTCGGGTGCAAAAGACACACTCGCGCGCGCGTGCACACACGTATGCGCAAGTTTATTGCTGTGGAGGTTTCCCTGTTTGCCTGGTGTCAGGGGTGATAACATTAATTATTGTGCCTTTGCTGTCGCAGCCCTTTGCATTCTGATGAGCCCTGCGTTTGACTAAACCCGCACAGAGTAGCTGACTTTGACTCGGGTAAAATGTGAAGAACAGGTCAATTAGAAGAGCCTTCGACTGCTCCGAATGTTTTAATTAAAGTAGCAGTGAAATGTAAACTTAGTTCTAATTATGATTAGCTTTAATTAGCTGTCACTCTGATCCTAATTGCCTTTGAATACTTCTGACTTCTAAATGCCGCATCTCCAAGCGCCACTCGCCGTGCCGGGCTTCGCTTTACGTGCCAGGTCATACAGACGCGTACGACTGTCTGCCTGCGTCTGCATCTTTACCGTCTCTCCCTGTAAACGCGGCAATGATTCATAATATGCATTTGAGTTAGTTTTCCTTTTTTCTCTCCCTCTCTCTCTTCCTGATATTTAAAACACTGTGTTCTTTGTAACATCTCTGTTTACATGATTTCCTGCAGGTTCTGCTGAGTATGGTGGTAAAGAAGAGTGAGGGCTACAGCGTGGAGCAGCTGGAGAGACTCTACTCCCTCCTTAGCCAGTGTATCTATCGGCACCGCAGAGAATACGACAAGACCCGGCTGCTGCAGGTTAGAACCCCCCTGCCACCCGAAATCCCATCTCACTGGTCCCGTGTTCAGATGTCGGTGCCAACATGCTAAATGCGCAGGGCTAGCTACATTTATCGACTCCCGATTTGAAGGCTTGTACCTGCACCGATCCGCTTTTTTCACTTTCGATACCGCTACGAGGTTTAGTATCGGCTCCGATACGGCTCCGATCCGTTACAGAAAATTGGATCGGCTCAGCACACTTAAATACACCACTAGCTTGGTCAAACATGAAAAAGCAACACAACAGTGTTACTAGGAGTAAAATGGTCAATTTAAAATGAATAATAAAGACGGCGACAACAACAGGTTGACTATCTTGGTCAAAAATGTAAAAACATAATGCAACAAACCTTCTTTCAAATGGTTCAGAAAGTGCAATTAAGCGTTCTAAATATAATGTAGAATAACTAATAGAGCATGACGGCCACCATGCTCTATTAGACTGAACAGATCTGCTCTAATGGATACTCTTTCTCAGCTTCTTTCCGGTGTCAGAACGGATACAGATGTCAATATCGGATCTGCGCATCTCTAGTGAAACGCCCCAAAATAAATTACTTTGTTACAACAAATTAATATAACACAGAAAAACACTCCAAAAAAATCTAATCTGTAACTTGGTAACATTTACTTGGTGGTAAAGAAATTCTATACTAACACATAATCGCTTTAAAAAAATTCTGACTTTTGCAAACAGGACACTTGTGTCTAGTTGACTGAGACTTTAAAGAGAGTAGTTTAGGTGTCTGGGAAGCTATTTCTTTGTCTACTTGTCTTAATTTATTTGGTTAAAAGACACAATGGCGTTACATTTCCAGCTTTGGGGCAAAATCCATTAGATCTTTATTTACATTTTAGTTTGAACTGACACTTCAAAGAGTTTATAAGGTGACCAGGAAGATCCTTCCCTCATGGTAACCAGCAGACAAGATGTGCTTTTCCACAAAAGCATGTATATATATATATATATAATTTTTATTTTACTACAAACCATCTTCGAGTACTTTGTGCTGAAAAGCTCAGTTTCGTCTCATCTGACCAAAGCCGTTCCAGAATGTCCAGATAAAAATCTCAGTAGGGTTTACGTTTATGATAAGAGAGGAAAATCTTTTGTTTTTCTTTTCCCGGTATCACTCTTTAGCAATCTTTTTTTTCCATATATGTGTGTTGTCTAAAGGTTTGAATAGATTCTTGGCAGCTCAATAATAGCAGCCACTGCACTTCTCTAGCTGTAAGCTTGTATTTATCTGTTCTTCACATCTCGATCCATTGGTTTCTGCGCAGCATAAACATGTGACTTCGTTCTGCCTGGCAGTTAATCCCTAAGGGAAATGAGCCTCTGTGTCACATCCTAGTCATACTGTAGGGGAAAATTAAATTTACAGATTACCCATGAGTCATTCCATGAAACTCTTGACTTGACTTAGAGGAATGCGTAAATTAAAAATGGTTTGTTATATTTAAAAAGTCTTTCCACTCCTCTTTACCAGGGTGCCAACGAGTGATGCTCTGTATGTTCCACTTATTAGCATCAATATGTGAATTAGTTAAGATTTTGACACGTTGCTTGTAGTGCATGTGTTGCACACTCAGTTTAACAGGCGTGCCGATAAATGTAAGGCGCATATATTTAATTTGATATTTTCTGTCCCACGGGAAATGGGTTGCAGAAAATACAAATAGTATGATGTCTTTAAGCTATACTATGTCTTTATGAGACATTAGTGAAGGACGTTGTGACCTCATAAAATACTTTGTTTGGAGGCTCTGCATCATTTGCTTGTTGCCATTTTTGTATTTCGAAGCCATAAGTGATCATTTTTAGGCAAGATGAAGAGTGATGCTCGAAAACTGATTAGACAAAGGTACTCGTCTCTGAGGGCTGCCAGCACACTCATCACAAGACGTTAATTCTGCTAATGACACTATAATGACTTGTTTAAAAAAAAAAAAAAAGAGGCTCTTTTACTACAGTTTTTTTTTAAAATGAGATTCTATTAGAGAGCAAGACATTTTGTAGACACTGACTTGCCGTCACACTGGTTCTTTTTTTTTGGATGCTGTAAGATGTTTTACCGCTCGCTGCAGATTCTTTGATCAGTTATGGTTTTTCCCCCGTGTAACCTGCAATGAGACGGCCTCGTCTTTTTGATCAGCGAGTTTAGAGTCAGAAAAATATAGAGGACGTTTGAGTGGATACAAAAGTGGCTTATGACGGTGAACGTCTCTTTGTGTTCTGAAAATCTTTCAGAAAAGTTTAGTTGGGGAGACTGCAACCTGTGACACGTCGGTGCTTCCACAACAGAATAAAAGTAAACGTACAAGTATTGTATTTTTTTTTATTTTTATTTTTTAGAAATATCTGGTTTTATTTTCACTTAATTTTCCATAAATATCAACAACATGTAGAATGGATCCGTCCCATTTTTCTTTAATAACCTAGAAATGGAAACCAAATGGTGGTTCTTAAGAAATGACAACAAAGTACATGCAGTAAGATATTTGAAATAAGCATAAGTTGTCTTTTTTGTATCATTAGCAGCTCTAGATGAGTTTTATTTATTGTTTGGATTGACTGTCCGACCTCTATCAATCCACATCTTCGTTCTACCCATAAGTGTGTTCATTTTTGTTTTATTTTAGCTATTTTATTTGTATTTTTTTAGTTTTCTGTTTATACCACTGCTGAAAGTGTAAAGATGCAACTATGACATCATCTCTTCTTCATCCATCCAATCTAGTTTAAAGAAGTCTGCTATAAATCACAGATCTGTGAAAAAAAAGAGATCCTACAGATTAAGTTCTGCTATTGAACGTTGACACACACACACACAAAAAAAAAACCCTGTAATAACTTTTACAGCTCTCCAACATTTTTTTTGTTTTTACTGAGTTACCCATGTGTATTTTGTAGCTGCTTTTGCCTTTGCAAAAAAGTTGCGGTACACAAAAGATGTCTGGAAAGCCGCATTCCTGTTGTAGGAGTTTACATCCAGACACACAGGGCACTCCGAGATAAGCACACACACACACACACACACACACACACACAAAAACAAAAAAAAAAAACACAAAGTATCCGAGATTATGACAGAACCAGGATATGAATCCTCTGTGGAAGTGGGAACCGAGCAATGATGGCATCAGTACAGTTTATATCGGGATGGAGATGGAGGCGTTTTCTGTATCAGTGGCTAACGAGGACAGCGGAAGCTCTAAACCAGGCCGTGTAAAAGGTAGCCTTCTGCGATGGCGATGCAGACGTGTGGCGGCGAGACGGGACCCGTGATCCAAAACGATTCACTACGGATCCCCGGAGAGCATGCCACAGAAGGCTCAGCCAGTTTGGCATGTCGCTTTTTTCCAAATGTCTTTCTTTGTTTCCAAATTTCGACTTGAGCCGAAGATGATTTTATCAGAATGTAAAATCCAGTCGGGCGGAACCCCTCCCTGCTGCAGGAAGCCCCTCCACCCCTTCCTCGATAAAAGCTGAACAGATCTCTAATGCTGATGACCTTTTCTTTTTATTTACCGCTAATTTCTTTTGACAGTCTTCTTCACAGAAGTGACTGTTGTATAGCTTCCCAGAATCCCATCTGGTCATCGGCTGCTGCCTCTGCTGCTGCAGCAGGATGTCAGAGCAGACAGGGGGCCAGCGATGGTGGTGGTGTCGTGCCGTTGGTAGCCAGGGCTGGTTGTCAGAACGTCAGAGAGGGGAAGCAGCAGAGAGAGAAAGAGAGAGGGAGAGGGAGAGAGGCAGTCAGCCAGGTGGTGCCGCCTGTCGACAGGCCCGCTGGTGGAGGTGGAGGTGGAGGTGGTGGGGGTTCCCGTCTGGGTTCATCTCATGCTGCCAGCCCAAATTGGTGTTTGGAGAGCAGAAATGTCAGCTCATCTGGCACGTGTTTTGTTTGCCAGTGTTTTCAACAGGCAGCTTGACTCCCCCAGCAGGTCATCTCTCCTTGTAAACTCCCCGGAGAGCGAAGAAGAAGAAGGCGTGCGGGGCGGAGCTCGTGTCGGCTGTGGCGTCAGCAGCTACATGCCACTTAATATAGCTCTGTGTAGCGGCGCGGGGTATTTGTGTGCAAGTCGTAGCGCCGAGTGAAACGGAGCATGTCCATGCATTTGTCTCCTGTACTTCCCCCTGCCGTTGTCCTCCAAGCACGGCTCGTCTGTCTTCAGAGGGGGTTGACCTTTCAGCGGATGGAGTGAACCGCAGCCCTGCTACAGTGAAAGCAAGAGGAACTGTGTCTGCTCTGTTCGCCACGGCAACCCGGCTTGGCTTTTATCCAAACTTTCTGGTTCAGATTGGCCCGAAGTACCTGGATCTGTGCAGGGTGACAGCTCAATATGACGCTGAAATGGCAGGGATGCAAATTTGTTGATTTCCAATATTAATGTTGGTGTTATGGCCGATAGCCGGTATTTTCCGTCGTTGTATATGTTATGTAAATTTCACTGCACTTTCGACATGGACAAACAAAGATCACGGGACCAATTTCGTCTCTTCCGAGGGAGGGCAATGTAAACGTAAAAGTTTTATCGCGATACTTTGATATCATTGCGATAATGATAAAAGTGACAATAAGAACTATTTATTAACTCTCTCTTTGTGAATTCATGGCACCGGGTTCCGAGTCCCAGAAGAACAAATACTCCTCTTGATAAACCAACCATTTGTAATACAAATCTTTAGGACAAAATGACATAAAGAAGTGTGATTTCAGTCACTAAAATGCACACAGCTACTGCGTTTTATCACATTTTCAAATTTACCGACACGCCTTTATTGGATGAAACTAACAATCCCAACAATATGGACAGTTTTGGGGTTTTTGATCATTAATTTAAATTTTACTATGACAACAATTGTGCTAAGAAATTTACCACGATAAATAGTAAACGATACGACAAACTCCCACTCCTAGTCTCCTTCCCTTACAGAAATAAACGGCAACAAGATGAAAGTAAATATCGGTTGGTGATATTGGCCCAGTTCTATTCATTGGGCCGGTACCGATGACTTAAAAAGAATATTGGCAGATAACGACGTCGGTGCCGATATGTGGTGCTTCCCTTTAAACTAACTGAACTCTGTAGAAGTTTAATTTTTTTTTGCTGATTTTGCGTGAGCTGCTAAAGATTCATCTGTCAGTCCGTCCCTCTTGTAGAAATATCTCTAAATTTGAGGGTTTTATTACCTCATAAACTATATAAACTTTCAAGATGGAGTTGGAACCCTTTGTTTCTCTCCAGGTTTGACATTTTGACTCTTAAAATGCGCTCTGAAGTCTTCATTGTTTCTAAAAGACGCTGCCTTTCTGTCTCTTTCTCTTTGATGTCGCCTCGACCTTACCAAACAACAGAACTGGGAAAACAATTGAGCTCCAAAAATTTATAAAAAAAAAAAAATCTAATTGTTTGAATTCAGGATAACAGATTCTGAAAGGCTCGAGTGTCGTTTGAGACTGTTTGTTTCCGTGATGAACAGTCGCGCACAAAGCGAAAACCATCATAAAACAGAAAACTCTGGGTTTTTTTTTGTTTGTTTTTTTTTTCCCCCCTTCGTTTCGGCGTGAACACAATGCAGCCCTTCCATTTATCGTAGGAGCTGTTGTCTTGGCTTGTGAAAGAACACCTTTTGTGCAGAAATAACACACGAGATTGTCATCTTTCAGCACTTTGTCTTTCATAGCAGAGGGAGAAAAGGAGGAGAAGAAGAAGAAGAAAACAACACTTGCGCTGTTGATTTTTCATTGCTAACCAGCCGGACACACACAGCTGTTGGAAATTGTAGCTGGGAAATGAAAATCAGTTTCTTTGATGGAGGTAGATGAGATGAGTTCAAACTAAACCGGTGCACTATCGGTAATTTAACACCTGTGTCACAAATGGAGGATGTGTTGAGGGAAACAAGCGTGCTCCTGCCAGACGTTTACTTTATTGCGTAGTATTAATACTATCCTACAAATCCAATCACTTGTGACGCTGTCTAGCTGTAAGCGTGTCTTGCCTTGATCTTCCTCCATATTGCATAGAAACGCCTCGGTTGGGTCCCTGTTAAATATGCTGCTTTTGGCTCCAAACACCTGTTACTTGAACTATACTCCTGCAATGCTTCTCTCAGACCTGCAGTGTACCGTTTCATCATATCTACCACCCAGATTTCCTGATCCTAGGCCTTCTGTGAATTTCTAATAGCTGAGGCCATCGATTGGCATCTGAACGGGTCGCATAAAATGAACGGTGTTTTTGATTACCTGAACGTTTGAGGTGCAGTTAAGGAGTTTCCAGGGTGGGACGGGTACAAATGTGTGCTGCAACAACGCTTCCACCAAGACAGGTTGCATGAAATCCAGCAGATGCACCGCAGATGTCCGTGTAGTTTTTACGAAATCCGGTTCAGAGCCGTAAAGCAATTGGCTAAATAAACGGCTCTGTTATTCCCCACGTCTCCACGGCGGTTTATACCCCATTTCACACCCACGTCTCCACGTCGTTCCATTTTGCACACCCAAGACAAAAAGTACTCGTACTTTTCACGACGTTGCAAATCAGTTAAGGTCTATTGTATGCTCGGTAGCAGCTCGTTTGTGTTTAATTAATTTTACGTATAAACACTCATCGACTGCTTAAACCAGGCATGTCATTTCGTGTTAACTGACTATTGTTATCTGGAGATTTTTATCGCTTTGATTGATATGGTTCCTGATCCAGATGGTGGGATGTTTACGTGAGTCGGATAGCCGCATTTCTTTATGTTAGACGACGAGCAGACTCCAGCGAGCCGCAATTTGTATTCGACTCATTGGTTTCAAATGTCTTCGGTCTTTATACAAAACAACTAAAAACATACAAGTATGAAGGAGCAAAACGGCCAGAACTAATTTGAATGAGTTTCCTCAGAGCTACACACTCGCACGCTCGGGTATTTTGTTAGCATGCTGGTGAATTGCTGAACTCCCTCAACACCCTTTGACCTTAGCCAACCTATTAACAGTGGCTTCCGTCTGACCCAGGGGGATTTATTGCGCCAGAAACCCTTAACTTTGAGGAAACGTGTTTGAGAGCCCCCCTGCCCGCTCCCCTATTTAGTCCTCTAATGTAACTGCATCTGGTCAACCGCAGGGGTACGCGTTGCAGTGGTAAAGACTTTAGAGACCATGCGGTCCCAAGCCTCCGAGGCTGATAAACTTTAGATCTGCAGAGCAGCGCGAAGCTCATTAGCATCTTGGTGTTGGTTGTACAAGTGATAAATGGAGGCGATAGCTAAAAAAACAAAAACACAGATGCTTAAAGCATACATGTGCCTAAAACATTGGGCGTGTTTAATGAACTGAAGCCTTTTTAGATTTTTCTAAGCAAGTCATATTTCATGCAGTCACGCATCGCTTCTACCTCTCATTGCCCCGTTATCGTTTACAGCCTGCGCGACCTGCTGCGGCGGAGGCGGAAGTACAGAGGGCTTAATTTGGGCGATAAAAGTTAAAACAATAAATACGCTGCTAATATTTTTGAGATTATTGCACTGGGAACGCGCCATGTTGGTTTTGAACAAGCTCGTTCGTTTATGTTCCTTTGGTCCTCGAGACTTGCAGGCCTTGTTCCTAAAAGTGAGCATGAGGTTTCTGCAAGATGTCCAGCCTCAGGCTAAAGCGCAGAAGTAAATCGGAATGTTAAATGGTTGCAAAAGCATGCTGGTAATGCTTTGATCGGATAGTAAACATGTTCCAGGTTTACTATTGTTCTACATCGGGACTATTTGTGTGTGCGAATCACAGACCTGCTGGTTCTTTACCACCAATATCTGCCTCAATGCAGCATTTAGTTGAGATGAACATTACATCATGACATGTAAGTGATTAATCAATTTCACAATTTTCACTGCTCATTATTAGATTACATGCATTCATTACTTGGACAAGTTTCATTTGAAAGGTGCCTTTGGTCTCTCCGGTGTTCCTGCTGGAATGATGATGACATCGTCATCGATGTCTAAAAACAAGATTTTCAGTGTACAAGTCTACGTTTCAGGTATATTTATTTTTAAACATTAACAAAAAATGCAGTGTACACACAGACGTCTTCTTTGTGTGATGCCCTTGTCATAAGTTGCGTAGAACACATTTTGGAGCCATTATCAAGGTTCTGGCATGTTTAAATATTTGATACTCTTTGACAAACATGGTAGTTCATGTAGTGAATCTGATTCCTGGTGTGCAAAGCTTGTAAATGTTTAATAAACTTCAGGTCAGTGTCCTTTTTGGAGCTCTGGGTTTGGCTGCTTTCCTTTTTCTAAAACCAGTTAAAAAGTTCATGTTAGTTTGAGGGTTGAAGAGTTGGGAGTTGGTTCTTGGTCCATCATTGTGGTGATCCGAAGCATGATGCTGCACCCACCTTCCTTCACAGTTCCTGCTGTGTTTTTAGGTTTAAAGGCCTCACTTGGACTCTTAGAACATTTGTCTTTCCTCCGTGGCAAATTTCTGTCCCCTGTGACCACAAAAGTTTTCTCGATAGTTTTTGAAAATTCTCTTTCTTTTTTTTTTTTTTTTTTCCGTGGGCAGAGAGATCGTTTCTAGTTTATGGAGTTCTTGGGTTGGTCTTCGACATTAAAGACCACCCCAGAGGGGTTGGGGGGTTTGGATCAGGTGTGTGTCAGAGGTGACAGAGTAGAAATAGAGCGCAGGAGAGGAGGTAGAAAAGTGTGGATGCTAGCGGACGAGGTTTTTCTCAAGAGCTTGGTCTTTCAGAGTTGGACATTCGGCCCGTTCTGGTAAGTTGCAAGGCAAGTCTGGATTGTCTTGAGTTTAGGTTGGGCGCTGCTAGCCAACAATCCCTCAATCCGTTGGCTGAAATCTGAGCACAAGACAGATGACTCTAAAATCTATCAAAATTGGTTTTGGAGTAGAAAATGCAAACTGCCAGTAAGCGTCGGGAATGGCCACGCCAACGCCCCGACCTGAACCCCGTCAAATGTGTGGATGTTATGCAGAAGGGTTGAATATGCGCCAGGAAACAAAACCAGTTTAAATCAGCTCTACCAAACCCTGCTGAAAGGAAACGGTCAAATATTCACCCAATCGCATGAAACCCTGTGGATGTGTGGCTGACATTCAACTTGGTAGGGGGGTTGTACCCGTATTTTGGCAAGTTGAAGTTAATATGTGAGCCTGCATGTGAAATTTTTGACTTCGTGTTGATTAGAGAATAGACATAAAATTCAATTGTATTCACCCAGTGTGTGTGTGTGTTTTTTGTTTTGTTTTGTTTATGATCTTGGCTCTGTAATCTCTCCGCCCTGGAAAAGCATAACAATAATCATCAGGTATGTTGTTCTAAAGCCCCCTTGTCTATTTTGGATGCAGAGACCTCTTAGAATTTATTTACATAAAAAGAAAATGAAGACTATTAAAAACTCATCAGCCCAGGCCTTTGGAGAGTTCGCCTATAGTTGGCTGTCGTTCTGCAGCTTCTACAGGGAGTTTCAAAGTTTCTAATAGAGAGCGGCTCCCGTCTGAAAAAGTCTACGCTCTTCAGATGCTCTAAATTGCTTTTTGCTGAAAAGTTGATAGGGTTTTTTTCTTCTTCTCTTTTTTTTTTCTTCTTATTATTTTTTATATTTAAACTTTTGCTGAAATTGATATCTGGTAGGGGCGTCTGCCAAGAGCGCGCCGCCGATCAGCCATTCAGATTAGAGAACACACGCAGCATAACATCTTCAAGGCATTAATCATGGTCTATTGCAGCCTAACATCCATCTCTCTTCCTCTGGCTCCGCTCAGATGTAGTCAGTGTCAAACTCTGCTGTTTTCACGCTGAGAGAAATCGCCCATCTTACTCCGGCGACGGCTTTACTCCACTTTACATCATTTATCATGGTGAAAGCTGTTTGCTGTGGGAAATTTCCAAGTAATATTGAAACGGCGGTTGCACAGATGCTTTTGTACACACATCCAATTTTGCTGTGTTGGCTTGAGATTAAGCGGTTTGTGCTGATCTGTGTCTGTTTCTCTCTCTTTCTCTTTTTGTGTGTGTGTGTGTGTGCGTTTTTCTGTTTGTGTCGCAGGAGATGGAGGAGAGAATCCAGCATTTTGATACATTCCTGTGAGGTGGAGAGAAGAAACTTTTCAGGTAGATCCTGATCCGCCTGGGACCACAAAGACTCACAAACCAACAAAAATAAAAAAAAATAAAAATAAAAAAACACAAAACACTCTCCCACACTCACGAATCAATCCCGATTTGTGAGGATGAGGACATTCATTGGTGCTATTGTCTCAGGAACCTAGCCATATCCACATCCATTCAACACCAACCAAACACACACACACACACACAAAACACACACCCACAGTGACGGGCAACCCTGGTGCTACTCGGGTGCTATCCTAATATCCATGCTGCTCTTGGGAAAACTTCTCAACTCACTTAAAAAAAAACAAACAAAAAAAACAAATGGGGCGACGTCTCGTGGCAACCTGAACGCTTCTCTCCATAGCCGGCAGCTCGTACACACACACACGCCAACACACACACCAACCTAACGAGACCCTCACCAGCAAAAGTGTCAACGCTGCATCGTAGAGGACCGACCGCGTCCTGAATCACTGTTGCAGCCGCCTCCTCTTTACCTTAACGGGGCTGCAACTCCTCGCCGTACAGGCCAGTTATCGCCGCACTATTACGCCGCCGAGTCTTTCTGCCGTTTCAGCCGCTCCATATCAGAGCCACAGGCAGGGGAAACGCGACCCCCCACCCCACCAACCTCCACCCGAACAAAAAGCTCGCAGAGAAATTGGTTAGGTGATGAGGTTGGCACAGCAGGACAGTGAGCTATCATGTCCTGTTCATTATAGCGGTCATCTGGTGTGGAAAGATGACCGCTATATTGCCAAGTTATCCCCCCCCCCCTCCCAGAGATCTCCAAGGGTTTTTGAATTAGTGGGTTTAAAAAGGAGACGGACCTCCTTATGAGTTTAGTTTCAGGAGATTGTTCCTGTCCTGAATAGCTTCACAGTTTGAATGTTTCTGTGGGCTCAAATTTTGGGCCTAAAAAAAAAAAAATTCTGCTCTTTCAAATTACATTCTATATCCTTCTACAAGGAAATGCCTGTTGGGGGGGAAACAGTGTATGTGATTCAGTTTTGTGAAACTGATCAGATGAGTAAAACTCAGCTGCTCTCTGCCTGCGCCGTTGAAGTTTACGCTGTAAGCTGATCCTGATTGGACAGTGGTCGCGTAAAAGGACCAATCAGAGGAGATGAGAGTAGACACTGTTTACCTTTCCTGCTGTTTATGGAGCTTTTAGTTTTCTCCAGTTGTCTGGAGTGTAAAGTAACACGACGACGCCCCTCACTATTTTCTTGCTCCACACAAACCCAGTTTTACCGGCATTGGAATATTTCCGGTTTCGAAAAACCTCATCAGTAAAGGTTTGGCGGCTTTATTGGAACTGTAGTAATCAATATCCTTTTAGCTTTTTTTTTGGTTCAGGAAGTTTTCCTGGAGCTTATCTCACACCACCTGCTAGCTACGAATAATAATACTCTGATTACAAATCAACATTTCAGAATCCAAAATTACAAATGCCATTTTGGATTCTGAATTACATTTTTATGAAGTATGTGCTGTCTCCAAACAAAGCAATTTTCTGATTGGTTGCTGGGTGTATCAAATATTTGCCAAAATCTGCACTTTAAACTTAAAGGGGCCCACGCAGAGGGCAGCTGACTTTCCTACAGAGGTCCAAAGGTGCCAGAATTGTATAAATATTTTGTTTAAAAAAAAAAGCAAAACAAAACGGAAAAGTGATCAAATCTATAATTATTAAATCGTTTTGATAAAGATGTTTATGAAACACATCTGTTTGCGCTCGAGTTAAAACTGTTCTGGTCGATTTTAATCTGAAGAGGATGTTCTTGTACAATGTGACCAAGAACATGTTAGAGGCCTGTTATGCAGCATGATGCACCGCAACACGGGAGCCATGTGAGAAACGGATTCGACTTAATAATGCTTTTACCGTACGAATTCCAACTGTATGGAATTTTAAGTATTTCGACGTAGTCATTGGAAAAAAAGGCAAGAATGTTGTCCCTTACAGAACGTTCTTTTTGTGTAAAAGGACGTTGACAAAATTGAATCACACCTTCATTTCCCAGGCTCGCTAAGATGTAAAAGTACAAAAATATTTAGGCCGAATTTAAGCCCATATGTTCCCCTTCTCTTAAGCTTTGTCCACTCCCACCCAATATGCCCTCTGCCCCCCATCGATTGTACCCACCAACACCTCCCACTGAGGACCTGGAAGGGCAGATAGGAAGGCGACTTGTAGGTTGCACTGCCTAGTGTGTGCCTTATTTTAAACCCTGATGGAACAGATTCAGTTTAGTTTTAGACGTGGAGGGTCTTAACCATGGATAGTCTATAAAGATATAATCTAAAGACATGTTAGTTTTAACTGTGACCTAAGCGACAGAGATGGGGATTTAAAAAAAAAAAGCAAACAAAAAAAGAAAGTAGTCCCAGAGGAACTCACCTGACGCGTCTGCGACACTTGAAGCCTCGTTTCCCTGCGCTTCGAGGAATTCGCGTCTTATCAGGCCGCGGGCCAGCTGGCGGAGGTCGGCCTCCACCTGTAACCAGTTTGTCTTTTATATGCAAGAATCAAACGGCGCGAGTCCGAGGATTTTGTTGTGCCAACCGTTCTCCCGCTCCCTCCAAAGGTGCTGACACGGCGGCGCCCGTTCGCTAGCCGTCTGTTTTAAACTCAACATACTCGGTGGTCATTACCGTCTGGGGTTTTCTTTTTCTTTCTTTTGTATGTGTTTGGTTAACTTTTACTTGTTTTGTTTTTTTAAATGAGTTTTCTTTGCTTGAATTGAGATTGTTTTTGCATGCATGGGGAATTCATAATGAACAAGGCCATTCTAGGCAGTGCCCAGCCCTCTTTACCTGCAGTGTGTTACATGATTTAGCTTATTCCTCCGTTTCTGTCAGCAGACTAGAGAAGCTGGATTCTCATCTCTGGCCGTCGCAGTAAAAGTTTTCTTCTTTCTGTGGTAATTTAAGGTGCTTACTGAAGCTTTATAAAGGTTTATCGGTGTTCTCATAATTATTATTATTTTTTTTTTGAAAGATGTTCTGAGCAGGTGTGGACTCCTCTCTATCCCCCCCCATTTCTTTTTTTTTTTTTTTTTTTTCTCCCCCTCAAAAGCAATCCTTGAACTTCTCGGGTCAGCTCTAACTCAAGCTCACGTCTGCCTTTTTTCCCCCCTCTAACCCTTGGTGACGGAAGCAAAGACGGTATGCAAAACTGCCGTTGACAGGTTAGTACTTGGACTCCTGCGGAGAGGGTGAAAAAACAAAACAAAACAAAAAAAGAAAAAACAAAAACAATGCTACCTCAGCTTAATTTATTTTAAATGCGGAATCTGTTTACTGGGCGCAACAGTGTTTTTTTTTTTTTTTTTTTTTTTTTTTTTCTGGCTCCAAAAAGTACTGTCTCCACATCCCCGCCGCAGTGTCACCTTCGGTACCAGACGAGTCCAAACCGCAGCTGCTGCAGTTAACCCAAGAGTTGTTTGTGTCTCTGATTGTGTTTGTATGTTTCGATTTTGAGCCAGATGATGCTTGCATTAATAAGGATATGACACGGACTGTATTTTAAAGCTTTAGTTTCAGGTTCCTCGATTCGATCCGCCTCCTCCTTCCCTCCCCAAAGCATTTTCTGCATCTGTTTGCCTTGTTTGTCTTCTTCTTTTTTTTATTTGTTGTTTCTTTTCTTTCCTGCAGATTTTCATCTCGTTCTTACTATTTATTAGGAAATATTTTACACTTAATATTCATGAAAATTGTTTTTGTACGTCATGAAGTTAACATTCATTGAGCATTACGCGTGTTTGTAGCGTTTGTGTAGCAGGTTTATTTGCCGCCTGTGTGTGGGGGGGGGGTTAAAGAGTTTACAGGTCTCTCAGGTTCAACATCGGACAAAATGCCCTTTCAGCTTTTTTTTATATATATATATATACATATACATATATATAATTTATTGTATTATGTTTCGAGTGGCTACAGATGGTGACATACTGGAAGAGACTAGCACAAGAACAGTTATGTTAGTTTCTGTCTTTATGCATCACAGTGGGGGAAAAAAAACCTGACCGGACTGATTATTATTATTATTATTTTTTTTTTTTCATGTTAATCACTTTGTTTCTGCCAAAAGGTTTTTTTTTATTTGTTTTTTATGGGTTTAAATTTTACATTTGGACATAAAAAATCTGGGTTGTTAAATGTCATACATTGTGATCTTCCTTCCTTATAAATTGTAGTCAGTTTGGACTAACAAACCAATTTTTGTCTGGTAGAAGAGACTGTTTGGTCCAGTATGGAGAAGGAAAATGGTTTGTTGTAGCCCTAAATTGTTTTGTTCCCCCCCCCGCCCCCCCGTCCCCTCCTCCTTTTGTTCCACGGTTCTGTTAGAACGTTTCGTAGCTCCGTCGGTTCTGTTCCTTTGTGTATTTTGAACACCTGTTCACAATGTTACTTTAGTGTAAGTTATGTTTGAAATTTACTGTATTTCTCAATAAACTGCTGTTGATATACTTGAATAAAGGTGCAAATTAAAATGAAAAAGAGAAATTTTATTTATTTTATTTTTTTAAACGCAACGTTTTTGGCCAGTTTTCAGAGAGGAAAAAAAAAAAAAAGTGATTTTTGTAGGTTTGAAAAAAGTGGAGGGGCTTTGATGTCATTTGGAGTCTAGAGGGCCAGATTTGGCCCCGGGGCCTCGAGTTTAACACATTCTGTTCACAGAAACAAACTTGACAATATACCCATGTTCTTGTATATGTATTAGGGTTTAATAGTAACAATTGTTAGCTTCTCCTTTCTGGGTACAGATTTACAGACGTATGTTGAATCCATCCTAATAATCTTTTTTTTTTCTTGTTTTTCTAAAAACATTTATACAGAATTGCTTTCAGGTTGTAAAATATACATATTTCCTTCCTGTATTTACAGAATATCAACCCAACATCATTGTGTGGGCTGCAAAGAAACACACTGTATAAATCAGAACATAGAGTGAGGGTTGGGAGGGGGGGTGGGGTGGGGCTGATGAGAACCCATGAATCAACAGATGACATCTATGATAACAGTCACAGGTGAATATTGTGCTTTATTTTTCTCCTCCGCCTTCAGTATCAGATCAGACGGCGACAGAAAGAGAAATTCCTCCTGGCTGCTGTAATGTAATCTTTGTCCCAGAAAGTAAAGGTAGAGGAAAGCTCCGACGATTCCTCTCTTGTTGTGCAACTCCAACACTAATCTTGAAATCTCAGCGGTGACCCAGATTCGACCGTCTGGTGTTTAACGATTCGTCAAAAATATTTTACAAAAAAAAAACAAAACAAAAAACTAAAACTGGGTCACGGAGGGTTCACAGTCTGGTTCTGGAAGTACCTCGTAAATCCCCAATACGAGGACCTCGCTTCCTGACACGGCGGCGAGAAGGAAGCCCCCCTCCGACCCGCAGATGACGAGGAAAGCAGCCCCGCTCGACTCCGTCGCGCGTCCTCCCCGCCGTCTAAATGTCAGAACCGTCTTATGGAACCCCAGACGTGGCGAACGGAATTTAATGAAAAATGACAAAAAAAAAGCATGGACCGGCGATGGCTTTCACTGAGCTCAGAGTGGGTCAGAGGCCAGGGGAAAGTGGAGGATTCACAACGATCTGGCAGAGACGCAACGGGAAAGAAAGACAACCCAAACCCAGACAACTCCACTTAAAAAGACGGTTAAGTTACTAAGAAGGTCCCTGTGCCTGTTGGATGAGAGGATGAACTACTACCATGACACGTACAGCACTCGAGGTTAGGCATCGTCACCTGGCATGGCTAAGTAGCTTGTGGTACATTCTGCACAGGGTTTTGTTTCACGAGAGCAGAGGGGAGTGAGGGGACGGGGGACGGGTGTGAGTTTGCAGGGCTAGCCGTGCGGATCGATGCAGACCGACCAAACGGTCGACAGAGCTGCCGTCATCGCGCATCGTTCGGCTGGTGGTTTTGGCTGCGACCCGGTACGGTCCCGTCCAGCGCTACCGTCAGCCGCTCTGGATGTACTTCTTGATGACCACGCAGCCGTGTCTGAAGAGCGGGCAGGGCAGCGACTGCAGGAGCGTCCACGCGTTGGTGCAAGGGTCGAACGTCTCCATGTTGCCGAGGGCGGGGCCCTCGCTGCTCACGATGCCTCCTGTGGCGTAGATCTTACCGTCCAGGACGACGGCACTGCGAAGCAGAGAGACGATAGTCAAACATCAGAGTGCTTTGCGTTCTGATTGGTTCATGCTAAAAAAAATAAATAAAATAAAATTGTATTGCTGCAAATTATATTGGTATAATAAAACTATATACTAAAAATATAGATAGATACTAGATAGATAGAACTAGATACTAAAAATCATTATTTTCATTTTGTTGCCATTTGTTTCTGGAAGGGGAGGAGGGTCATGATGCAGCAAAGGATTGTGGGGATTTTAACTTGAAGCGGGGTTGTGTTTTCTTAAGGTGTGGAAAGGGTATCCGATATGAGCGATAACCGATATTAGATATCGGCTCAAATTCTCATTTATTCATCCCTAAAAAACAACCCTACAGTCATCTAAAAGGGCATAATTTTGCCAACTTGTTTTAGAAATGTTGCTGTCCGTGTGTCGATCACATACTCGTCATAAAACAGTGTCTTCAGTCAGAGGCTTCTTCAGAATCACTGCAATACTGACTGCTACAGGAGATCCTTCCTGCCCAAAGCCATCAACATTAACAACCATGAAAAGAACCTCTAAAGTAATAACCGTAAGAACAACCTACGTTCCCTTTGGGATTAATAAAGTATTTTTCCAGCATTGCAAATGAATGAGTTTAAAGCACGGCCCTGGAAAACCAGCCAGGTTTCCTGGAAAAGGTTCTGGCAGTTTATTCGGACTACATTTTATAATTTAAGATTCCCATATCGGAGCCGATTTAAAAACCAATGTCAATATTTCCTGAACGTACAAACATCACATTTGAAATGTCAGACAGACTGTTGTAGAGAACATAAAGTTACATTTTTATGTCTGTTTGACCTTCTTTTAAATCTTTTTTTTATTTTTTTATCTGGTTCTGTGTGAAGTTAAAAACTTTAAGCTGAATGCATGAACTCGGGTTAAGAGGTTGACATTCAACTAACAGAAGAAAAGAAAAAAAGCCAATAAACTTTGCCGAGAAACAGTTTGTTCGTCTCTGTTCACAGCAGAAAGGTCTGCTCCTGTCACCGACATCTGGAAACCGGCGTTACCTAACTTCCTGTTTGCTCCTGCAAACGTTTATCCAACTTTTTTATTAAAAAAAAAAAAAAAAAAAAGCCAGCAGGCTTTTGGGGAAAAACAGCAGCGATCAGAGGTCATCAGTGTCTCTACGTAGCTTTAAAACGAGACGGCTGGGAGGAACGCAGCCCGTGTAGCCGATCGCCTGATAAACGGAGACACTCGTCTATGCAAACGTGTTGATCGCTGTGCTGGCGGCTGTGCCTGCAATCATCTGACAACAGCAAGCAGGAAACAAAAGCAAAATCACACTGCCTCTTGAGGGCACAAGAATGAGAGAGAGAGAGAGAAAAAAAAGGGCAAATATCTGTACAAATGTGCTCCATTTGATACGAGAAACTGAAGCAGGAGTTTGTGTGTGGAAAGGATTAAAACTTGGGCTGTAAGCTGATTAGAGCTTTGTACTCCTATCGGGCTTTGGAACGATCTCTATTTACGTAAGGTGCATGCTAAAAAAAATAAATAAAAAAAATAAATAAATAACACGCACACACTCGACGAGCAGGAATCCACCGCGTTGCCAGGACGCAGGGAGAGTATTACAGAGGGGCTGAATCTGCTCAGCTGGTCCAGCGGAGAGAGGACACAGGGCGGAGGGGAGCTGCTGTCCTGCATGGTCACCCGCCAGGCTGGTCCCCTCCCCCCCATCCTCCCGCTCCCACAACAGCGAGTTTGTTGTTTTCGCCTCCTTCTCCTCCCCGGTTGTGTCAGACTTAGTTAAATGTAGCAGAACCAGCTGCCTGCCGTGTGCTGCTACAGCTTATCAATAACTCTGACAACATGATTTATGCTGCACATTCTTGCCCATAAGATCACAGTCTTTAATTGCCTCCCAAATGCATTTCATCCCCCCGCCCGTCAATGTTTACAAAAAAGAAAAACAAAAACAAAAAAAAACTAAAGAGCGAGATTATTGTTTGGTAAAACTGCACGTCTGAGTGGCTCGGCTTGACGAGGATATTAGGGTGTGATCCCGTTGCTGTTCATTTTCATTTATTGCGCTATTATGTGCTCATAAATCTCTTTTAACGCCTCAAAACATTTCCACTTCCTACATGTCCAGAGGTGCAGGACAACTGAGAAGAAGCTTTTTGATGCAACAAATAAAACCCAAATGGTCAAAGTCTGAAGAGCTGATTGACTCGAAAAGTCTGTTTCCTCTCAGCAGCATTACCGTTCAAGCAAATCTAAAATAAATAAATAAACAAACATCAAGCCTGCGAATTAGATTTTTTTTTTTCTTTTTGTTTTTTGCTCCCCACCCAGGGCGAAGTTTTGGCGCCGAACTGCATCGCTCTGAAAACACAGTCGGCCCACAGCAGGCTTTTTGTTCACGTTTTAATTAAATGGCCCAAGTACATTTTCCCCGCTCCCCCTTTTTACCGGCGTGCCAACGCGAAGACTGACGGATTGCTAATGGGTCCAGAGTTCTGCAGTCCTGTCAGAGTGGGTCTCTGAAGCGTCAGATCTGCTGTGAGAGCTTTTAAAGGAATCCTCACACTGGGGATTTCCTCCACACTCCTCCTTCTCACATCTGGCGCCCAACTACATTAATTATCTCTTACCTGCAGAACTGCCGAGAGTGATTCATGTTGGGTCCGGCCTTGATGTTGCCTTTGTCCGGGTCGTAGATGGTGGTGGCTCGAGCGTAGGCCCCTCCCAGAATGAATATGAAACCGTTTAGACTCACCGCAGGGGCGTATTTGTTATCTAAAGACATGCGAGGAGGCAAACAGAAGAGAGAAAAGGATGAAGAGGGGATTATTTTTCTTTATTTTTGAGAGAGAGAAAACAGAGCTTTTTTTGTTTGGGTGTCATTCTCTCACCCAGCAGACATTTCCATTAAGCTTAATGGCATCAATTTGTTTTTTTTTATTCCACCTTTGCTGAATGAGAAAAACAATCATCATCAACATTCACCTTATCACTTCCAAAGATACTCCCCTCTCAAGATTGCTTTAAAACATAATGGATACCTAGACTGGAGAATAAATGCAGTCTATGAATCACCGAGGCTTTATTGGGTTCTGCTTCAAAATCTGTTTGGGCTTGGAGGCAATATAGCAGAGTTAGCCAAGTCCCAATAATTCAGAATTGCATTAGACCCACTGGCACTTTCTCAGATTTATACAGGAAAAAAAAGAAAGAAAGAAAAAGCATATGTATTGGAAATACATGAGTGAACAGGTGGGAATAAAGGAGACTGCGTATTGTATTCCTCAGTATACAGCACATGAGAATAACAGACATGAAAGCAGCCTGCTGTGGTGTTATAGATGATGGGGGGAGGTCGGGACAAAACGAAACGGTGGATTGAGCCTAACGACGCCGCTGGAAACCTGCAATTCCACGGCGGCGGCGCTGGAGAGAGAGAGAGAGAGAGAGAGACGGAGGGAGGAGCGTTTCGAACTCGGAGCCGCTCCTCCGGATCGGCGCCGCGGCTGGCCAATTTACAGGCAGCATGAATAATGCACAGACGTTTTTGGCCGTCGTCCTCGCACGCTCCGCCACAACGGATTGACATCCCTCTTCGAAAACAGACAGCGGGACGAGTTGGGTCTCAATAATGGCAGCGCAGGAAGCGGGAGCAGAACTCTGTTGTTGTTTTGTTTTTTTTGCAGCTGGGAGCAGTCTGACATGTTTAATTAACAGGTTAGATCAAGAGGTCAGAGGGACCTCTGCTGCTCCTCTCATTACTGCATGGGAGGCTCCGACAAAATACTAATTACACTTTGCTAGCTCGCTCACACGGAGAGCGTGCAGTCATGCTGCTGATGTGCAAACAATCTCAGTTTAGTGGATCTCTTCAGGCTTCTAGACAAGCCAACATCTTGAGCAGGTAGCGAGCTGAAAAAAAAGTTACTGCTGTTATAGCCATTATGTATAATTAATTAATCACTCAAAAGGAAACATTATTGTCCTGATATTTCACTTAAAGCCAGAAATCACCTCAAGAAGGCGTTTAAAGAAAAAGTTTGAAAAGTCAAAAGTGACTCATCCACTTGCATATTTTTGGATATCATGGCTGCTTGCTGAGCACTTGGCCTTATTTCAATGGTTTTAATTCAGTTTTGAATGTCGCCCCCTATTATAAACCAGATTTTACTCAAGTGGTTGCCTGGGTTTTTATTCAACAGGTACGCTGTCACACTCCAGCTTGTTATGTGTAAAATTCATAGATTAAAATTCCAAGGCCTCGTCTGACCAGAGCACCTTCTTCTGTACTCCTGCCCCGACTTCCACTCACGTTTACCTTCATGGGGCTTTTTCCCAATGTTCTCTAAGAACAGCCAGATTTATGCCAGCATGCATGCATTTGAAGGATGGAAGCTGGTTTAACACACACACACTTTGTTTGCTCAAGATTAACTTGTCCTCTTCGGAAAACCGTCAGGAAAGGAAATGCAGAAAACGTTCGCTCTCGGCTTCCGTAAACCTTTCACTTCGCAAGAGTGCCTATGAATATTTTTGTATTGTTCTCAAATTGGTTTTGACAAAAAAAAAAAAAAAATGCCAACGCTTACCATGTTTATTGTAATGATTCCCAATGAAAGGTGAGGACTTACTGTAATTTATCACCCATGCAGTACATACGCCATCTCTCTCTTGGCTTCCAAACCCAAATCCCTCAAACCCAAGCTGTCCCTCTAGCGTACCCCTTTGTAATTCTGTTCGTTTTGGTAGCTCTCGAAGAAAACAACATCTTTACCGACTCCCATCTTGTTGACCTTCAAATTCCCTCCAGCAGCCGTAGGTCTGTCACAGCTCACCTCCAACATCTCCGGCCGCTCCATCCAGGCATCACACTTTTCCTTCACTTTCTTGTGCACAACAAAAACATAACTCCTGATGCCACCCACTTTAAACCCCACCAGTCTTAATGCCCAAGCTCACCGATCATAAAGCTAGATTCATGGTATGGATTGTCAAGCGTATTTCTCTGGTGTGACTGCTACAAGTGCACATGCCATTTTTGAAAATGTGGACCCTACGCTTTTCTTTTATTTAGCCACTCCATCAATATTTAAGACTGTTGAATAACCTGGTTAAAAAGTCCTTCCTTCTCTCTCTGAGACGTCTTTATGTAACAGAGAGAGTCATGCCTAATACTTGGTGGATCCGACCTTCATTTTTTTTTTTTTTTTTTTTTTCACGCTCAGCTTCTCCAGCTTGACTGCCGTCCATCTGGGCTCACTGATTGAGTCAGTGAGAGAAAAACCGTGACAAGTTGGACAGTGAAACGGGGCTGTCAAAAACCGATCTGGGCAAAAATACAAGAACAATTCTGAGCCTTTAAAGTGCCTGAAAGGAAATGGACCAGGGCCATATTACCTCTGGTGGTAGTTGGGCTGCCACTCCAGTTACTCGGATCAAAGTTTACTGATGCTTGCATGAACTTCATCATTTTTTGTTCTATGAACACATCAATCAGCAGATCGGGCTCTGATTCTGCTTTTCATATCCTTTGATGCATAAATGAGGATAATCCTGTGTTGCTATAATTTTCTGCCGAACTCAAAATGACTGCTATTAGAGAACTTCCAGCACCTTTTCTCTTTTATGCATTATAAATATATATATAAAAAACCAAAAAACAGTGCATGTCCATTGGACAAGGCATAATTGATTTCTAAAGCTGATTTCCAACTTCTAGAAGATTCGGACGAAAAAAGATTTCAGATGTTCTCACACCTGCTAGTCCGCCAGACTCAGTTCGATCAGGGATTGAATTTGCAACATGTGTTGCATTTTCAGCTGGTGTGGTTCACTTTCACACTCACCAGGTCGAACAATCCAAACTAATTGAAAAACGGAGTCCTGTCCTCTTGTGGTGGCGCTGCACCAAGAAACGCTGAAGAAAACCTCTGAAGACATGAGTGCAACTTCCTCCTTCACAAAATCTAAACAAAAATGGAGTTGGGTCAGATTTTAGCAGTTGGAGACCCATTTCTCCTGCTAGCGCTAGACTCTCATGTTTGTTTTGGTTTTATTTACCCAGAATGCACTGCGCTACAGCTTGTTTCTTGCTTTTGGATCAGTCTGCGGCCCACTTGCATCCACATATGCATCCGAGATTTAGGTTTGTTGGTGGACCAGAGTTCACTTCTTTGGTTCGCATCAGTTTGATTGCGCGTTCACACCTCCCCAAATGAACCGGACTTTCCAGGCAAAAGAACTAGAGTTTGATTCAAGAGGACTAACCAGGGCTGGTGTAAAAATTCTTTCTTCTGGGTGAAAATTAAACATTTTTCTAAATAAACGTAGTTGTTCCAAGGTTCTGCAGTGCAATGGTTTGGCAAATGTCTGTCAGGATGAAGGATTTCGAAGAAAAAGTTTCAGAAACATTGAAGCAGGGATTGTTTTTTTTCTTATCTCCTTCACTATAAAAGGAGAAATAGAGCAGCTGCTACGAGAGGTAAGAAAAGTTTTAACGTGACACCTTGAGAGTCCAGGCCTGAACTCTGTAAAGCTCCCTGTGAAAGAGGCTGAGTGGTGACAATCTCCTGCCAGACTGAGCTTCGGAGTTTCAGAAGAATGGCGGATGACTCCGAACGAAAGTTGTGCGAAGCCTATAGAGTCGTTAAAAAAAAGACACAAGGCCATCACTGCAGCAAAGTAGAGGATGTGCAGAGGAGTCGACGCACTTTGCCAATGTGAGGAACCGCATATAGACTGATGGGAGGGAAATAAACTGAATCAATTTTCGATTATAGAATGAAGGGCACGGTATGTTGATGGTGCTATTAAAGCAGAGTGCTTTAGCGAAGTCAACATAAAGATAGCTTTGGGAAGAAAATTAAGAAGCTACTCCATCTGTCTCCGTCGCCCAGGCGTTGCCAGCGCGTGTCATAGCAGCGGGCCGACAGAGCTGCATCCGCTAATCACGTTTAGAGAAACGTCACATACCGTAAAGGTGCCGCAGACGTTTCCATACTGTGAAACGCAATCTAAAGCGAACGGCGCGACAATCCCGGGCGCCAGCTTCAATTTCCACCCTTGAGAAACAAGTCGTCATCGATTGGTCGTCCTCACGTTCTGCCTGACGTTTTTATTCTCTTCCCTTCGCCTTGCTTCCACTCATTGATATGCCCGTCTTTGAGAGGCACACGCGTGTGCCGGCGTGGACGGGCGCACGCGGTGTTTTGTGTTTGGTCCCATAAACACAGAACACTCATTTCTCACTGCTCTGCGCCTGAGGCAGAATAATAACAGGATGCTCTCAAAGGAAAAACCTCTCGCTCTCTCATTCTCTCTCTCCCTCTTTTCCCCCCGAATGAAAGCTCCCACCACCGCTTCGCGCCTCTCTGACTTGGCCTAACAGCGAGCAGCGAGTCTGAGCACTTGGAGGAGGAACAGGCAGGTTATCTGGCCAGGCAGACCTTAGAGGACTGCGGCTGGAGTTCAACATCCCTGCACCTCTTTGCTTTTGTTCTTATCTCTTGGCCTTCAGTGCAAAAACGGGAGAAAAAAAATAGAGGAGCTGTTCTCCTGAAGCAAGCAGACGGAAAAGTGCACGGCCTTCTTTTATGAGAGAGGAAAATCTGATTATATACGGAAGTGCAATGTTGCTCATACATGTGATGAAGGGCCGGGTGGGCCAAAAACGTTGTGATCAAATCTATACTTGAGCAGCGAGTAAGACAGCATTAGCGATTTCTTTGTCTGGGTTCGCTGCGTTTGAGATGGCGAAAACCCAGCCCCACAGCCGACCGCGTTCTACATCAGAACATCTGAATAAAATAAAAGTCAAGAAAACGAGACGGAAGACGAAGAAGATTTTTGCACTCCAGCGGTGATAGAAATACAGTTGCGCCTGCGGGGACACACAGGCTGACGCATCCGCATAAAACAGAAACCCGTCATCAAAGCCTGATGTCCGTACCCCTCGGGCTCAGGTCAAGGACGCCACACAAACCCACAAATGTGTATTTTGTAACACTGTCTAAACAAATAACTAGACACGTCTCTTACATCCTGTCCTATCTCACTCCCGTATCGTCACAAAGGATTATCTGTGAACCTGGATAGCCCACGCACAACTATATCACAGGTTACACAGTCAAACCAATACAGATGTAGACAAGACTCAACTCGCTGATAAAGTTTCCCCAAACAGCAGTCGTCATCCCATTCATACCGTCATGGAAATGTGCAGTCTGGGACACGACCACGGAATAAATACGGCATTTTCTTTTGACTAAACTCTGAATAGCCGGATGAGTGTCCACTCCTGTTTTTATTTTTTTGTCTTTTTTTTTGGTGGGGGGAAGCACAAAGAGGACAAAGAAGCTTCAGTCCACTGCTGCCTTAAGCTTAGATAAGATTACAACAAGGTAATTGGAGCAGCAAAAACAACATTTTTTTTGCCCACAATGTCCTTTTTATGTGGTGTGGGAAGAAGAAAAGCAGCCTTTGAAATGACTGGGCCAAAATAGCCGAAAGAGGATGATGTACTTTAATTCATTATGATGGGGACATGTCCAATTAGGTAGCTATGGAAACACTCCACCTTCCCTACCTACTCTCAGCCTGTTACTCCCCTCTCCCCCCGTCCATCCACAAAGGCCCCCTCAATAGCGACGCTCGTTCGGCTTCTACGTCATTTGCGGGAGTAATTGTTCCCTGGTCAATTTCTCGATAGAGCAGCCAGGGTGTGGCGCTTCCACTCTCGGGTCCCTGGAGTCGACGGGTCGATGGAGACCCGTCTGTCAGCAGAGGTAAACACTAAAGGGGTCACGTCGGATAAAGCAGGAAGGCACAGCTGCAAATGTGAGGAGTTTTCATTCACCAAAATTGTTGACTTTTATATTTCTTTTAACACTCCGTTAAAGTACATACACACAACTTGCATTGAACTGTCTTCTGAATGTGTTCCATCCCCTTGACTACTTATTTTGCTTAGTGCTATAATGAATGTTGGCAAACTTTGTTTCATTTGCGAAACACAATCTACCACCTTTTTTTGAAATATGGAACACATTTTTTTATTTCTAAATATGATTGTTTGAAGATCTTTGCCACATTTCTTTAAAATTGTGTTGTTTTTTTTGTATATAGTTTTTTTTTCTAATCTGAAATTGGTTAACATAAATTATTTTGTTGGCGACGTTTATAAACAGACATGGTTGTGCTTTGTACTGCTGTCTTAATTTCACCACGAAAATAATAATCTTCTAATGGAAATGCATGGACATTCAATTCAGCCAGTGGTATTAAATTGCTAATGCTGGCACCTAAAAGGTATTCTTTCATATCAAACAGTTAAAATGTGGAGATGAAAACGGATCTAAAGAGTTTCATCAGCCAAAAAACTCAAATTTTCTCCCCTACTGGAAGCGTTTTTTAATAAAGGATTGGCAACAGCTGGTAAAGATGGAAATCATCATTTCCCATACATAAAAAACCCCAAAAACATCTAGAAAAGGCAAAATCTAAAATATCACAGCCAAACTGGCATCAGCAGTTTCCAAATCTATTAAAACCTCCGAAAAGAAAAGCAGGAACTTATCGAGGATTGGCAGAAAACTCCATTGCGGTACCAATGACCTTCTCAGGCCCTTGTTGCATGCTGAATTTTTCAAATGTCATCCTCCTTTTGGCGTGAGCGGAGCAAACAAAATTCCTTTTACCTGCTTTGGATCGAGGCGATATCTCCAAAAACCTTGGCATTTTGGTAATTTGTCTGAGCTGACCGGTTAAGCACTGGGAAATGAGACTTCGTAAGTAGCTTACCGCACCGCGGAGGTGTCCGCTTCTGGTCAACGCCGCCATCCGTACGCACGCCAATCAGCTCAGTGATATTAAAAGACAAAGGAAGACTTAGACAAACTAAGCTGCAGCGATGCTTCGGAGTTGTTGGAACGGACTATTTTTGGCACAAGTAATACTTTTCACAGGAGACAGGAAGTCAGTCTTGATAAGTGTTGGTGAAACCCATTTGCAGTCCATGCGGGAGACGTTCCATACAGAGGGAACACGTACAGTCACAGTAGATGCACACAGCTGTATTTGTGTCAGTCGATAAGATAGTGCTGAGAGACTGCGAGAGACAGGGTGTGGTGGGGGTGAACGGGGAGGGGGGGGGAGTAAGACAGAGAGAGAGAGAGAGAGAGAGAGATGAACAGGGAGATTAAAGAGGGGGAGAAGTGGAGGCAGGCAGAGGGGATGTTGGAGAGGCGCTCCCCACCGGCTTACTAAAATCATTGCCGGCCCAATTTCACAGGAAGCACTAAACCCGTCCATTATCTCCCGGCTCGTTGGCTGTCAGACGCCAACTTGTCCACGCCCTGACGGATGATGGTCAACCCGTCTGCCTCTGCGACTGTCTAACACACGGAAACACAAGCCCACCCCCACCTCACCCCACACCCCCCACCCACGCCCCCACGTGTGTGTGAAGCAACCTCCGGGCTGGTTACATAATTCATGCACTGCGAACCTGTTGCCCTCAGGGTTTGGATGATATGAGGTAAACTGAGGTAGTCAGTGTCTCGATCTGTGTGTGCGTGTGTGTGTACTCAGTTCTTGTGGCTGTACCACACCCACCACGGCGTTCAGCTCTCACCTCAAAAGCGTGCGTTACATAATCTGCAACTCGCCTGATTTCTTTTTAATTAAGCTGAGCGGTGACATAGAGTCACTTCGAAACGCCAATGTGGTTTACGCGGGGAACAAAAGGATTTATTGATGACCTCGCGGTTTTTTTTCTTCAGACAAAACAGCGCCGGCCGAGGAAGTGGGTGAAAACCTCCGTTCACATGGAATAAAACTGAATTTAGTCAGGCGAATGTAAAAATACCCCCAAACTGGCTGATAAATTATAGCAGAAGGCATCTTTAATATTTACAATCTGATCTCCGTCAGCTGGTTTACATCTCTTCGTTCTCTCCTGTTCTCGGAGCCGAACTGAGCCGAGAGTACAGGAGATATTCCAGTGCGACTGAAACGTATTCATCAGGAATTCAATATGGCTGAACTCACAATGAACACGCTGTCAGTCACAGTTGTTTCGGCTGTGTGGTCAGACAGAAGAGAGTTGTCTGAAAACTGACGGGAAGCAGCGCTTTAAGATTGAAGCTTCGATCGTCCTCTTTTCAAGCTACATGCTCTCTCTATGGAAGATCAACAGTGCCACGATTCAATAAAAAAATCATTCACTGGTTATTTAAATGTTTCATTCTGTAATTAAAATGGAAACACCAGATAGAAAATACATTGGGCACAACAGAGCACAGTGCTTGTGAGAGAGCAAGATCAACAGAGAGAGAGGGCTTCAATTACAAATTTATTGACGGAACTTGACTTGATGTTGTGTTTTGATTGTTGATTCTACGTTGCATTGTGCTTCTGTCTCTGATATGATGTAAGGCACTTTGAAATGCCTTGCTGCTGAAATGTGCTCTACAAATAAAATTTGATTGATTGATTGATTGATCAACAGGGAAACTTTCTCAACCGCCAACGTTGGAAGCAGCCGAGCGAACGTTTCGTGCCACCAGTTCACGCCGCATCTTCCTCACTTTGAAACGGAGAAATAACCCAGGACTGTTACGCAATTCATTTAGTCTTCATGTGGAGACAGCACGAAAAAAAACAACCCCAAAACAAAACAACGATTAACTGAAAGTGTGCCATAAAAAGTACATTTTCTGATTAATCCAAGGCTTTCATTACTCCTTCACAAAACGTGGTTCACGTTTAGGTTTTGACCCTTTTGACACCAAAGATGAATTGAAGATGAGCTGACTACGTGTGCTGGTTAAAAAAAAATCCGATGCCAGGATCTCTGAGAAGCCAACAGAGATTCAATTATTTGAATACAATTACTTAAACACCAAAACCGTTAACTCGTGGAACAGGGCTAATCATTTTAGCAATTAATTAATTTAGATGTTACCTGAATTCCCAATTAATTATTAATCATATCACATATTTATTTGTATGATTACTAATCATCTACATGATTTTTATTTATTTATTTATAAATATTTATTTTATTACAACACATCAATCATACAGTTATGTGTAATTTGGCACCTGATACCAAGCTAGTAAAACTGGTATTTTGGTTGTAGTTGGCTTTTTTGAATGATCAGGAAAAAAAAATGTAACAGAAAAAAAGAAAAAGTTTTAGATTTGAAGCTGCTTGTCCGCCTGGTCTTTTCTGCTGCCTGCACACGGACAACTCGACAAGTCCCTGCACAGCTGGGTGTGTAAGCACAGACTGCCATAGGTTTCTACATTTAAAAAAAAAATTTATCATTTGGGCTTACATTCAGGAGAGCAGGTGGGTTTACGTTTTCTTGTCCCTATTAGCGTGAACACACTTTACTCTTCCTTCATGTTTAATTTCAGTGGCAACAGGAAAGCTTTTCAATTCATCTGTAGGCCTTTGTTAGTTTGTCTTTAAGGTACTTCAGCTAAATTCAAATCACTAGTGAATATGGTAATCTCAAAATGGTGCCGTGTTTATAAACTGTTAGCAAGGATATGGCTACCAGACAACATAATGAACCTTCTCTCTGGCCAATGGCAAATGAGCTGCCAGTTAGCATTTCAGCGTCTCACTATTGACTAGTTTATGTGTTTGTTTCTCTAAGGAAGGACATGATTTATTCACTCCGCCATCAGATTTATGGCCAATTTTGGCTTAATCCTTTGCCGCCTGCCTATGTATTCATCTTAGGCAGCACATATTCCAGCACATAATGCCCCATAAACCCCACATTAATCTTCTCGTTGTGTCAAACACAAAGGAAAAGGCGAGAGAGAGAGAGAGAGAAAGAGAGAGAAAGAGAAACGAAAAAAAGTTTCTCAGGATTTGTTGGAATCCATAACAATCACCTTTTGCGCAGCGTCTTTTAAAAATGCAGTGAGTTGTTTGTACGGTGGAAAAAGCGGGATAAGATCTTTGCTTTGGGAAGACATCTGGGCAGACCTGTGAATCACACCGAGGTGTACTCTGTTTTTCCAGCTGCCTTGGAGTTATGGCAGCTAGATTAGAGTATTTCCTGTGGCTCTGCATCCTTTAAAGGTCCCCGGAGGCTCGGGCTGCAATGCTGTTGCCGCTTTGGCCAATAACGTGTCAGGAGCTGTGGTCGGACTCACCTATCATTTTGCAATGGTCTTTTCATTACATAGCCAGAGCAATAATGTGGACAGAGGGGAAATGATAGAAAACACAGACCGGGGTTACGATGATAAGGGGAAAAAAAGGAAGAGAGATGGAAAGGTTCATAAGCAGATCTGGAAGTTTCCAACTGCAGTTGGTTAACATTTACGCTGAAGGAAGCTTTAAGATGAAGAATTAAACCAACACAAGGCCTCGGTGCATTCACACATCACTTCACTTGGGCGTAAGGAGGACAACGTCATTAATATGGAGCCACATTGAGAGCCCTGCACAAAGCACACGCATGATTCAATCTGCCAGTCGTATGGAACGTACACACTCCGAGTTGCCTTGGCTCAGCCGCGATGGGTTTATGGCGCCGGCCGCGCGAGTCAAGTATATGATACGGAACGGAACGTTTTCGAGTGGAGGAAGTCGGGAAAATGCTGTTGCTAGGCGACCGTAATTGAGGACCAGCGAGTCTGTGTTGCACTCTGATGTGAAAGGAAAATGTGAATGAGTAAAGAAGTGCACAGACACAAAATGTCCCCCTCTTCGCACATTCACACTTACATTTAGTGAAGCAGCGATGATGTGGCGACTATTTTTGATCATCACTAAATGAATAAAAATGTTTTTTGCCAAAATAGTGTTTTTTTTTTTTTTAGGTTGACTGCACTTTGGGTTTCAAAAGCGCCAAGTATAAATCTACAGCCTGAATTAAAATGTAGACATGCTTTGAATGTCACAGTTCACTTTGAAACGCCTAACTGATGGAGTCATTAGCATGATCTGGTAGGGTTAAGGTCTTTTCACTTTAATAAAAAAATGCCATTTTTCTAAACCCGGCCTGGTGCCAGTTGGTTAAAGATTTGGGTGATTCTAGTTACCAGTAAATATCTACATACACCTCTAACCTCTACAGCCAGGCTGTAACTTTTAAATCATTTTTTTACTTATATCTATAATAAGTACTTTTAAAAGGACTGTTCCAATAGGAGAAAATGAATCCTATCAAACTGGAAAGACTTTTCTTACCTATCATGGGTGACTCAATGAAGCTCCAAGCGTTGGTCTGTGGTATGTAGGACTGGAGGACGCCCGCCGAGCGCCCAGCCTCGTTCACACCCCCAAAAACGTAGATCTTTCCTCCACACACAGTGGCAGCCGCCGAATGGACGGGCTTAGGGAGAGGAGAAACAGTCTCCCAAGTGTTGGTGATGGTGTCGTACCTGCAAAGAGGATAATAACTCACTAAGTCTGATCATTTATCCGAATCTGACAAAGGCGCATGATGAGAGAAGTTTACAGAAAGCCTCTGATTTCAAAGTTCCCACCGCTATGAAACCCTCATTTTTTTGGCTGCAGAGCTGACAGATGTAATTAGCGGGATGGCTACACCACCAGGGAAGATGAAGAAGCCCAACCATTACATACAATGACAGCAATTAAAGCAATTACGCAAAACAACGCACGTTGGGAGCTACCAGCCATTAGTCTCTAGAGTTGGGCTGAGTGTCAGCGCCGAGTTTTGGACGTCGGTTTTGCCACTGAGCCCTTTCTGGCAGAGACCAACATGTAGGTCGGCAGGGCCTGACCCACCAGTCTGCAAGACACAACACTCCAAAGCTCTCTGGATTCACATCCGGCTGTGTTTTATTCCACCTCATATTTCTCACACTCGGAGTCTAGCGAGCGCAACGCTACATGGGTTAGCATCTAGACACGAGCGCCGTTTGTCTCGCGGTTCCATTAACGCGCCGTAATCCTGCATCCACGGGCCACTGATCAAAGCAGCCGCAGCGACAGCTCTCCAGCTGGAGGAGGCCTCATTACGGAGCCGCAAACAGATCCGGGACCTGTGATTAAAACATACATCCAATTCGGGCTAAAGCAAACCTGAGCCTTTATTGTCAAACAAGCAAAACAGAAACGATAATTAAAAGAAGTCTGAAAATCAGCTGCCACCGTCCTGCGGCCAGCAGAACTCGCACTTAAAACACTTCAGGGATGCTTGGGGAAAAAAAATTTAAAATAAAAAAAATTTAATAAGCTAACTCTCTTCCTAAAAGCATTTTTTAATCAGATTTTCCCACTGGGATCAACAACCTTCATTAGGCCACAGGTGTCTTTTATTTTTCTTTTATGTGCTCGTGTAACAGTATTTATTGCTGCAGCCCCTGTGGCATTTTAAGTCTGGCTGAATTTAAATGACACCAGGGAGCACTACCTGATCACCCTCCCCCACCACACACACACACACACGCACACACGCACACACGCACACACACACACACACACACACACACACACCGCCTTCTAGAAAGAAGGCTTTTAGATAAAGTGCAAGAGGAGATGTGTGAATTACCCTTTGGGAATATTCTCCTTGGGGTTCTGATAATGTCGTCGGCAGCTGCTGCAGAGAGGATGGGCTTAAAATCGACTGTCAGTCGGAGAAGGTGGCGACACAGAAGCCACTCTGAGAGGTGGACTCAAAACACTGAAGTACCAATTAGCACTGTTTAAACACGGACACACACACACACACACCCCTACACACTCACACACACACGCACACACACACAAACCAGTCTGAGATCGACAGAGCTCTTACAGAACCGAGCTCTGTGGAGACGGAGTAACAAACATGTGTCTCGGTCTCCAGCAGATGTAATTACCCCTCAGACTAACATCGGGAGAGCGTTGTACATTTAAGGGTCAGACGCTGCTGAGTGATTCTGATTACAGGACAGACGAGTCCAGCACGGCTGCTGCTGCAAACAACCAGACAGAGAGAAAGAGAGAGAGAGAGAGAGAGAGAGAGAGAGGGGGGGGAGAAAAAAAATCCTGCCTCATTTCCACACACTTTAATGGGGCGGTTTGAAGTTTTTGAAGTGAGGTTCTGGTGTAAGGAGTTAATATCTTGCATGCAGTGGGAAGCTCTCTTTATTTTGGACCAATCCAGATTAGTTGGTCCCACAGGCGCGACGCTAACAGCCAGTTCAACAGGGGCCAACACCAAAGAGGACGTCTACCATCTTAAAACAACTTCATCCTCAGAAAATATGAGAGCAATTTTACACCAGTGATGTTTCACGAACGTTTAAACCGAATTTTTACAAGGGAAATTCAGGCTGGAGGATCTTCCTGTGTGAAACTAGCATTGTACACAATTGTTATGATGGACAGCCCAATATTAAAGTGTAAACAGTGTAAAAATGAGTTAAATGGTGCCCATTTAAATTGTAGCAATTAGAGACACAAGATAAAATAAAATAAAATAAAATAAAATTATGAACTGGACGATTTTCAGCCTTGGCTGATGGGCAGCCAGTTCTATGGGTATGAGATGCTTAAAATCAAAACCTTTTGGTGTGTTGGTGTGTGTTACCGCCACATCAGAAAGACACAAAGTTCGACCACATGATCGGTGCTTTTATGTTAAGGCTGCTGTGGGTCAATGCTAGAAGTGGCTAGTTTTGTCTTGCAAATGAAAAGCTTTGACTTTGATTCCACCATTAATATATTTTTGGTTGACGAATTTTCTTCTGATCTCCCTTAAAATTCTTTATAGCTGCTTATTGAAATTGTTGAAGAATTTAACATACCTTAACATGCATTCACATGCACAGTGAATGCATTACTACAGAAGATAATAGCTACAGTCTCCTACCGCCGCTCTTGGAGGCACAGCCAATCAGCGGCAAAGAAAATGAACAGCTGCCTTGCAAATGCAAGCCAACAGCATGTCAATTAGCATCTATGCAATTCTGCTTCCCAAGATGGTTTTTCTTTCAGATATTTTAGATATGCTCTACAGATTTTCCACAAAAATGTGAAATCTGATAATACGTGAATCTATAAATGTAAACCTCAAATGGGCAGGGACCCAATTAGGGTGAATCATCATCATATATTTATTCTATGATTTGTGGACGAGATAAATAGATGAGAGTTACTCTATCTCATCTATTTAAGCTTTCAGTCTCACCCAAAAGTAACAATCTAACAGTTCCTATAATAATAATAATAATAATAATAAAAAAGCACTAGACTGTTTTACATTTGCTATCTATGTTTATCACTACAGTAATACAAGTTTAGTGAGAACTATTTTTTCCTGCTGTAAAAGTTACAATAAGATCCTCTCTAATGGCCTGTGCCCTTGGAAAAATTATAAATTACTTTTCAGATTCACAAAACAGTTTTTCTGTCGTCTTATGTTTCAGAAAAGGAAAGAAGATCTGTTTAAAATTAGTACCGGCATATCTTATAGCAGCTACAAACATCAATCGGTAAATCACTAGCTTTGATGTTTTGGCCATTTACATTTTCCTACTTATTTTAGACGGATATTTGTCCTCAGACACGTTCACCACGTTTCTGTGCTCAGTTTGTGTTTCATGAGGGATGATTGTTGGTGGCGCATCACCTCCTACATTCATTAACCGTACACGCAGTCAACGCGTTCTGTGGAAATAGCCGCTGAATGTGTACGTGATCACTATTTTGAGCTCTTAACATAGTGTTTACAAAAACCGTTACAAAGTGTTTCAGACTGGAGTTGTTTGAAGAAGATACAGGTCCGCTTTGGTCTTGGATTCCTCTCTGCTGATAGCTCTAGCCTCTGGGACCAACTTATCTGGATTTATACTAAAAAAAATATATATATATATATACAAAGAGAGTTATGCACTGCAGGTACCGACTGCTTAGAACTGTTTACCAAGAGAAATTTTTTTTTAAAAAGCCAAACATTTTGGAAACATCCAGTTAAAGCTTAGAAAGACGGTAATAGTAGTAAACAAATTCCGCCTTGGGAGTCTACAGAGGAAAAGGCCTATGAAATATTCAAATGAGGATATATTTCACAGTTAAACACTCAACTCTGTTACAAACCCAGCTATGTGAATAAGCCGTTTCCATAAGCTAGAAGATACAAGCGGTGAATCCTTCAGCAGAAGCACCTTTAAAGTCCAGAATCAGTCCTGAAAGCGTGGTGTCAAATTACACGGGGATGTGGAAGGGGGTTGAGATCATTAACAAACTTCATCTTCATTAGCAACACATTTTTAGCCGTATGATGGCGTGACTGAATGTTTGAACGGAGTTGAGGGCAAGCAGCTGCAGAGCTGCACACTGGTTTCATTTGCATACCCCCAGATCTGCGTGTGTTCAATTAGGCAAAGGCGCAGAATTAGATTTGTAGCATCTTAGGAGAACCAGATGATCTTTTAAGGGCAAAACTTCTAGCATTAAAAATTCTTGAGGTCCCCCAAGATGGATCTTTAGATGAAAAAAACTCAGAAATTAATACAAAAACCTGGTTTTATTTGAATAATTTGATTTGCTCAGATTTCAGTCCACAAAAAAAAAAAAGAAAGAAAAAAAATGCATGCTGAGTAACCAGGGAGATTTCAACAAGTTCAGATAATACTGTTTGAATGCAGAACACCGTCTCCACCATATCCTAGCACGTCACAGAAAATGGGCTTTAAAAGGCCATTAAAATAAGCATGGCCGTACTTTGATTCTGTCAAAAGGAACCGGAGTCCTGATGAGGAGAAACACTTGCAGGTCAGGAGAAACTCAATGTCTCCCACTGCCTCTGAGGTCGCCGGTCTGATTGAATTCATTACACGAGTGATTCACCATTGAGCATTTAATATGAGCCGTGACATTGAGGCTGACGCTAAAAGAAATGAATGAGGTTTGATTATATCTCCGAGGCGGGGGGGTGGGGGGGAGGAGATTGCAAAAACAAAGCCGCTGCGCGTTTTCCTTTAAAGGTAGACGGAACCCCCCATCCCACTCCTCCATCATCGCTGGGACACTGTAGGAGTTTATCCATCATCATGTTGTGTCGCATCGATCGCGTTTCTTAAAAAATGTTTGTACACAAAGACCGATCGCTGCTTGAAGCCCCGTAATCGGCGTGCAGCTCCTGACAGGGCTCGTTTCATCACGCAGGGACAATCATCTCTAAAAATGCAGCTGCGGGATCACAACATAACAAAAAGTGCAGGATTGGGCGCTTTTTATGACGCCTGACAAACACAAAAGACTGATGGGAAGGGATTGTGGATGAAAGAAAGATGCCAGACTCTTGAGCAGATTTGGCTAGGAATGTGTGTTCTGGGTTAAAAAAAACCACAAGAACAATAATAAAACATTGTTGCTGCTTGCAGCATGAGCCACAGCCAGCATGTTGACAAATCAAAATCATAATTCAGAATCACGCAGGTGGAAGGCGACCCATGCGGCGCGGCCGCTGTCGGCGCGCAGGGCGCCAGCCAACGTCTTTCAGGCTTTTGTTGGCTCGTGAGCTGACTGGGTAAAGAGCCGCGAGGTTTGATAGGTACAGGTGAAATTGGACAGTTGCTGTGGAAAAAGATGCTGTCACACCTGTCATGTTCATTTATGCCGACATTAGACGGCTCTGCCACATCTCCACCTGCCTCCTCTGCTCTGTGCAATGCTAATGAAGACCTATATCCACACTTAATATGTCAGTCTGCAGACCATTAGGAGATTACTCAGACCAAATAGCAGGTGCTAAATTAAAGGTTAGGAGCAAATTACCTGAACTGCATTTTCATTAGCAGACCATATTTATTAGAGAGTGTTGGACTGATAAACATTTAGCCACAGGGTGTGTATTACAGTCACGATAAAAGGATAAAACTGGGACATGCGCAAAAATGTTTGCATCTGTGGAACATTTTTTAAAATTAATCGCATTACAAAAACACGGACTTAAATGTATTTTATAGGAACTTATTTGCAAACAGCACAAAGGACATCGTTTTGAAGTGGAAGAAAAAGGATATGCGGCTTTCAGATCTTTTCCAGTAAATGAAAATCAGAAAATGTGCCTCTGTAATCAATAAGTATACAAAGGGTGTAAATTAAACCACGTGTTCATCTAATCTAATCTCTGCATCCAGAGCTCCTAAGCTACAATGACAAAATTCCCAGAGTCTAATTTCAAGATCTTTCCCTGGATATTTAAAAAAATATTTTTTAAACATAATTATGCTTGAACTTAAATTTTTTAAAAATAATGAAACTTGGGGCATGCTGTGGTGGCGTAGGGGATAGCACAACCCACGTTTGGAGGCCTTGAGTCCTCGATGTGGCCGTCGTGGGTTCGATTCCCGGACCCGGCGACATTTGCTGCATGTCTTTCCCCCTTTCCTGTCAGCCTGCTGTTATATAAGGGACACTAGAGCCCACAAAAAGACCCCTTGGAGTGGAGAAAAAACAAAAAAAAACTTCTCAATAGTAAAATCTGAATTTTTTTTTAACAGTTTATTGTTTTTATTTTGGTATCTGGACTATCTTATCGACTCTACTTCTAAATCTTTGTCAGAAACAGAGGAGTTTTCAAGGCTAAATGAAGGTTCTTCAAAGCTCAGTTTGTGAACTTATGGTGCTTTTGTTCTTACATTCCAGTTTCGATGTCCAAATGTACATTCGGTGTGCGAAAAACCAAACATATTCACGTCAAATCAATGTGTGATTTTGAAAATCATAAGACAAACCATGTCAAATGAATATAAATCAATGTGAAAACCGCTATGTTACAGTGAAAAGGGTTCGGGTTCCTTCCATACTTATTCAGACCTGAAAAACAATAGAGGAGTCCTTTTTCCTTTTCAAAGTTGGGTAGGAACCCTGTTCATGATTACGGTTCCGTGTGGTTTGTTAGAGAATATTAGTAAAGACATTTAAAGATCACAGCAGGTTAAAAATAAAGTTGTGGAAGAAAGTCGCAGCAGGCCTCCCAATAGCCTCCCAAAACAATATCCCAAGGTTTGACCGTCTCTCTGATCTCCATTCGATCCATCATATAAAAATAGGAAGCATTATGGAACAACTAAAACAAATCAAGACATCTATCTATACTGACAGACCGCAGAGGAAGAGGATAAAAGAGCCATGAAGCCTGGAGGAGCTGCAGAGACCCACAATTGAGATGTAAGGATCTACCAGTACAACAACTGCTTGTGTTGGCTTCTGCAAATTAAAATTTTAGGAAATAGAGGCAAGAAGAAAGCAAATGCTAAAAGAAAACCATGAGAAGTCCTGTTTTACACAAGCGCCAAAAATGTGCTTTGAGTGAATTAGATCAAAAAGAGATGGTGGTCAGAGCTGAAAGCTTTTGAAGACCACTTATCAATTTTATTCCACTTCGCAAATATGCTCAACTTTTAGTTTGTTATGTGAAAGCTGCGAGTTCACAATGTGACAAAACGTGAAAAAGTCCAGTGCATGACTTCTTCAGCAAGACATTGCAGTTATATACAGTCCTAAATGTTCAAAAACCCAATTAATCCAAAAACTGCTTGCTTAGGAATTATAAGATTAAGCAGCAGCTATATGGTCACACCTGTTGAAGGAGAAGCGTTAGCAGTTTGTTGGTCTGAAGATTTCTGATGAGCCCTAATACAACTCCAAAAGTGAAAGACAAAATAAATATTCTTGGAGAGGCACTTGCTGCCTCTCTAGGTTATAAAGTCGTTTATAAACCACATGGAGTGCTTCGATTAGCAGACACAAACTTTCTTTACAAAGAAAAAAAAAAAAAGTACCACTGAAAGACAGTTCTACAGGTAGACGTCACATCAAGCTCAGTGCAGGGTCAGGCTTTGCAATGCTCTGAGAAATGTTAAGAACTACAAGTCAGGCTGTCCAGATATTAAATCTTAAACTCTACTGACAGGGGGGAAAAAAAAAAAAGAAGAAGTGACTGACATTTTGTCCACACATCGGGCAACTGAAAGCTTCTTAAAAGTTCTGTCAGGATGATTGAAATGTTGGAAGTTTATTCTGAACCAACCAAAGGGCTTCCAGCAGCAGAGAACGGTGCAGTTGGGCAAATCAAAGCAAAACTCCAGACAAGCGATCAGGTTCGGTTCACTTCGTGGCCGCAGGACTTCAGCTTCTGCCGGTCACTGCATCCACTGCAAACCGCGGCGTGTTAAAGTATTGAGAGGGAGCTGTGATGTTTCTGGACCCGACAGCTGAAGCTCGCTGCAGAACGGCTTTTAGGACAACGGTTCCAAGCACATCAACAAATCTACAAGAGAATGGCTGAGGAGGAACGACTGGAGGTCCAACAGTTGATCAAGTCGTGGCGCTGACCCAAACAGCTGAGAGTGTCAAA
Organism: Gambusia affinis; assembly: GCF_019740435.1. Classification (NCBI taxonomy): domain Eukaryota; kingdom Metazoa; phylum Chordata; class Actinopteri; order Cyprinodontiformes; family Poeciliidae; genus Gambusia; species Gambusia affinis. The sequence goes on along the minus strand of NC_057889.1, from coordinate 16,475,445 downwards.
AAAATTCCTGCAAACCTCAACATTTTCTACCAGTTCATTCCTCCACCTGGGTTTAAAAACTTTTGCTCATATCAGATGCTTCACTTTCTTTTTTGTCATTTGTCAAGTATATAAGAAGAGTAATTTATAACAGAGGCTCGATAGGCTTGAGAGAATCAGAAGTTCTTAATAATATGACCACAAATACAAATGCATAAAATTAAAAAGACATAAAATGTAATTTAATTTGTGCCTCAAACCACTTCTGTGGGATGACATTAATGTTTTTCTCTCTTTTTTTTTGTTTTTTTGGTTATCTACTAATACATCAAAGCAGGACACACAACCATTCACACACACACACACACACACACACACACACACACACACACACACACACACACACACACCTAGGAAGAATTTAGAGAGACCAATTAACCTGACAGTCAATTTTTTGGACTGTGGGAGGAAGCCGGAGAACCCGGAGAGAACCCACCATGCACAGGGAGAACATGCAAACTCCATGCAGAAAGACCCCGGGCCGGGAATCGAACCCAGAACCTTCTAGCTGCAAGGCAACAGCTCTACCAACTGTGCCGCTGTGCAGCCCCACACGAGGGCCAAAAGCTGAATAACAAAACATAAGACGACTCTCTCTTTTCAACTTCCTCGTTCTCTCTGTGACAACCAGCCCAAAGCCCGCCAGCTCTCACAAAGGGACGGGAACCCTTCCAAAAAAAAAAAAAAAAAAAAACAGATTCGGAAAACGCTCTCTCAAGACAAATGAACAGTTTAGGAAGACAGATGGAAACTGTGGTTTTTAACAAACGAAAACAAAAAAATAAATATGAAAGAACACAGAAGACGGTGGTAATTGGGGACTATTTTTGGCGACAGATTTCTAAACATTAGAAGTCCTTGTGGGTATTTATGGGAGCAATAATGCATCAGTGGATCTGTCTAAAAATAAACCGCAGAGTAGGACGCTCAAGGTGCGTTTAGTGGTTGTGGGACAACAAAGTGGCTCTACGACAGCGCAGGAGCCTCCAAGGTCAGATGTTTACATCCATAAAGAGATCATGGACGTTCATCGGTACACATATTCATAACCAGAGATTTATTTTTTTGGAACATAAATAAAAAGAAGCAGAACTAAAATACAAAGTCTACGTCTTTCCCTGCAACTTTCAAAAGAAGCACCAATACGAAGCATTTCTAGCCATCGTGAAAACCTGAAATTTGAGGTCATCAAAGTTTCACATTCAGCCAGAGTAAAGATGGAGACACACCAAACTACTAAAGCTGTTTTGTCTATAAATCACATCCTCTGTACTTAAGCAATATCTCATTTCCAAATGTCACCACAGTGTTTTGCGAGTAATCCTAAACGACGACGACAGGAAGCAAAAAGCATTCATATATTGATGCGTTTGCATCCTTTTCAGTCTTTTCCTTAAAAAAGGTGAACATGGCACGGTCGTGGGAGGTGGCGGGGTAAATGCAGGAAATGCCCCCCTCGGGCCCTCGCTTTGTTGCATTAACTGGAAATATATACATCTGAGTCACAGATCAGAGAAATTAATAGATGCAGCAAGGTGTCAGTTGTTCTGCAGGCTGCATTTAGATTTGCTCGACATCAAAGAGGCCGTGTGCCTGTTAGCGCTCCTATATTTTCCTCTGATTGTGGGGCAGCCTCGGAGTTAAGTAGCTCCAAGTAAATATAATGCACAGCAGCAGAACACATGCCAGGCATCCGTAACTGCATGTTACTGCGGGTGCTTTGGTCTCGCGCAGCATGAAATCATTACGACTATCTGATGGTCAGTTTCCGCCTCCTAACGCCGACTGGTCGCGCTCCGACTTCATCCACACAGACACACCGTAAACTAGCTGTCTCCAAAACACACAAATGAGATGCAATCTAATCAGAAGGGAAGCAGCCGTGGCATCAGAGCCACTACGGTTAACTGAAGTGCGCCGTGAAGATGGCGAAGCGCGCCTCTCCCTCTCTCCTCATCACGCATGTGATCATTTACAATAGATATCACTGAGATGCTGACATGTATAATTTCCCCGGAGACACAAACTCCCCACATTTATAGTGAGAGGACAAAAAAAAAAAACCCACAGAGAATGAGGAGAGAAAAAGAGCACAAGGGTTCTATAAACCTCAGGACTGACAAAAAAAAAAAAAAAAAAAAAAAAAAAAGAGGCTCCATTAAAAGGCAGAGGAACGCTCTGCACTGCAGCTACAAGCAGTCTGGAATGACACACTAAAACAAACAGGAAGCATGCTCTGACAAAACCTTTAACAATTTAAACAGTCAACCACAGCTGGACCAGACGGGTCCCACCGCAGCCTAACCTTTAAGAACAGTGTGTGTGCTACGAGTCGCTTAGTTGTTGTTGTTTTTTTCTTTTATTATTATTATTTTAAGGCTCTCCTCGGCTGCAGAGAGCAGCTGATGTTGTTCTAGGTTCTACCGAGCGCCGACTCATGCCCTTCGGTTACAGACTCGCGTTAATCCCCGCTGCATACACTTGTGCAATCGGCTGCCCACACACACACACACACACACACGCACACTCGCACATCCGCCGACTGATTTTCAAGTTGCTTCAGTAAATCTGTTGTGTCATAAGTTTGTTTGAAGATCTGACATCCTGAAGAAGTTTCTTTTTTTAAGTAGCAGCTGGATGTTTCATGTAAGTGATTTCTTAATAGTTACAGCAGTTTCTACTTTGAAGTTTACAGACTGACAAAAAAATGTTTGTTTTTTTTGGAGCTTTTTTTATTTTATTTTTTACATACTTTACTGCTTCAGAGTTAGGTCTCTTGTCAGATGTTTCTACAGCGTACAAAACCCTAAGAACAAATGTTTCAGAGGTTTCAAAGGCTTTTATAGAGGAACGCTGACACATCTAATAAGTCAAAAATATTGACAAAATCTATAGTTCAATAAAAAATAATTACTTTGTCTTACATATTATGTCAGTTTAATACAGCGTGATATATTCGAGGTTTATTTCATTGTTATTAATGTTAATAATCTACAATCATCAAAATGAACAAAAACTCCTGAAATACATGACTTTGTTAAAGTCCAGCTTTAACAATGTAAATAAAACAAGAACATGATAAACCATCGACACATTCCCTTGAATGTATGTAAATAACTCGGGCCAAAAACAAGAAAATCTGTTTGGTGTGGAAAGCAAAAACTCTAAAAATCTTGCTGAATAAACGTCCGCACATCTATATTAACACATTGTTAAAGCTTTTGATTGGATTTTGTCCATTTACTTAACTCCATGTCAACTGTTTTAGTTAATTAGTGGTAAGTAGACAAGTGAATTTATGACTGTACTATCGGTGTTTAAATTTTATTTTATGTTGACTTTAAATCCCAAAACAAGGATTATACAAAAACCTCCTCACCATTTCTTTGAGATTAATACACAGAGCTCCGTGGAAAAGAACTGCATTCAGTCTTCAGACTGATTTTGACAAGTTATTGAGCTGATTGAATAATGAACGTCAAACTAATGTAGCTTGACGTTCATTACAGCAAAGGCAACAGTTTCTCCAGTGCCGGAAACAAGTTCATTGAAATTATGCTAGCAGGAAATCTGTCCTCGCTAATAAGGGCATTAGGTGGATCAGCCCATACACTTATCGCAATTGCAACAATGAAAGATGGACCAGTTTGTGGCACGCCTTATTATCAGCGATAAACAAATTACGGACGCATTTGGGACGTTTCACCTGCAGACGATCCCAAAGTCAACATCCTCGCTGCTAGCCTAAATACCTGCCGATATTGGCAATTAGCTGAAAGTAGGCGGCGCCATTAAACCCAAAGTCTTCAATACAAAGTCATCCATATGCATTGCCATGTTCAGACGCGGGCAATTTGGTTTTGCATAACGCCACCGGAGGAGGCAGGAGGAGAGAGGGAGCGGCGTTTGTATGTGAGCGCATCAATCCCTCGTAGCCCTCTGTGTCCTGTCAGAAGTAATGAACTGAGAGCTTGTGATTTGGCTGCAGGAAACCAGGGCTACTGTGTGAATCAGCTCCAGCCTGGAGGGCGTTCAAAACAATTTGCACACATATATTGGCATCATTTGCTTGCATTAACATTGTCTCAGATTTGCCCAGAATGTTCATTAGTAACTAGGGCGGGGGGAGGAGATCGAAAGCAGGACATAAAGCGGGTAAAAGTGGAAATCCTGTGCTGAACTTTTTATGGACAATTGGCAAACGCTCACAGGACTTGTCTTCTATGCAATAGACACTACATTGTGGATTTTTTCCTCTTTAAATCCCTAATCTGTGATGTCCACCTACTCCCACCTGGGCAGCATCTCTCTGATGCGCGTGACAAATGTGATAAAGGAAGGGAAGAAAGACGGAGAGCGCCAATCTATCGGCGCGTCTATCAACATCAAGACAGAACATCCATTTTGGGAAGGAGGAGGGGAGTGTGTGGGTGTGTGAGGACAGAGTGAGAGTCGATCTGTGTTGTGTCAGCTGCCATCTGTGTGTCAGAGCACATCGCAGAAACTGTGAGGCCGGCGCCCACACCTTCAGTGTCGCCCTGCTCTCTGTTGGGCGCCGACACTCACACATGCTGCACATTTCTCCAAGACACCAGCGTCCACCCTCCATCCCCCCGACTTGCTCATTTTGGAAGCTTTTTCCTTGGACATGTCAGCAGACGTTAACAATCCCTGGAGAATGTTGCAGACGCCCGAGAACATTTGCTTCCTGTTGGTAATTCATCAGCATCACCTAAATGGTACAAAGATGCAGTTTGTGACATTACCGCATTTCATTTAACACACAATTTGACAGTTTACATTGCATGTTATGTGTTTCCTCTCTCTCTCTCTCTCGTTCGTACAAATGTCCTCAAATGATGCGGGAGTAACTTGCGAGAGCCCACCTTTTTTTGCCACGCTCTAGTTCGCAAACGACGGTTCTGCAAATTTGCCAGAGATGAAAATCAAACCGGCGGCTTTGTGACAGTTAATTTGAACTCATTTGCATGCACCTCTGTTCCCTGTGTTGATTTTCTTTGGGTCTGACAGCTGTTTGTACCTGTGTTCTCTCGCTCTCTCTCCCCAGGTTGCTAATCAATGTCTGATGGTGAAATCTGCGCAGTCCCACCTCGTGGAGCGGCGTCTCGGCGCCGCTCAGAAATGTAAATGTTTGGTATAGGGAGCGCGTCGTTTTTTTTTAGCTGACGAGCCTGAAGCCTCATCAAGAACCGGGAAGTCGATCCAACAGCTTAGTTTTGAGTTTAACGAGTTTTGAATTGTTTTGCACATTCAGCAGCAACCTGAGAACAAAATGCATTGATTTGACAGTTGCTCGCAGATTAGGCTTCATTATATGTTCATGGGATCGGAGGCAACTCCTACAGAGCGCTAAAACCGGCAGCTATAGCTATAATGTTCGTTCTCTATCAAGCTGGTTTTACCCGGCAAGTAATAAAACATGTTTATTGTAGGAAACATCAGGGAAATCGAATTGTAACAAAGCTAACATAGCTAATCTAGCATAAGCTAGCAAACATGAGCTTAAAGGCTTTTTGAGAGATTTTGAAGAGAGGAAACTAAAGTCCAAATCACCCAAAGTGTAGTGGTTACTTGTTACCAAATTTCTTTCTTTTTAATTCAGTTTCGAATGAGAATTCGCACAACTGGAGTTGCGCACCAGGAAGCATGTTGAGGAGCTGCGAGCGTGACGTAGATCTATAAAACTCAGATGTGCAGTTTGGAGCCTACAAAATGCCATCGTGGAAAGATTGCAGCAAATCTAAAAGGGATTACAGGGTATCCTCAACACGTTGAAGTTCACCACTCTGCAGTGAGAAATATTATTTAAAACAGAAAATGTTTAAGTTAGTTGGTAATCTTTACATCAGTGAATGTCCCACTAATTTCTCCACAGGATCAGTTCTTGAAAAGCTCAGAGAAAAATGACAACAACTCAAAAGCTACGTTCTAGAATCTATAGGGTTAAGTTAGCATTTTAAATGACAAAGTCCTTTCAGAAACAGAAATCTAAACAGGTACGGCTTGTTTGGAAAAGGAGCAAAGAGAAAGCCTCTTCTCGCTCTCTCAATAAAACGTTTATACAACCTCTGGAACAATTTAGAGTGAAAATATTAGGCAAAGTAGAGAGGTTAGTCCAAAGGGAAAGCACCATGCTTGGAGAAATCAAACAAACGGTACATCGGCTCAAACCCTTCACACCAACTGTGAAGCAAGACGGAGCAGAGAAGAGATTTTGCAGTCACATGACCAGGACACTTTGCAGTCACTTTGTCTACAATATAGTGTAACAGAAAAGCACAAAAAAGGTTTGCTGAAAACGCCCAGTCAAAGTCCAGACCTTGACCTGACTGAAAGTGTTGTGGTTGGACCTTTAAAAAAGCTGTGAATGAAGGAATATCCACAAACTTAGGCTGTTTTTGGGATGAATTTCTGCATCTGAGGGAAGTCAGAAAATGTTATAAAACATCCTGAAGTTATCGAATCACTGGGGAACCTCAGAGTTAATTGTGCAGATTTCAAAAGTTTGGCTTTGTTTTTTCTTTTTGGTTTTTTTTTTTGCAACAAAAACCAACAGCATGAAATCTTGCTTTTGTTTTAGACTTAAGATTCAATTTATATTAACTTTTGAAACTGGTATGGTCCAGGAGATTTTATAATGCCTCAATATGGCAAACCCTGGAACTACTAATTATTATTATTATTTTTAAACTCTAATTATAATTTCTGGACATGCTGACAAGTATTTCTGCTTTTATTAATAGGAGAATTATCATTTTCCACTCCGTTTTCTTGGTGGGGGGAGTTTTAAAGGCTGCCTGCCTGACTCTGGGATTTATTTAACTAATAAAATGAAAATCAATTCAGAAACTCTTTTTACATCAATGACAACATGCACATTTTGATTTAAGATAACTAATGATCCAATGAAAATATAACAAAGCTAAAATAGATATAATCTGTCTCATACAACCTCTAATACAAACAATTCATTTACAACAACCAGTCATGGCAAAAACTCATTAGTTGACAGCCAGAATGTCATTTATCTTTCTTGTCTATTCAAGTGTTTTTACCATGTGTAGCTGCTGCTGACTGCCAGCTGGCTAATTATCTGACATTTCTGGATCTACTCTGACTACAAAAGAGAGAGAAAGAGTCTAGTTCAAGTTACATTTTGTGCAGAAGCTCCTTTTATGTCGAGATCACACAGTATTAGACCATGTTAGCAATTTTTTCCATCAAGCACAGACCGTCTTCTTAAAAAGAGAAATCTAGTTAGTCCAAAATGTTTCTTTAGCAACACATGCCGCTAAGAGCTACAAGTGGATCGCATTTAGCACTTATTCTTCTTAAAATCAAAATAGGTCTGCAAAAAATCTCATGCGAGTAGCTGTGAAGCTGCTTCAACTTAAAGAGGCCCTTTTATCATTTAGCTCAATTTTTCCTCTAAAATGTCATGAAAAGATGGATACTTTAAAAAGCTAAGAGGAGAAATCGTCACCTAGCAGCAGCTAACTGCATTTAAAAAAAAGTAAAATAAAATCCAACAAGCTACACACACACAGACGCACACACACACACACACACCCTCCCTCACTGACGCAGAAAGACTTATTTACACCAAATTAAAAAAAAAAATATCAGCTAAATTTGTGCTTCTGAACTCAAATTTTTTTTACACGTGGACGTTAGCTGTGGAAATAGTTTGAGTGGGCGGTATGAGTGCTGATCAGCACGAGCATGTTGAAAATATCAGCATTATACCAGAAGCCTAAATTATCATATTTGCAAAAGAAGCGGATGCAAGTTATAAGCCACAATAAGATGCAAAACACCCACTCACGACTAAAGGAAATATGTTGTTTTTACAACTGGGAGCCGAGTGGGGTGCTAGAGTGTGATGCTGAGAGTTATTTTCTGCCTTTCATTGTTCACCATCCCAAACATGAAGAGGTGCTTTTATGCGATCTATTTTATTCTGTCATATTAAATAAAATCCTCGCCAGCACAGCGGAGAAGCTGTTACCGGCACTGTACCTGAGACAGCCGACAAAAACCGATTGAAATGTAAAAACGTTTTGCTAACCATTATAACTGGAAAAACGGTGATGTGGGGCGTCTGTGTTGTCGTTTTGTACATATTTGTTCCATTTCTGTTTGGGAGCTTGGAAGTTCAGAGGTCGGAGGGGGAGGAAATCAACTTAAAATGTCACAAAAGTTTAGCTTGGAGAGTTGGTGGTTTCTCGGGAGAGTGAGTTGAAAATCCAATAACATCCACAGTAACATCTGGACAGTATAACCTCTATTAAAGACCAATGTTTGACTGCATGGATACAGAGTTACAGCGTGCCGCAGTTTGCAGCTAGGAGGTTCTGCAGTCACCTCACAGGTTCTCCTCATCTATTCCTGTTTCCTGCTTCAGTCTGGTGACATATTCAGGTTGGAGCTCCGTCTTAGTGGCCACTGGAGACCTCAACTCTGTAAAGATAGCCAGCTATATAAAATTAATAAGTGCATTTCATTTCACTAAATCAATTGGCAAATCCTGCTGCTTTTCTAACTTGGAGATGGAATGTTTCAATTGTTTTACATTCTGAGATTAGAATGCAAATTTCCACAATAGACGAGCTGCAGCTTCATGAAAATTGTTAGACCTGTGACAAAATTACTTTTGAAAAAAATATATATATATATATCTCAACTGATCTACAGCAAAAGGATCTACTGTATTAATTATTTCATGGTAGTGTTGTTGCACTCAAGGCCTTCCTCTACAACCACCATTTTTGGGTCCTGCCAAGAACTTCAATTTATATTTTATCTGCCTTTTTCCTCTTTCTCTTGCCTTTGTCTCCTAAATAAAACACTCTGCCTTTGCGAGGTCATGTAATTGGAGGTTGCTGGAAGGTTTTTCACACGCCATCTGAAAATCTGCAGGTTATCGCTCTTTTCATGTAGTGGCACCTCGACTATGGAGTTAATTTTTATGCGGCCTTGGCGGCATTAAAGGCTTTGAAAAGCAGCTGAAGACTTTTTATTTAGACAACCTTATAAGCTGAGAGGTTGTTTTATGACATTATTCGTTGTCTTTATTACGGTCACTTATCTTTTTAGCATTCTCTTGTTCCGCTTAACTGTGAGACGAGAGGCTAGGTAAATTCTACCCGTTTTCTCTTTGCGTAACCGTGTAAGAGACTGCGTCAGAACCTGCGCAACTGCTGGTTTGGTTCATTTTCAAATATGTTTGCAGTGAGAATAATAAAAACACAGCTGGGGCATGAAATATAGATATCCAGAAGAAAATGTCACAAAACTCAGATTTTGAAAAAAATAATCTGAATTAACAGCAACTTCTGACAATTGCTTCACCAGTTGTGTAGCATTTGAAATGTAGTTTGAAACTGTCTGACGTTCAAGCAAGTGGTGGTGATGTAATGACAAGTGTATGTTTACTCCTGTGGGATTATTTTTCTATCTGACAAAGGAATTTGATTGCAACCAAGCGAATAGAGATTTAAAAAACCTAAAAAAAACCCCTAAATGAACATAATCTAAAGAACTCTGATTAATTCCCTTTTGACTGACCTGATGTCATCAAGACGCCTGCATTGGCAGGTGGAAGCTTTAATAAGAGACTTGATTTTATCTCAATTTACAGCAAAATAGCCAAACAAAACAACATTACATTTTTTTTTATGTTGCATCTAAATCAGAAGTGTTTGATTTTACACAAAAGTCTGTTTCCTTTGTTCTCAACCATTGTACCGTTACAATAGAAGCAAACGGTGGTATAAAAATGAGAAGGCTGCAGTGCAAGACTTTACAAAAATGAGAAGGTTTTTGAAAACACACTTAAAAAAAAATAAGACTAGAGGAATTATAGTAAACAGCTAGTACTGAGAACCAAAAGAAAGATTAAAAAAATTTGAAACAGATGTACCTCCTCAGCCATATTTCTCAGCAATAATCGGTTCTGCAAACAAGCAAAATATAATATTGACATACAAGCAAAGCAGACCTTTTACCTTAAGGCCGTATTTTCTAGTTGCTTAATAATTTACAACTAAATATATAGAAAAATGAATATTATACATGTAGCATGAGTATAAACAAAGCTAGTTTAAAGCAGAATATGCTAAATAAGCTACTTTATGACTGATTTTAATGACTTAGCAACACCTTTAGAAACCTGAAGTCCCAGAGCAGACGGTGAACCCCGCGGTTTAACCTCTGAAGTTCTTCTTCCGCCATGAACTCGGAAATCTCCCTGTTGTGCTTGTTATTTGCTCATGGTACACACATCGCACAGACTGTGTGTGATGACATCTGGGGATCTGATGGAGTCTCGGTCTCTGTGTGAACAGCCTGAGAGCGCGTTCAATCTGACAGACCAAAGTCAAGGTCAGTCAGAAGACGCACGCAGAACACACCCCACTGCCATCGATGTTGGAGGGAGCTTATACACACACACACGCACGCACGCCTGCACACACTCACACAGCTCATTAACTCTGATGGATTACAGCTCATTTCGGGCCTAATAACAGACATACTTTTACACACGACGCATGGATGCACAACTCAGACTATGGCAGCACGTAGAAACACAGATGGGACACGGACCTGCCACCTCAGTGTCACCTTCAGCTAATCCAAGCGAGACAGAGAGCAATTCATCCACTGGCCCCACAGATTTACCCATAATCCCCAAAAATGAACTCATTCAGAGAACAAGACTCCTTCCTCCGTGCTCCTGCACACAATCTGGCCACACGCGCCACTACACACACATTCTGTATATGTAGGAAAAACGTCAGATGTGCCGTACGACACCAGTGTAGATCTAAAGGGACACCTTGAGAAACTATCAAGGAATGAAGTTTGGGAGAAATGATAAGATGCGTGCGTGCGTGTGTGAATATTTTTCAGTCTGTTAGAGTGTGTGTAGACGCAGATTTAATTGGATGGGAATGTCACGTAGGACAGGGGACACGAGTGCTGTCGGTGGTGTAGGTCGTACACCAATTACTGCTCCTTCACTCTTCAAAACTAGATGGGAGATGGAAGGCTGAGACCTCACTTCATTACCAAAGCAAGCTTCTGTGTTGATAGCAGCCAAGTAGGGCATCGCTGTGGGGCCATGTGAGGGGAGCCAGCATGGGTGGGGGCTTGTGTGTGTGTGTGTGTGTGTGTGATGAGAGGAGGAGTGGGTTTTTTTCTTTTCATTACGACATCTAGAAACTGAGAACTGCTGCATCACCCACAGCTGGCTGGAATGATCAGGAAATAAAACGATGACACGGAGCAGGGGGGCGGAGGGAGGTAGATGCACACATTTTCTGTTTTCTGCTGCAGCTACGACTTCCAACACATTGTACTGGGGTTTTATGTAACAGGCCAAGAAATATTAGTGTAATATTATGAAGGGGAAAAAAGACGGCACATGGCTTTCATGTTTTTTTTTCTGTTTTTTTTTTACAATAACAGTGTGATGAGCAAAAATGTGTCTCAATCAGCTTTTCACATTTAGAAATGGAATCAGAAATCCCCGTTATTTTCTTGCATTAAACCAGAACTCTACTTCAGTCGGAGTGGATGGAGAGCATTTGAAGAGCTACAAGTTTTCAATTCATTTACTGAAGATCTGGACCAAGGCAGAAGCATTCTGATACATGAATGTACATGGGTTTATGCCATTTCATTTTTAACTCCTCTGATCAGAGCATCTCCTTCCACACGATTACTGCCTTGCCTACATGTCTTGTAGGCAACAACACATGTAATACCCCATTTTGCAGTTTGCCCCAAACTGCAAAATGGGGCAGCTTCTAGCCTTCAATCAACAACATCTTTCTTCTTGCCATTCCATCATTCAGGATGGTGTAGTGCGAGACTAACAGTCATCCTGTCAACCGACTCTCCCTCATGTTGTTGTAAAAGTAGGCAACTTTGAAAACAACAACATGCTTTGTACACATTTGTTAAAACTGTCACTATGTCATGACAGTATGACACGAGGCAGATAATCTCTGAAAAACATGAGCTTCTCGCTCCTGGTCACGGACAACCAATCAGAATCAGGTGGAAAGATTTAGCACTATCAATCATGCTTGTGTATGAGCTGCCTAATGAGGTAATGGCATAGAAGCAACTTAATGTTTGAGAAAAACTATTTATCCACTGTCATGGGAATGCTAACTAGTCTTAACATTTATGGTAGACTCCGTTGTGGGGAACTAGCACAGTGTAGTAGAGAGCTAGGCGGAGGGTGTGAGTGGTACGTACATGAGCATGGCTCTGATTGGTCGTTTCTGGCCAGGCTGTATATTTCCGCAGGGGAGCTCAATTTTTTGCCACAGATTATGTCATACTATACTGTCACGACAAAGTGACAGTTTTAACAAAGATGTAAAAAAACGATGCTTAGGAACGTAACCTGGTGCAGCTTTAACTGGTGAATTTCTGCAGCTCCTCCAGAGTCATATGCATCTCTAATTAATTCTCCCCCTAACCAGGATGCCACCTTAAATGAATCCCATCTTGGGTGGTTTGGTGTAGAGTACACACTGGTGTAAAACAGGTATGTGACTTTATGCAACAGAAATCTAAATTATGCACCGCTTTGTGCTGCTCTTTAACATAAACTCTAAACAAATCAGATTTGCAGTATGTGGTTGTGACCTACCAATAGCTTTTGCAAAAGCAATGTGTACATTGTGTGCACAGTTAAAGCTAAAAACTAAAGCTTATCAGCACTTTTCCTTCCTTCCTCCCTAAGAGCTCTCACCTTGGCTGAACACGCACACACATGCACACTCTCCTGGGACCAATCTATATATAACAAACTAACCCCCGTATCTCCAGAGCTGATCCGTCCCTGGATGCTGAGGAGGGTGCAGTGTCTGGATATTGGAAAGGGTTGCCAGGGCTCTGCAGCGCACCGACTGCCAAGCATCTCCGCAGCATCTGTCACATCCTAACCATTGATAATTAGCCAGCAGCATTGTGCTGCAACATGACCATGTAGAAGAGGGGGGCTAGGACGGTTTTCAAAAAAGAAGATATATCCAGTGAGGATATACTCAACGTGAGTGTTTTTATTTAGAGTAAGGGATGGAAGGTGAAAGAGAAAGGGAGGGGAGAAAAATGGCTTGGTAAAGGCTGGAAATTGTGTGAAGTGCCAGCCTGTCATTTATCAGCGTGGCAAGAGCACTCATTACCCGCAGTGTCTTTCTGCCTTTTCCTTAATACCATCCTCAAACACACCTGCCTCCACTCCCCGGTGTATTTCTCCTACACGCACACACACACTCTGTTTCCAACATCTACCTGCCTTCCCCGTCTCCGAGACCCCGGTGTCCCATTAGAAGACGACGAAGAGACGACACCGTCTTCACACGAGCATGTCAGAACGATGCAGCGTTAAAACCACGCGGGCCCTAAATACACCCATCATCATCCTGCCCACCTAATCAGCACAGAGAAAAGATGGAGGGAGCGGCGGTGCAGGAGGAGCAGGCGAGGTTGGAGACTGTGGTTAAAAGAGACAAGCGGGGGGATGGCGGGGAATGGAGCAAGATGGCAGGACATTTATGGCGAAGAGTTAAGATAATCCGTCTGATTTGAGCCCACTTGTCTTCTCTGGAGCCTCATTATTACGGAAAGATCTGGGAACTCCTCCGTGGAGATGGGAAACGACAGCGCCTAATAAGGAGGGAAACTTTCTGTCAACATACACATTCATGAGCCTGTATGCATATATACAGACAACAACTACAGCGCCTTGCAGGAGTATAAATAACCTCTGAGCTTTTTCTCACTCTTTTCACACCGCAGCCACAAAAACTCCAGGATGTTTGAATGGGATTTTAGGAAATGGTTTGGCACAAAGTAGAGCTTAATTGTGAAGCAGATGGACAGAGACACTGGTTTCGAACATGTATGTTCAGCATATATTGAGAATATATCATATTTTCAACGGGATTTAGGTCTGGATTCCTGCTAACATTTGAATATGTCTTGATCTAGACCATCTCATTGCAGCTCAGGCTGTAGGTTTAATATAATTGTCCTGGTGAAAGGTGAAACTCATCGTTTGCAAGATTGCCTTCCATAATTTGCCAAGTAGATGGTGTGTCCAGTATGATGTGATGTCCAGTAATAGTTTTTCTCCACATATAGTGGTTTGAAAGCCAAAAAATCTCAATGGCCTTCTCTGACCAGAGCTCCTCCATCCATGTGTTTGTCAGTACCTCCAGTTTTTAAACAGGTCCACACATTTTACTCACTAATGCATAATTGTGAGTTTGATGCAAGTTTTCAACTCCCACCTGCGGGTGGCAGTATTTCCTCCTAATACACTGCTGCCTCAGCATCATAAGTCGAGACAAGTTATAGTCCATGATTGATTTAAGTAACAAAAAGCCCCATTTACCGTCATACATAGGTAGCACTGCAAAAATCTGTGATTTTGATTGGGCAAAAACACTTGTGAAATCCTTGAGGAACTGGTTTGTTTTGTCCCTTTCATGACTGGTGGAAAACTGCAAAAGGGATTTCTTTCAACGGAGGCCTTCATCTTGCCAAGCCTTTCCCACCTGAGCTGTGAATTTCAGCACCTCCTCCAGAGTTACAGAGGGTCTCTTCTCCAATTAGTGCTCCCTTTGCACTAGGTGCAGACAAACCTGCCCTGCTTTACATTTCTCTGCATCTTTATCCCACCTTCTTGACACTGTTTAAAATGCCGCACTTTTCAGATTTTTATTTTTTTTTTTTTTAAGTGAAGAAAAAAAGAGAGCCCTCAATTATATCCATTTAATATTACCATTCACTACCATAATTTGGTCCTTAAGATAAAATACATTAAAATATGTGTGTGACATAACGAGAGGAAATGTTCAAGTTGTGTGAATATTTCTGAAAGGCACTGAATACAGCGAACACAGTGAAGCAGACCTGACGTTCCTCATTACCCTCCTTTGCAGGTAATCCACACAACAACTACAATAATTAATTATAACAAGCATCATTATAAATGTGAAACATCCCTAATCTAGCCATGTCTGACTCAGTCTTGTGGTTTGTTGTATGGGCTTACATAAAAGGATAGCTAGTGTGCACTTAAAGGAAAGTGTGGCTGAAGAAGGGGTGGAGGGTGAAGTGATGTCGCGATAGCTCAGTGGAGGGCTGTGCTGTGAAGTTTGTTAATCCTGGGGAGAAGAGATTAGCTCCACAGGGGGGGAAACTGCCTCAGCGAGGGGGCTTTGGGAGCAATGATTGTGCCCAACCACAATGCCATGGTGTGTGGCTCCCTCCGCCCAACCCTTTCTCTTTCCAACACAACTTCCCACGGGTGCTGTGTAGCAGAGAGTGGGGGGAAAACAAATACGAGCTGCAACACACTAACTTCCAAAGGAAATGCTCAGCAGCTCTTCTCACTTTATTATTCCTGCACTGAGGCTGGGAGAAAAGAGAAAAAAGCATCTACACATGAACTCATTGGTTCCAGCGTGACTGATGATCCAGGGCTCATAGGCCCACCTGCAGCTGCTCCATCTACACTTCCCTCTCATCTTCCCAGGCTCGGCTCAATATTGCTAAACTCTTCCAGGCTTGCTCCGCGTCTTGCTCCCTCTCTCTCTTTCTCCTGCACTCCTCCTCAATGGTTTCACTGCAGGGTCTCTGACACCTGGGGCTTCTAAGCCCCGGGACGCTCTGTTGGCATCATCCCCCTGCAGCTTATTTGCCCAAAATCGCCAAAAGAGAGTGCTGTTGGGCAGGAAGCTGCAACCAATAACGGATCCCACCTTCCTCTGTGTGGGAGCGACGTTTGAGTGTGTTCAAATTAAATCTCTGCCCATCTTTCTGTTTAGAGAGATAGCTCCGGAGTGATGGCACCATGTGCAACCGGAGTGAATTTCAATGGGCCAGACAGGATGGAGTCTGCATGTAACGGCTTCCTTTCGCTTTTACAAGCTGCGCTTCTAAACCAACTCCATCCTCTACCCAGGTTTCCACCATTTTACGCAGATGTGCTTAGAACATCTCTAACGATGAATCTTACATTAAGTAATAGATTTAGGAAGGTGTAAGTTTCCCATGAAACGATACTCTTGAGTAAAAGTGCATCTGTTCAACTATCTAATCATTTACTCAGAAAATCTAAATAAACAATATCTAAAGTATGCCTGCTGATGGTGAAATAATACAATTTTATTTTTTACCAGCAATATAGAAATCTGTATACCTATAGCATCTTTGTATTTCTCTGATTTTGACATGCTCTTGTTAAATTTTGTAGTTTTTATAAATGGTTTTTGTGCAGAATGTGTTGTCATCCTGCTCCTTATAGAAAATTATAACAAACTGATATCTGGCTAAATAGTCAGGCTTAAATAAAAAAAAAAAAAAAGTTACTTTTTTTTATACCAAAACTGCTTTTGGTTTTGCAACCAGAAATACTTGCAGACAAATTTGTCTGTCAAATATGGAACCTGAGTTTAATTTAAAATGAAATTTTAATTCACTTTTTCCTCACTTTGTTCTTCTACTACTCTCCGATTTGCGGTTATTCCAACTATTAATTTGTCGTTTCTCTCAGTTACTTTTCTCTCCATAGAAGCCGTACCTGATCTGGCGTTCTGTTTAGCTGTTTGGCTTCCTGGAGGACATCGGCTGAGATGACACTGCCATAAACTTACCCTTCTCCCTCTGCTTCTATTAACTTATTACTTTCAAAAACATAGAAGATAATCCTACATCATTTAATCTGTTTATTTTTACGCATCCCGCTTCGTCCCCCTCAAGCCCCCAGTGGGTTGTGATCACCTGTGGTCGTACTGAGTCAGGTTCTGGTTCTGGGAGTTTTTTCCTCTCCACTGTCGCTACGCACATGCTCAGAATGAGGGATTGCAGTAAACAGATCAATGCAGGTGATTTTCTACCACCGCTACATGCTCCTCCAGGAACACTGGATGCCGATAGTCAATGACTCGTTGCAATCTGCTGGGTTTACTTAGACAGAAACTTTTTAAACTGCTCTGAATAATTGAGCACACTCTGCTGTTTGATAACTAGGATCAATTAGAATGTATGTTTGATTGAATTAGAATGACATGTTATTTTGTAAAGTGCCTCGAGGCGACATTTATTGCGAATTGGCGCTATATAAATAAATTGAATTCTACCACCCCACCCCTGCCTCTTGTTAATGTATCGCAGTGCCTTTTCTACCCCCGCTGTTCTATAGAGGGGCGTCGTTTCTATGGATGACTCGCATCGCAGTGTGCGCACCGCCTGCCGACATCAAGCCGCTGAATAACTTGGAAGTTCAAGAAGCAAAGTAGGTATCAGGAACCCTCCTCCTGCTCTAATCATGCTCTCACAGCGTGTTCATTGTTATGCTTTTACTGGAAAATTTCCTCTGCAAGGTGGTTGAATATTTGCAATTCGCTTCCTGCGGCTAACTAAGCCACACTCGCGCAACGGCCCATTACTCAGATAAAAAGTACAGCTCCTCTAAATGGGGGGGAAAAGGTAAAAGAGACGGGAAATCTTAGTTAGGAGGAACACGATTTACGTGTTATTTTACGGAACACGGTTTAGTCAAACTAAGACTGACCACTTTAAAAGAGCAGCCTTCGCGAAGAACACAATCCTAACCCTTAGTCCTAAATGACGGCGTCATGAATAGCAACGTGCAGGGGTGTTTATGTAACAGCAACAGATGTTAATGAAACTGAAAAAAAAAAGAAAAACCAGCACATGAACAATGGAGCTTTCACAACAGATTTCACGGACACGAACGCAGTAGAAAAGGTCATTTTGGTTTGAAAAGCAACACAAAAGCCTCCTCCTCCTCATTCAGCCTTGTTAACCAAACAGTACAACATCCCTAAGGAGAAAAGCTGGTTGCTCTACTCAGTATTATGTTGCTAACAGTCTTCATGCAATATTAACTTGCAATGGAGCTCAGAGGATACAAAATAAATTTAAAAAAAAAAAACCTATGCATAGTAGGCAATAAATAAAACAAAACCAGCTGTGATTGACATATCATTAGACACCTATGAATTATTCAATATCTGCAATCATACTGGTTTGCCAAAGGATCAACATGCTGAGGAGTGTGCAGGCCCAGGGTACCTGATTGCAAGTTAAAAGCCTCCCCAAACTAGCCTGAATGCTTCTCCGAAAATCCGTCAGTCATTAGCGCGGAGAGCAAGTGACGGGAATGAGCCGGCTTCGGTCCTGTGTTGATTTGGGCCTCCTGCTGTTCCCAAAGAAAGCCGGGATCCTGGCGGCTTTTGAGATGGCTCTGATTGAAGACATAATTGTGATTGTGGGTGAATTTCACGGTTAGGAGCGTGAAACCCTCGGTGAGATGGATGGAGAGATGGAGAGCGAGGAGGAGCGGCGCGGACTACAAATGAGGTGTCAAGGTGCTCTGAGCCAGAGCTGGGCGGTGAGAGACCTTGGGTGGATCAGACACACACACACACACGCACACACACCCGCATGCACACGCACTCAAACAAACATACAGTATTAAAACGGGATTTATCGACAGTTCTGCACGTTTTCATGTCCGAGTGGCGTCTAAAAGGAGCTGGAATACATTTCAAATTATTAGAAAATCCTGCTTGTATAGATGTTTAGAAGCTTTTAAGGCACTCGCATGAGAGCTGGCTCATCCTGCTGTTATAGAGCCCAAAAATGTTTCATCAACTCGACTGGAGTCCACCTGCGCCCCGTGGAATTCAACCATCCATACATCTGGGCCCATTTGGTCCTCTTCAACCGAGCAGATAGGTGCACTTTAAGTGTCTAGGAGCACAGCGGTTACCGTCGCTCTCAAAGTGGCACGAGTTTAAAATCAGGGTGATGGAAGCACAGGTCTTTAGGAAAGTTTTTCAGTTGTCAGCGGCAGAAAGTCTCATCAGTATAGAGGGGGAAAAAAATGGGGAAAACATGAATATGAAACCTTTTCCAGATTACTCAGGAGGAAGTGGCGAGAGAATTCAGTCTCAGTAAAACTCTGAGATTTCTTGTTTGATGTTGGAAAAGAGTCTTGATCTAAAGTAAAAAACAAAACAAGTACACAACTAATTTATTTAGTGACAACAAAATATTTTAACATTTTGCAACATTCAACTTTCCCGATAACTTCAGCAATGTGGAAGACACTGCAAAATTAATATCACTGTAGAATTTATCAACTGTGCCTTTCACAATGGCATTCAAAATGAAAGAAGAGTTCTTATTGGTTGTTGCAGCTCCCTGTCAAGTCTGTGTATCTTCTAGCTGTGTATGTTGGCACAAAGCTGAAACATTAACTTTTATTTTTTGTAGGATTTTGGAAGGAAAGTGTTGAATTAATAAAGTGGAGAAAACACTCTGCTGTAAATTTAGCTTGCACTAAATTAACTGTAACCCCCAGATAATATGCTAGGAGCTGATTTATCAAACATTAGCTATAACCTCGTGTTTAATACTTGCAAGGCTTCACAAAAAAACCCCAAAAACATATATGTTCTATTCTATTAAAGCTCTTTAGCTTTGTTTTTATTGTAATTTACTGATATTTATTTAATATGGAATATTTCAGAAGGGGAAAACATGCATTTTTAAAAATAATCTTAAGGGATTCATGACGTCCTACTCTTATTTTGTTCTTGAAGTGCTATAAATGCAGTGTTTGCAGTCATAGGAAAAAATAAATAAAATCATAACTTAGGAGTGAAGGGTATCAATATTGATGTTTATAAAATTCAAAGCCTTGTTCTGCGGAGCATCGTGTGCAGGCTGCAATGATCAAAACGAACTGAGAGCCCTTCAAGAAGACTCCCACACAAACAAAGGGAGAAAAACGAAAGAAAGACAAAGTTTCCATCCATGCCAAGTTTTATCGACTCTGGGGAACAATAAACACCAGAAAATATGGAGAACCCGAGTGTGGACAGAAATGCAAATGCCCAATCACTGAGAGAGTGAAGCAAATCAGCTCTTGCTGTTGCATCATTTTCTGCTCTTCCCCGGCCTTCAGATCCTCACCAGTCATCTGCTTATCAGACAAGGCAGACGTTCACACGCACTGATTAAAATTTTCTCTGTTATTAGCTCGAAATATTACAACTCCTCTTCGGATGTGTGTGGATCGTCCGCCCTGTACAAAAGGCGACAAGCACAAACAAGGCTGGAGAAGCTGCTCACTTATCTCCACCAGGCAGGAATTACCCCCGTTAAAACTCGCTGCCTTCTCTGCTCAAGTCTCTGCTATCTTTTGAGTTCTGGCCTCGCCGCGTCTAGCTACAGGAAAGCCAAGTGTGTCTCACAGCAGAGGCACACCTGCCAAATCTGGCAGTTAGCTCCAAAATTAAGGATCAACTTTTAATGGGACTCATTTATCAAAGCAAATCTGGATAAATGCTTTCAGAATCGAGCAGAAACTGACCCGAATATTCTTCAGCTGTTGCGTTTTTTTTCTTTTTCTCTCTCTCCGTCTCTCTCTCTCTCTCTCTCTCTCTGCTGTGAAACATGCACGGCGACTCAAACGTAAACTTCCTCCAGAAAATGGAACATCGCAAGGTTTATAGTAAGGCTTCAGCCGCTGCTGCGTAGGACGCCAAGGTTTCTAAATAAAGTGCGATTTAGTTCACAGCTGTTCGGTGGGAACATAAACAGTTCAGGTCACCATGATGGCTCTGGGCCAAAACAACAAACATCTCAGTTTTTATAGTTCAACAACAAATACACATAAGATGAATAATCATTTCTGCCCTCAGCTTCCAATGAGATAAAAAACTATTTCCAGGATTAAACTCCTGGTTATGAATCTAATGAAATTGCTGCTGGGATTGCATATGATTTATAGCACCTGCTTTTGAAGTTAATTTCATAGACCTGCAGCCTGTTGTTCACAAATCCTCCCCTAATCTCTAAAATTGCTCCTTTCCTCCTCAGTCAAACAAACATGCTCGCAGTATTAAGCAGCAAAGCTCGGGTCCCTCACCGATTCCTTGTTTATGCATTTTATCCGGGAAATAAATGGAAGCCGAGACGCGTTCGCTCCATCACTCTAACATGCATCATCATTATGCGACGGAAACGTCGCTAAAGCATACTGCGGGGGTGACAGGGACGCGCGTGACAGACGACAGACAGAAAACGCGGAGCGGATCGACTGCGGCGAGAAAAGCCCGAGGTGAAAATGGAGGCGAAATTTCTGCTGAAATCAGTAGGGAAGGATTTAGTTACAGATGAGCAAAATTAAAAGCGAGTGATGTTTCGTTTGGTTTCACCATTCACTCTCTGTACCAGCAGCGGGCCTGTGAGGTCTTGCCTCAGGTCAGGTTTAGGGCTTCCTGTTGGTAATATTCAGAGTTAATCATCCGGTAGTTGGAGCAATTTAGTTTCTGCAAAGCAGGACAACAATAACTAATTACAAAGAGCTGTAACCTGATTCTTTCATTACTTTTAGTCTGGATAAAGACACATCATGCTTAAAGGGATAGCTGGAATATTTAAAGTAAGCTTTTGAGACAAGGTTATCAGCAGTCAGTGAAGATAATGGAGTTGGTGTTTTTATTTGGTATAAATTCAGCTTAGGGTTTATGCAAAAGCTGATTTATAAAATTTTAATAACTAAAAAAAAAAAAAAAAAAGCACAGCTGTGTAAAACACATTGAGAACATAGTAAGAGTGTAATAAAGTACAGCTTCTTTTGGACTGCTTTACTTTTACAACAACTAACTGGAAATTCTTCACACGTCTCCTTTTAAATTTTTGTTTCACTCAGGAAGGTGATCGTTGGTGCACCACCTCCGATCTACACTTTCTGTGTTAATAATAATTGGCTTTATCAAAACAGCTGTCAGACATAACAGTAGTTTGAAGGTTTATAACACAGCTGTCGCTTTCGCTAATGACGGTGGCAGTCAGTTTTGGTCTTGGCCTCTCTCACAACAGTTTTTAGCTCCGACCTCTGCTACTCTGGAGTTGCAAACAAAAATCCACTGCAGGTATACATCGACTATTTGTGATCCTCATTTTGAAATATTCTGAACCTTTTCTTTAGGTTTACACGCTTTTATGCCCAAAGGGAGAACAAAAACTCACAGAGAAATCTGCTTTCTGAACAGTCCTCTTGGAAACCTGAACGTAGACGATTAATATCATTAAATGTAAACTCAATATTTACATAGTTTCTGGGCAAGAGAACAGGTTTATTGCAATTTTTTTTACTTTAGAAAATTATTATATGTTCTGTTTGCAATTTGGCTGACTTTATATTGAATGTGAATAATTTCCATTTACCGTAATTTGTTTAATTATAATGACGAATAAACTTTCATGCCACTTGAAATCACTCACCGTATTTACTTTGTTATTTGTGACTTTACTTTTGTCTTTTGAATCTGGATTTTTGGATTTGCGTTTCTGTTTATTGTAATTCTTTGTCACCATGTCAGCATGATCACAGCTCTGCTTCTCCGGTCCTTAACACCAGCGTCACCTCTGTGAAGCAATTTTGTGTGGCGAGGCTTTTTTTAGATACTTTTTCACAGTCTTTATTCTGTTTTGTACTAATTGCCTCCAGCTTTTATGTCATGTAAACACTTACTTCTGCCCTTGTATGTGAAAAGTACTGTTAAAGACCAGGAAATGATTGAACTGTGGTATTTAAGCTGCTTTGCTATACCAATCATAAACAGAGCTGATGCACATTGCTCTGAGCCCAGAAACGGCTTCAAAGTGAAAATGCAGCCTGACTTGAATCGCTTTCGGTTTCATCCGCAGGAAGCACGAATATTTACAACCTTTGTGACTCGCACTTCCCGGTGGATACGGCGAGATTTTCCGATCTTCATAAATGTACGTGCAGCTCACACTGTCAATGTCTGCCAGCTGCTCGGTCAATATTTTATCAACAAAGTTGAGTGAAAACATTCACAGCAGGTCAACGTATCTATTCAGCAGACAAAATAGCAGCCAGCCGCAGACATTTAAACTGACTATATGAACTGTGAATAATAAATTTGTAACCGTTATCATAACAGTTTGGGAAGAAAAAAAAAATTAATCAGCAGAAGCATAAATATTACAAATATGGTACGTGCAATCCCAGTCTAAATGCATCTGGAAGTTTATTTAGAGCTGCACGAGATACTTTTACCATATTTTAATCACATAATAGCCACAAACTGTATCCTACATGTACTTTCAGGGTACATGTAATTTCAAAAATTTGAATTTTTTGTGATATACCAACACAAAGTGGAAAGAAGACATGTGGGTTCTTCTACAAGTTAGAAACTGAAAAGAGGGGTGTGCATTAGATTAACTTTGGAAATTAAATTAGACATTCTTAGATTTCAATGTGCCTTGATCTAAACCAGGGTTCCTAAATTTGGAGTGTTGAACCCACTTGGGGTTGCTAATCAACATGTGTGGGATCTTGAGATGCAGTTTTAAGAGATTAAATTATACATAAAAACAACAGTATCGGTTATCATGTGTGAGCTCCATTGATCTTACCATCAAGTTCTACCAGCTTCTCTGTCCCTGCCAACCTCACACCATGATGCAGCCATATCGTTTCACTGTGAAGAAGGTGTATCTGAGGTCCAAAGCTTCAATAGTTTTCATTTTACAATTTGATTCTACTTTAAATATCTCTCCAACTTTAATCCTGCCTTGATGTATCTCCATAGTCCTTCCTATGATGCTGTTTACTCAGAAATGTCCTCTAGCAAACTACTAAATGATTAATTAAACTTAAGTGGGTCCAAACGTCTTATGTTAATCAGTGGGACTGTGTTTTATTTAAGGGTATCATAATAAAAGGGGCTAGAAGCAAATGCATGCCACATTTCTAACATTTAGCAATTTTATTTCCACTTCACAATTATGCATCTTTACATCATTTTGCTTTATCATCATTTACATCATTACGATCTTTACGTTACAATCCCACTAAAATGTATTTGAATTTGTGACAAATGAGGGAAGGTTTAAAAAGTTATCCATATTTCTGCGGTCTTTTTTTTTTTTTTTTTTTAGATTTACACAATTCGACTTAATTCCAAGCATCTTGTCGCCATTTTACAAATAAACAAAATAAAGGCCTGGGTTGCTTAGAAACAGGCTTATTGACAGGCTCCACCAATCTGTCCAAAACATCTTGAGAGACCCTGTGGCGTTTATGTGTTAAAGCTGTGATAAAGCTTGTTCCTTCATCAAAGATCAAAACCCAGGTTGCTCTGTGTGTCTGTGGATAATAGCCCCTCCTCCCCCTCAGCTTCTAAATGCCCACCAATGGGGCACTAACACCAAAACGAGTAAGCCTGTGGTAGTTCTTGGAGAGAGGCAAAGTAGGTTAAAGTTTTACAGCGCTCATAACTGAGTCCGGTTACTGTGGGGCCTCGGCGAAGCTTCATGATTGCAGCAAAAATGCACACCGGAGGACCGGCAGGGAAAACAGCAACAAACACAGAACGATGCGCATAAAAAAAAGAAAGAAAAAAAAAACGCTGATTTCTTTGGAGCGCTGAATGCCCCATATGCATCAACAGCCCTCAAATTAAGCAGCTCCGAGACAGATGAATCAAATGCGTTTCCATTACGGGGCAAATATTCCATCCACCCCGAGTCATAACGACACCGTATAGCGGCATTATGGGGAAATATCAAATTAGGCTGTTTCATTTGGAGGACTGTTGTGCATTGCAAACAGCTTTGGAGATCAATTGAGCAGCTAGGTAATGAGCGGCAGCGGCCTGCTCTAATATACTCAGTAATGTTCTTTTGATTGCTTTGGTTAATCTTGCTCTGCCATGTGGTGGGGGAGGCAGCCTCTCCCCCACCACACGCCGAAACCCACTTGTCAGCCCAAGTTGGAGGGGAAAATACCTAGAGAGCAATGCTTAAAAAAAAGAGAAGCAATGTGAATCAAACTATTAAATGTGGATCACTCTTATTCATGTTTTTTTTTTTTTTCTTTAACGCTGGTAGGAATTCATTAGACTCCCCTGGGAACGCCGCAAACGTCAGGCTTTGTGCTGAACGACTTTCAATCAGATCGACGAGAAATAAGAAGCCCCCGATGAATAGGACCTGGTGTTCAACCTTCAGATGAAGACTTGGTGATGTGTTGATGCCGAAGTGGATAGAATCAGACACACTTCACCACTCTGACTTCAGAAAGTAAATCTTCTCGCTCTCAGAAAGAAAGAAAAAAAAAATGAAGCAAAAGCCATTCTGTCACACCACAACACTCACAGCTGTGGCCATTTAATTTGCTCCAGCTCGGCTTCGTTCGCCTGCAACCTCTCGCTCGCTTAAAAAAAATAAAAAAAAAAAAAAACGCTAACAAACCTGTCCAACCACTTTTGCAATATGCTGCACCGCACTATTGCATGCTGCGCCATCTGCCACACTTTGCTGTGCGGTGTGAATATTTATTCACTCATATCTATGTTGCTCAGGCATCCGCCCAGCCTTTCCTGGCCTGCCCACGCCCGGACACAGCAGCCGAATGGTGGCTCAGAGCGATTTGGTCCCAAAGAGATGCGGAATGCGTCTGTCGTTTGGAGATGAGGTGGTTCTAAGTTGTTGTTTTTTTTTTCGCTTTACCTTTCTACGTGGTCCAGGTTGCCAGAGACGCCCAGACCTCCGATGGCGTACAGCTTCCCGTCATACACCAGGCTGTTGTGTCTGCAGCGAGCCACGGTCATCCGGGACACCAGGTTCCAGTTGTCCAGCAGGGACATGTAACACCACACGTCGGCCACCATCACGCCCGACTCTGTGCCCCCTGAAATGTAGAAAGTAGAGCTTATTAAAGTGGACTGTGCTGGGGAATGGTAATGTTCTCTGTTGGTAACATTAACAGACATGGAGGTTTAAAGCTTTTCAATCAATATTTGTGGAACAATGTTGATTACTGGATAAATGTGGCATTCATTCAACTCCAACCTGCAAAAGATTCTCAGGTTTGGTGAGTAAAACTGCCTTAGTACATGAAGCTAAAGCTAAGAACCTTGGGAACATATTTCACGTATTTTTACTTCTAAAGATTCTGTAATTTATGTTTCAGATTTCTGCCCAGGTTCCACTTGAAAATTAGATCGGAAATGGGGTTTTCCTTCGGTTAAATAAAGAAAAATCACTTGCAGTACGACAAACTTTGCAGGTAAGACTAAGTACGTTATTTTATGTATACCAAAGCTGCTTTAGCACGGTTTTCTCTGGCATGATAAAACAACTCTTTTATGGCTCTTAGAGGGAGAAAATGAAGGTAAATCTGCAAAATATCAAGTCCTGTCATGTCTAGTTTTTGGAGAATATAGTAAGGCAGCGATTCCTGCTCCCAGCCACTGCAGTGCACAGTTGGTCGGCTTGTTGAAGGAAAGCCCTGAAATTTGTTCCTTGATGATAATGTCGGTAATTTGGAAATTTTTCCTGAAAACAGAAGGTTTTGTGCTGTGGAAACAGGAGGAGTGTCGCAAGTCACACTTATTAAGGTAACTCTGTATAGCTGAAAGTCTGCAAACCAAATGATCAGCATAACAGCAAATAGCTTGGATATTTAAATATCAAATATCAGACTTTCAGACTTGTGTTACTCTTTTAGCTAGGTACTCTATACCTAGCTAAAAGGTATGCTTTACTCAGTCAGGTCATTCTTTTATATTTCTGTAAATGATTAAGTCCATGTATCGTAAATCATGTATCGAACATAATTCCTATCGACACCATCATATTAATGTATTTTATGCAAAATCAAAGTTTACGTTTTAAAATTCTTCCTACTCTAAAGCTCTCGTCCCAACATGTTTCAGTGCACCCTATCTTCAAAAATAGTTATTACAACGGAATAAAATGACCTACAGATGCATGCAAGATGAACTGCCAGACAAAGTTAACATTGTGGACTCTGGCAGGCTTCTAAGCAAAGACGCTTTTGAATGTGGTCCCAGTTCTGTGAGTGCATGTATGAGCCATGAGTGATCTAATAAATACTCTCTGACACTTTAACCTTGACTGCGCTAAAGAAAGAGGAAGAAACACCCGAGGAGACGGAGAAAAGGACAGCTGGTGGCGACGTTTCAAAGCTTTGAGACAAAGAAAATGCTGGTTGTTATTGCGCTTGCCTTGGAAGCTCCAGCATAAAGCAGCCTGATACAGTTTACTTTTCTGTGTTGAAACAGCATCACACTTGTAGAAAAACCGAGACATATTTATTTGCTGTGTTTAATCAGGCGCACAAATCACAGCTGCTGGGTAATCACTCTTCTGAAGAGGTGCAAGTCAAACAATGTGAAGATGTACAACTGCTGAAAAGGTGCAGAACGTATTTATTATAGTTTGGCTCAAGCTATAAGACGTCTCAATAGCTAAAGCAAAGAGTTATTTGGTGGGATCAAATGGTGTCAATTTTAATTTTAATTTAGGAGCATTTTATATTTACCAAAAAACATCAGTGTGCTGTATATTAGCTGAGTTACCTTTATCTTTTGGATGTATGATAAACAATCTTTGTTGTGAGTGTATGACATTTTAGTATAACTACAGCAGCTGCAGAAATGCACAGTTTAGGTGGGAGAATCTTTTGACAGGACAGTTATTACTCGTCAAGACAACTAAAGTGGTTCCAACTGTTAGGATTGCTTTGCACTGTCTAGAGTGGCAAGAGAAAAGCCACATCTGACACACACAAAAAAAAAAGCCATAAGAAATCTTGTTGAAAGTTAACTATAGGTCAGTAAACATGTTGAAGAAGTTGCTCTGGTGGGATGAAAATCAAAAATCCCACGTTTTGGCTTGTGTGTAAATGCAGAGCGTGGCAGAAAACTACTGCTGTACGGCACCTTGAATGAGATGGGGGAGTATTATGATACGGGGATAAAAGAAAGGATGGATGGAAAGATGGAACTAAATGGAGGGCAATCCAGGGGAAAGAAATTCTTGGAAGCGCCAAAATACTTTAAACTGGGGTGGAAATTCACATTCAAGCAGGATAACAAGCCTAAACATACTGCCAGAGTAACAATGGTTCGGCACCAAGCATGTTCATCTGTTTGAGTGACTCAATTGATCTTTTTTGGGGGAAAAGTAAAAGTGATTTTCAGTGATGTTATTGTTCTATATGTACATGTTTTTTCTTTTTCTCTCTTTCTGCAGGTGAAGAAGCAAATTCCTGGTGTATTCTTGTTTCACTCTTTATCCCCCATCTGTCTCTCTTTTTATTCCATTTGTCTGTTGAGAGTGAAATTAACTTTATTTACAGAAATAAGGAAGCCAGTGTAAGAGCAGATCACTTTGGCTCCAAGCCAATTTGCCTGATACCTTCTAATCCCAAATTAGATGCATTACAGTCTTTGACTGTTTTAAAAATATTTCTGTAGATGGAGAAATCCCACACAACAGTGCCTGCAAGAGGCAAAATTTCTTATTTACAGAAATTACAGCATATTTATACACATGTACATGAATATAAATACTCTCAACTCAAAACAAATTGTATTAAAGTTTTCTTTCCCATACATATAGATAAAGTGAGGGGTTATGGTGAAAGCTGTAATGCTCCATTTGTGAAAGTAAAACTGTTAGGCTTCTTTTTGGCACAAGTCTGATTGCTATACAGACAGGATACATTAAATACTCATATAAATAAAAAACCCC
This sequence comes from Gambusia affinis, assembly GCF_019740435.1. Taxonomy (NCBI): domain Eukaryota; kingdom Metazoa; phylum Chordata; class Actinopteri; order Cyprinodontiformes; family Poeciliidae; genus Gambusia; species Gambusia affinis. The sequence goes on along the minus strand of NC_057889.1, from coordinate 16,446,720 downwards.
CAAAACACTCAACTTTTGGATTGTAACATGACAAAAAAATACAACATCTAAAGGCGTGCGTTCTTTTTTTAAAGCATTATATCGCCTGCGAAACAGATTTTAATTTTTTTTTCAGATGGCATACACAGTATGTGGTGCACTAAACTCTCTGCCTTCATACAGCCCGATAAACATTTCCAAATCCCGTCTCTCCAAGAACTCAGCTGCGATTGTTTTCCATCTCTAACAACAGTGACACTCTGATTAAAAATTGTTTGTTGCCATTTCTTCCCAAATCAGCTCTTTCAGTTGTATAGCCTGACTCCTGACACCAGCCACAAGTCAGTGACCCTGTGCAGCTTGTAGGGAAGGTTGCACACCAGAGCCTGTTGATTGGCTAGCTTGTACAGGCCTGATTTCCCCACTGGCAACGTGACTCCCGGTGGACACATGCAGACCTGTTCCGGAGCCCAAACACAAATTTACATTTATATGAAAGGAGCTGCAGAGGAAAGGTACACGCAGGACAAATCCTGTTGCATTTCCAGAGTGCAGTGTGAAGGTCTGAGTAGCGTGCAAGACGCTCGCACAAATGGACTGTGGAGGGAGAAATTCAGTTTACCTCTGAAGGAGCGACTTAAAGGTGTCACATAGAGGGGAGTCACAGAGCGCACAGTGGGCTGCTGTGGAACCAAATAAACTGCAGAACACTGCAGCAGCTGCGAAGCCAGACAGAGGAAAAGTCGAGAAGAAGAAGAGGAAGAAAATCCTCACAGAGGGTAAACAGCAAAGAACTCTGACAGGGAAATGACTTTTTTCTTTATCAAAAAAACTGAAAGACATTAAAGGTGTCTGCAGTAGTGGGCTGAGAAAAGCTTTCAAAGCAACATATTGGTGAGTTTTGAGTCTGGGATCTTTAAAAACTCTTTGGATGGTTCTGAAAGGTCATAGGAAGTGAGCAGTGGCCTGTGAAGGCTCGGTTTGCTGAATCACACCAGGAGCTACGAAAAAAACCCAAAACAACGATCAACTGTCAGATTTAACAAAAGAAACGTGAAATTTTCTGTTTTCTCCTCTTCACCTAAAATATGGACAGTGTTGGCATAGTTACTTTGAAAAAGTAACTTTAATCGGACTACTGATTACTCCTTGAAAAAGTAACTTAGTTAGATTACTGACTACTTGATTTGGAAAGTAACTAAGTTACACTAAAAGTAACTTTTTAGTTACTTTCAGCAGCTGCTAACAACAACGCTCCGCCTCCTGTGAAAATCGCATTGAGCTTTGCCAATTCTTAATTGTAAGCTATTTTATAATGGTAACATCAACAATGTGTCTCCACTGATAAGGTTGAACTGAAGAGGAGATTGTAGAAAAAACAGTACAAAAAAATAAAAAACCCGAGTAATTTGTGTGGTCCACTGTTGTCTGGAAAACTCTAAGAAGGATTGTAAATGCCCCCAGCCTCCAGGTTCTGCGTTACGGCCCTGCGTTTGATGTTGCAGCGCACAGAGCTCCTCCTGCAGCTCCACAGCTCAGATTGCTGCACAGATTTGTGACACTTATCTTAATATTAATAAATAGAATGGCGTTAAATTGCCATTATAATCATTGCCAACTACGGACACGTTTATTCGTGGCTGTTTTCACGTTTATTACGCTGTTCATATTAGTCTCGATGTTTGCAGTTTTCTGGAGCGCAACGCGAAGCTCGACGTCATTCAGAGGTAATATATTAACTTGACATTAAAAACACAGCGGGACGGATCATCCTGGAAATGATGGACAGGGAGAGACTGAGTAAGACTACCTTAATGACGGACAAATTCTGGGATTTATTATGAGTCTTTGCTCATTTCCAAGCCCAAATGAGCAACTTCACGTTCAAAACCGAGCCAAAAAAGGCGCAACCCGCCACTCATTAAATCTGCAAGCGACTTAAAAAAAAAGAAAAAAAAGCCCAAAGCCGTTTATAATAATCGGACTTGGCGACAGAAACTCAAAATAGTTCCAGTTTTTCCACCAACAAAATGCGCATCTCCCTCCATTGTTTACATTTCTGTCGCATAGAGACGTCGGTCACTCGACAAGACGAGTAGAGGAAATACGATTCAATAACAAAAGAAGATAGTAACGCACAGTGATTTTGATAAGTAACTGTAGTCTGACTACTGGATTTTAAATAGCAACGCGTTATATTACTCGTTACTGAAAAAAGTGGTCCGACGTCAGTAACGCGTTACAAATTAACGCGTTTCTGACATAATTGAATATGGACACATTATCACGGCTGTGCCCATAACACAAAAGGATTAACATAAAATCACTCAAGGAGACCAAAGAGAAAGGGAGTCAAGAAAATTATGTTTTAATATTTTTCCTTAGATTTTACCAAGAAATAAATAGCACTTATAGACTTGCGTGTACTCAGACATCCCTCTACTCAAAATGACACACATTTTCAATAGGTTCACTGTTTTGTGATAAAAAAATAAAATGTGATGAAAAATCAATATGTTGTGGATTATTATTTAGACTTATTTCTGGACCAATATAGCTGGTGGAATGACAGATCAGAGTGAAAAGCAAGCTAGATAATCCAAAAATATTTTTCAACATAACAATTTGAAATTCTTAAGTTGTCACTTATCAACACTAGGATGTACAGTGCCATGAAAAATTATTCACTCCCTTATGGATTTCTTCCGATCACATTTTAATTTTAAAAGAAAAATTGAAACTTGTATCTGTAAAAGCTAGGCTACGAAGAGAAAAATGCACGATGAGCGTGTTTATCTGAGAACTCCAACTTTGCTTAGCTGGCGTTTAGTAATCCAACATTGTGTATATTTGTTTCAAAAAGAATCTCAGTAGCTTTGAAATTGCTCAGATCTTTATCTTTATCTTTACTTGAAGTCAAGTTAGGATAGGAAGAAACAATATTCTACCTGTGGCCTTTTATTTTCTACAAGCTTTTAAAATAACTCTAGCTCCAACGTTTTCCTAACTGTGTAGTTCTGCAACCTTCCAGTGAACGCCTGCCACGGGGAAACCTTGAAAAAGGCCCATTTGAGTGGACAATTGAGCTTACCTGACAGGTAGATGTTGTCTCCCGCTGAGATGACACTGAAGAACTCGCGGTCGTAGAAGGGCAGGCTGGCCAGCGGGTACCACTTACTGTTCTGGGGGTTAAAGCATGTGACTGCTGTCAGGGAGCGCTGGTTCATCCCAATGGCCTGTCGCCCTCCCACCAGCACTATCACCTCCGCTACACCTACGGGACAAAGCAGGAGAGAGAGAGGACAAAGCAGGTTTATTGGGAGAGGATCCCAGCAGTAAATGAGGGTAAGATTGAGTAAGGTGCAAAAGCAGCTAGAAGCCACAGTGCTTTGTCGGGTGTTGTTGGATGCTGATGTAATTGAGGCGGAACCGACTAACACACACAAACGAGGCGGAGACAAGAAGGTTTGCTTGGGATTCAGCAGGCCTCGAGTCAATAAGCTTGTTGGAGAATGCTAAATGCAAAACAGCAAAGTTTCCTCCCGGTCACTACGACTGGGTAAATGGGAAAGCATAACTCAATTAACAAGACCGATGGGCCTGCCATACGCGTGGTCGCCGCCCAGCTCAACTCCCACACATCCTAATGGCGCTAACAACGAATTCACACGTCCACACGCACATGGAGAAATAGGAATTTTTTTTTGTTTTTTTAAATGGCAATGGAGGATCACAAAATCAATAGGCAAATCAATGTAGGTACATTTGTATGTTGAGGTGGACTCGCTTAATTGGGAACGCACTCCAAACTCATTCAGTCCACCAGACCTTATAAACATGCACACATACAGCCGGTGGATAAAGACACCAGTCTTCTAAAACCTGCACACACACACATGCACACACACACACACACGTTGGCAGGCTGCCACGTGTGTCCTCAGGTCCTCTCGGTTTGCAGCACCAGCAGGCTCCAGCGAGCAGGCAGAGCGACCAGACAAAAATAAGCTGTGTGTTTGTAAGCAGCAGGCGGGCCGGTGGGTAAAGGGAAGCAAGCCAGGGAAGGAGCGGATAAGGAGAGACTGATACTGGGCCTGAAAACGGAAAGACATTAAAAAAAGAAGAAGAAATGAAGGGAAAAATAAATGTACGAGAAGGAATGCTAATCTTCCAAAGGTCCGGGATAAGTCTAACCACGAGTTTGGGCTTTTTGGATCAATACTCTCTCCTGACCTACTGTACCCACAGGCAGGCAGAGGAGTTTTCCATAATGTATACGTCTTTAGGCTGAATTTCTTATGTTTTTATGCTTACACTTTTTTTCAAAGTAAAACAGACTTTTTTTTAAAGAGAAACATATATATATATATAAAGCTACATTGTGCTTGGCTGAAACTGAGTAAACAGACCACTGCCTCAGAAATATCCTGGACAACCAGCTCAGACTTAGTGGACAGCTTAGAGCTGGCTGACGCCTTTTTTCTCCAGGGATTAAAAAAATAAATAAAAAATTACTCCTGCATATGATGAAAACCAAGTGACGGTTAAAGAAGAAGTTGTGACTCTGTCATGGTAAACATGACGCATGAAGGTCTTGTACACAAAAACAAAATGTAGAGGTTGTGGGGTTTTTTTTTTCCCCACAGATTGTCACCCTGCCTGGTAGTGTATGAAAGCCCTGGTAACATAGACTGAATCCCATTTCACTCCTTTGTCCCTCATTCTCAGCCCTCAACTTAAATTTTCTAAAAAGGAAATAGTATTTTTACTTTTAAAATATGTGTTCAGAAGAATAAAGGCAACGGCATTTAGGCTAAAGTATGGTTTCATTTCAATAAGATGCTGCCGTCAAACATGTATGCAATATGTAACTATGTTTGAACAATGCCAAGTCTGATTTTTTGGAACAACTATAGCCTGTATATTACAATATACTAAATGGTATTTCTTTTGTAAACAAATTAGTAGCACATTAATAGTTTAAACACTTTATTTCAAATATATTAAAGCACTATAACTTTCAAGTATGATAGTTTTAGCTAGCTTAGTGATGTCCCTGACGCTAAAGTCAAAGATACGGCTAGCTGGCTGAACTCCTTATCAGTGAGGCTAATGAACGTCACATCTTAGCTATCTTTTTTGTTTGGTCTTTTAAGTTGTTAACCTTGCATAATTTCAAATTGTTTGCTAGAAAGCACTGTCCCTGTTTCTTTATGATAGTAAACTACAACCTTTGCCCAGGTAAAAGGGTAAATGATCTTCAAATAACCAGTTTTGTCAAAGCAAAAGCTAGCATGTAGACGAACAATTTATTCAAACAAATATCGGCTTATTGCTTGTGAAGAAGTTTAACTTTCTTAGAAATAAATTTGCAAAAGAAAAAAAAGGAAGTACATGCTTTGATTTTGAATATTTATTAAAATCTAACCAAATAAATCAACAATGTTTTTGGTTAAATTCTAACAATTAATTCATTCTATAACTCGAATATTTTACGTTCTGACAAATCTAAGTCTTTGGACTACCGTACAGAAGAACATTGATGTTCTGTTAATAAATAGTTCATTTCTATGGGACAGCAGAAGATATGCCAGCTGTGATTTGGTAAAAAAAAAAATAAATATCAGCGGGTAAACAGGCTCTTTATCTTTGCTCTCAGGAGCTTCCATCCACACACACATTTCATCTCCCATCCTGACTGAGTTCTCATTGTTCTCCTCCGTGATTAGTTTGCTGCTAACATGTCTGCACTCCATTTCAGCTTTATTGGATTTTGAAAGTATGACTATTTTCTTCCATTTTTTTCTGACGGAGTGTTTCAAATCTCCTTTAATCTCAGTTTCTCTCATCCAGCTCGTTGTTTCAGTTCACTCATATTGACTGTCGCAGCAGAGCTTCTGTTTGAACACAATGGCGATTCATTTTCTCTTGACTCATCCGTCAGTCAACGCTCTACTATTTTAGCTGTTCTTATAATGTATGTGCTTTTACCCTTTAAGCTGAAACAAAATCACTTTAGTCAGACAAGGGGAAAAAAAAACCCCTGGTATTTTCACACATTTCTTTTTCCGTTTAAACCTAAAATTTAACGCAAGCCCATTCTTTGATGACAAACTGCAGAGCAGCCGTTTCTATTGTCTGCTCAGTCCCCACAGCAACTAATTAGGCCAACTTAAGCAATTTCGCATGACGCCTCAAAAACGCTGAACTAAACGTGCCTACGCACACGCAGGTGTTTGTGATCACCGCGTGCACGCATGCGTGAATGTTCCCTGCACTTTCCGCCCGACTGGACACGTCAGTGAGAGTCCACATCTGGGCGCCGCGGCTGCTGCGTGGCTCTGACCCCTGAAGCCCCGGACACATTCAGAAGCTAACACAAACCAGCACCGGCCTGTCAGAACGCGGCCAAACACAAGAGGGGCGGTGCTGACGGGAAGCCACGGCATCCGATCAGATGGCTTAGTGTGTGTGTGTGTGTGTGTGTGTGTGTGTGTGTGTGTGTGTGTGTGTGTGCGCGCGTCTGTCCATGTATGTTTTTCTCAGACAACAAGACCCTCCCAGGGATGGCTGTCAGTCAGCCTAAGGTTTGATGGGAGTTAGGTACAGGGATGAAGGGATGGAGAATGGTACGATGGAGAGAAGTGTTTGGGGATGAAGGGATAACTGAGACTTGACAGCTCGCTTTTTTTCTCTCCCCCATTTCCTGTTATACCCATAACAGTTTGGGGAGAGAATTTCTCCTTCTCCTCATTGTTACTGACCTTTTCTGATATCGTAGTAATATTTTTAGACCGTCTTTCGTACGGAGGTTTTGAGCCCCACATTTCCATTCCTAAATCCAGTTCCTAGAAAACCTTTAGAAGGAAAATATTTAAATATATTTTTTTTGTCCTTCACACATTTACCACCAAAATGTGCCAAAATATAATAGCATTAGCCGGGTCTGGGTTTCATGGGTAAACGAAGCGTTATGCATTTATTTACCACCAGATTATCTGTACTGTTCTGCTATTCAGTCTGAAAAAAGCAAAACCACAAAAGAACATAAATGTTGGTACATTTAAAAAAATCCAGGTACGTAAAAGGATGATAAACATCAATTTATAAAAAGCATAAAGTCAATAGTGAGTCACTAGTGTAACCATAGGAATTAGCATCTGACTGAGCTCAATTAGCTTGGTCAGATTAGGTGGAGAACATCTGAAGATGAATTTTTAAGTCTTGCCACAGATTCAAATGTTTCGGTTTAGATTTGGACTTTGACTGGGCCATTTTAACACTGGAATATCTGAGTGTTAAAACACACTGTTATTGTTTTTACTTCAGCAAACTGTTACAGGTTTCACTGATGCCGTGTTGTTTACCTGTCTTGTCATTTGCAGTGCTAAAAGCTCAAACTACTTTCTGCTGCGACCGCAAATCATTTAGCCTCCGAGCTCCCAGGGCTTTTATAACAACAATGTGACAGTGGAGCAACTTCAGATCCAGCCCATGAAAATCCAAACTTTAAATAATCATTGTCAGACTTTCTCTCTGTTTTGTGTTTTCTTACTCACAATACCTTTAGGTACTACAAATTGTCAAATAGTCTCCCTGGTATAAGTTTGTTGTAATTGTCTAAATGCTTACAGTGGTTTATTTTTTTTTCTTTACCTCCTGCTGCATGTTGCTGTTGTTCAGTCAGAAATTCTCCCTCCTGCCTTTCAAAGTCCCCCCCAAAAAAATCATCTGACAAAGTTTCAATGAAACAGCGTGGTTCATGCAGACAGGAATTACAACGGAAAACATGTGGACCTGAACATACGCAAACTACTTCATGGGTAAAAAAATGTGGTGTGAATGGCTGACTTCATGCATAACTTCACACCATGTTATGCACGGGTCTTTTGGGTCTTGGCCATGCATTCAAGAATACAGCTGGATCTCTGTATGGTTCTTGAATGCATTTCATTTCTCATCTGTTGGAACTGGCAAGCAATAAATACCGGGCATTAAGGTGTTCACACAGTTTGTTTTTTAATAGCCGTTGTGTTTTTTAGAGCCATGTGTATGTTTCTGAACCACCCCCTCAACTGCTCTGTGGATTGTCACCGCTGAAGTCGGCAGTGTGTTTTGCCCGCAGGAACATCATGTGTTATGTTGGAGGCTCATGAGTCAAGGTATAAATGGAGGGGACACCAACCAGGTAGGAAATGTCACGGCTGCTTTGCATGCAGATAACGCAGCGGGTCAAACTTTGCTCATGAGGTGCGTTTGCAATTTAGTTTGAAAAGTATTTGTAATTGTTACTGCTTTCTTCCACAAGCGACCTCGCCCATGACCTGACTGCTGTTAGAAAGTGTTGCTGGGTCTGATTCACAACAAGTTGATTATAGGGAAGCTGAAATAACAAGATAAAGAGAACTTAACATTAAACAAAGCATTTCAGAGGAAGCATAAAATTCATGCAAGTTTTAGATGTTTTCATATCTGCACTCTTCAGTTAGTGTCATGTCATTAACCACTTGCAGTCATTAGAAGAATGACCTCTTACTGATGTAAAGGAGCTGAATACAAATGCATGCAACACTCTTCAGATTTTCTTTGTAAATATTTTGAAACCCTCGCGTCCTTTCCTTTATTTTACAACTATTTATGAGTTTGTCGTCATCTAGCCTAAAAGTGAAAGGTGACATGAGGGAACACAAAAAAGTAAAAGAGATGTGAAGAGGTACTGGATTTTTCCTATGGTTTGAGGCATTACTGTCACCTTATAATCCAATGATGTAATTTAAAAAGGTGAAGGATGGAAATTATTTGATATCTTCTCTTGACTACAATCTACAATTACTAAAGGCAAGCACATATTGATGATTTTTAACTGTCAGCTTTTTAAAATTTTACTGCTATTCCTATTGTCTGCACACACAAACACATGGAATTTGACTGTTTGTTGCTTTACATGGTTTTGGCCCCTGCGCATCCTTCGGAGGTAAAATTGTAGTGCTAAACTGGGGCCTCTGCAGATAAAATGAATTCAAGGTTAAGATGTGTTCCGGATAGTCTCCAGTTAGAGCTACATCAAAAATTGAAGATGACGCCCACCCACAGCTGGAGACATGAAGACACAAATATTCACGCATGCAAAAAGAAAAAAAGGAATAATAAATAAAAAAAAAAAGCCTGACAGCTTCCACATGATTGGGCCTAAAATAAATGAATCTCTCTGTGACAGGGACATGCTGTCCAGGCTTTCTACCATACAGGAACCAGCTCAGATCTCACTGTGGACAAACACCCACACATACATGCCTGGTCACTCCTGCAAAAAAGTGTAACGGATGTAAAGATAAAGACAAGAAGGAAAGATTCAGTCACTTCCTCTTCCTTATTGCCACAATGGGTCTATCCTCACCTTACAATCCACCTCATGCTGTGAGCCTTCCTTCTCCTTTCTTCATCTTTGAGTCCCGCAGCAAACATCCCCCCATCTTGCACTTTTTCTACATCCCTTTTCTTCTCAGCCTCTCTTCTGTATTTCCCTTTTCATTTATTTCTCTACCGCTTCCTATTCCTCTGACAAACAGTTTACCTTTTGTGCTTCTCCCTGACCTAATAACACCGAGTGGAAGTCTTGAATTTTCCCCTCTTCTCTTTATGTACAGACAAGAAAACAGTAGTTATAGCAATTTACTGAAGACATGAAAACAAGTACAGAACATAAGCCAAGAGAACATCATTCGACCCACTCTGACAACTTTAAAGTCAGCATTTGTCCGCCGTCGGATTTGTGATGTTTTTTGCTTTCTCGTACTTTTTCCAGAACTACTCAGAAAACGTCCGCTACACATCTCGTTGTATGTTGGAAATCTCTGCAATGTCAAAATGTTGCTCCGTTCTCTTGAATGATACTCTGATCTGTTTTTGGGTAAATCAAATCTGTAGCTTATAGAGTTCTCTAACAGACTTTTTGATCAGTTTTCTTTTACTGCGTTGGTAATAAGGTTGAATTTATTTATGGTCTATCTAAACCTGGCGTTCCTCTTCTGCATTCGGAGTCTAATTGATTTCGACAAAATCCACAAGCAGAGTTATGCTTCTCTCAAGTGTGTTTGTAATCAATGTTGGAATAAAAAACATCTGAAAGTTTTTACTTGACAACGTTAAATGAGTGGAGCTCTCCTTAATGTAAAGAAGAACAAATGAGGCAAACTGCAAATGTTTTGGGATGAATTAATCTACATTTAAAAGAGAAAAACCATCACATTTCCCTCAAAGGCAAGGCCTTGGTGACTGGTGTGAAAGTCCACAGAAGCGATTTATGCATTACATGTCTGTCTTCATGGGGGCCTATCTAAGATAAACCTCTTCTGTCGTTTTAATAAAATATAAATATAAACTGAAGGTTGATCCCGTTTTACATTAGTCGTTACAGTGCAGACCCTGTTGCAGAAAGGGAGTGAGACCGGTTCTGGGTTTGCAGAATGGAGCTGTATTATAATGCATTTTCTCACTTGACTTCACTCTCACATCACTGCACATGCAAGTAGCTGAGATGGCAGCACATTTTTTTTTATGTTAGCATACAGGAGAATGGATCTCGTCAGCTAATGTGTTCAAGCAGGACGACAAATTAAAAACATTGTCTTGTGTCCACTTTTCAGTCAGAATCTCAGACCAATTTTTCTCAAATAACTAAAGGCAGAAACAATGGGACAGTTGATATTAGTAAAGCCAATAGAAGATCAGCATATGTGCCAGCTGGTGAATGATAGGACATAAATGATACATTAAATAAAGACACATTTTAAAAGCTTAACAAACAGTATGTTAAATAAATGACAACTAGTTTGTGCTCAGTTTGTTGTGAGTTTAGTGTGAAGTGATTAGCTGAGCATTAGTAAAATCAGCTTTGATTAGCTGATTATTTAGTTAATTGTTGTTAATGATGTACTGTCACAGCACCATCTCCAACAATACTCTATAAACTGCAACTCCAAATAATTACAAAGGCACAATGACACTATTGGCAGTTCTTTCTCCTCTGAACAAAAGGATGACTTAAACAAAACATCTCAGATTTAATACTTTTAAAAAGACAATTTCTCATGTTTTGAAAAACAACAAATGCAAATCATGGTTCTCAAGTCAGATATCTGTTCATTATGATTTTGTGTTCCACTTTTTAGAAGTATGATCTAGATATAATGCTAAATAGGCACTGCTCATCACTTTCATCCACTCCTTTTTTAAGAAACACTTTTCACCATGATGAATAACGCTCAACTAAAAGCTATTACAACTAACACCATTGGTGACAAAATAATTTGTTACTGTCAAATTGTCATTACCAGGATTTTTTTAGACACAACTAAAGGAACAGTGGTTTTGTGGCAGGCTGCTCATGACAACATCCCTATAGAGGCAATGCACTTATTAATGGCTGAATGATGAGCAGTGATGAACAGCTTAGCCAAAATAAAAACACATTCCTCACAAAATTATCACATCAAATAGGTGAAGAGTAAAAGTTGCTATTATTATTGGCAAAACTAATAAAGTGCAGCTGTTTAAGTTATGACAACTCGGAAACGGACACTGTTAATATATACACAAAGCATATCTTAAACCATTTACCAAAGTGCTGAATGGGCAAATATAACATTAATGAAAATATTTATGTGGCAGTTATGTAGCGATATTTAGCAGGGGATACCATGACAGTGTCAGGTTTTACTCGCATCACAGCTGATAATATTCTGACTAAATGTGAAAACTAGTCAGTCTATATATATACGTATATATATAGTCTGCGCACAGTGGCGCAGTTGGTAGAGCTGTTGACTTGCAGAAAAAGGTCCTGGGTTCGATTCCTGGCCCGGGGTCTTTCTGCATGGAGTTTGCATGTTCTCCCTGTGCATGGTGGGTTCTCTCCGGGTTCTCCGTCTTCCTCCCACAATCCAAAAACATGACTGTCAGGTTAATTGGTCTCTCTAAATTCTCCCTAGGTGTGAGTGTGTGTGTGAATGGTTGTGTGTCTCTGTGTTGCCCTGCGACAGACTGGCGACCTGTCCAGGGTGAACCCGCCTCTCGCCTGAAACGTAGTGGAGATTGACACCAGCAACCCTCCTGACCCCACAAGGGGACAAGGGTGAACAGAAAATGGATGGATGGATATATATATATATATATATATATATATATATATATATATATATATATATATATATATATATATATATATATATATATATATATAAAAGCAATGCAGAGGCAACAACTGAGATGCCCGTTCTTTAGTGAAAAGCTTTAGTTTGATATCCTCTCAAACATTAATCATATCAACAACAAATAAAGTAACATTCTGAGATTTTAGGAAGATTTTATGCCAGAAACTAGAATTGTGAAAGCAGTCTTTAGAGGTCGACAGCAAAGTAACATCAACTTAGCCGTTGCATCATAACCATCTGGGGTTTTTTCGGCTCTTCATAAATAATTACACACTTGATACTGTAGCTGAGTAGGGCAGAGGACTCTCAGTCACCAGTGAGGGGAGCTATTGCCAAGAGCTGCCGGTTGGGTCAGTCAGACTGGTCTCCGAGTGTCTTCAGGAAACACATAGCTGTCATACACATCCCTCTGAAACTTTTATTCCCCTTCTTTATAGTTACTGTATAGTGCTGGATATATGCAAAAATATATATATAAAAAATGCAAGGAAAACGCTTTCGACATGTTTTATTAGAGTCTATGATTATTTGTTTTTCTGTTGTGAGATTTTACCTTTCGGAGAGAACTCGAATATTTCCCGTTTACAGCGAAGAATCGAAAAGAAAAAGCACCGCCGAAAGTAAAACAGCAACAAAGCCAAGTCTACAATGGTGGGTGGGGGAAAAAACCCAAAACATCTGCCTATTACAACAGAGCTACATTCAAAAACGTATACTGTATACATAGATATATTTATACACTGAAAGCAAGCAGTGTTGTATGCTCTGGATATCAAAGCCACAGTGACAGAAGTGGGATTTCTCTCCGGGCTCTCAGCCACTTACTGCTGGTCCATAAACATTTTCTCTTATCTCTGCGCTGCTCCTCTCTATTCTTTCTTTTAGCTTTTTATTTTTTTATTTTTTTTACCCCCTTACTAATCCCATGATTTCTCTCCCATGGAGTTAATTTGTGATGGTGAGGGATCAGGGGTCCAAGGGCTCTCAAATTATTTCCTGGGCCACAGAAGTGCAATGTGTGTGTGTTGTTTCATCATGAATTTGTGTGTGCGCGCACCCTTGCATGTGTGCATTTGGTAATTTGTGTGTTGGGCATCTGGTGGGCAAAAAGCCTGCACTACATTGATTGACTGGTGTCCTTAGGAGCCTTTTTTCTTGGCTTAAAGAGAGTCCTTGAAGCCCATTTAAAAGCTCAGTTCACTCAGTATCCTGATCTCTGCTGATATCTTGGTCCAGCATGGTTGGGTACGACAGCTTTCAGTCAAAATGCAACAGTTTTGGGGCGCTGGGTGGCTCAGATAGAGCGTGCACCATGTGCAAAAGCCATAGTGCTTGACGCAGTTGTCCCAGGTTTGGTTCTTGGTCCCGGACCACTTGTCTTCTCCTTCCCTCTTCTACCGATTTTCTTCCTAGCTACAGCTAAAGGCCAGTTTCATCATGTTACCACAAACACTTACACTAAAATAAGTGTAAAATTCTATTGTTTTGACTCCTATAAAACATATATAGCTGAATCATCTGCCAAACACTGTTGAACTACGCTGGATTTTTCAACTACTCACAACACAGAATATTATCCTAGAGAAGTCAGCTGACAAGCAGTCTGCAGCAGAGAAAATTCTAAGGACCAGCAGTCTGTCTGGTATCTCGGAGGAGTTTAAAGTGTAGGAATGGTGTGATAAAACATCTTAGCAACTTATAAAGCATTACTTATCAAGACCTTAGTGAATCTTTATGATGACAAGACCATGCTTAGTCTTGACCAGAGGTCTGCAACCTTATGAATCCTAAAAGCCACTTTTGCCCTAAACCCGACTAAATAAAACTCAATAAGAGCCACAAATGTTATCAGAAGTTTAGGAAAAAGAAGGCTTTCATTTTTGATCGATATTTACTGTATGAAATGAATGTGTTGTTAATTTTGAAGAACCACAATTTCATTTCAATTTTTAAATATATTTTCATTTTAAATTTAAAAGGAAATAAATGAGAGACTGGTTCGCCACTTGTTGTCAATTCTTTATCTCTGGTATAAAACTCATGTGTTGTATGTGCCTGGGAGAGCTTTGCTCTGTATTGTGCACAATATATGAATAAACCTGATTGAGTGATTTTACCTGAACAGTGCTTGGAAATAGTATTTTTTCCACGACAAAATCATCTCAACCCTGTCTCTACATCTCCAAACATCCCGACCTCAGCTAGTTCCTCTGATCTGCTGTTTCTGGGATTTCTCACTCGAAAACTGTGCAATATACATGAAACAAAAGGCTCAAAATGCTTCCTAGTTTTCTGGATGAAGTGGGATTTGTCGGGGGGAGGCGGGGGGGTTTATATGCGGGGTCACATACGCTCGCATTCCACATAGCTAAATCTGCATCATCAGCACGTGTACGGATCACACTCGGAGGCAGTTTTCCATGGCTGCTGAATATTAGATGAGGCGGATGCAGCCCTAAAGCCTCGCAGCGGCGGCAGGCACGGCGGGTCAGAGTGCCAGATGTGCCGGGGCTGATGTGTGTTTCAGTAAATGCTGTTTACTACTAGTCTGAGCACGGACTGTGGGATTCAGGTTTTCTGACCAGGAAATCCCTTACTCTACTCCCATCTTGCAAATACACACATCTTTCCACTTCTTCATTTCCCTCCCTCCCTGTAGCTGAATGTACTCACTACAGAGAAGGTCAAGCAGACAGAACCTTAATTTTGGCTTCAATCCCTGCAGATATTAAGATCAGAGGTTGTCCAATCCAGATTTACTGCCTCCATGTTACATTTATGAATCGAGAGAGAGAGCGAAAGCGCTGTGTTTGACTGATAAGACAAAGGAATATCTAAAACTCATACTGCAATTCTCCAGGTAACAGCTGCATCCAACCGTCTCTCTGGTGCTTTGGTTTTTCTCTGTGTCTCTCCCTTTCAAATACCTTCCTCTCTGAATCCAGGAATACAATCGAATGAGATATCACTGAAGGGCACTCTTAAGTCGATTTTTTTTTTTTTTTTTGCACGTTTCTTCCTACATCCTGCTTTTCCAGTGTGAGAGGTGAAACAGTAATCTCATGCTGCATTGGCTTTAAAAGGCAAATCGTGCAGAATAATTACGCAGACGGGAGCAATAATCAACAAACTCCTCACTGGAAAGAAAACGCTTATAATTTTTTTTGTTTGTGTTTTTTAAACCGCTCATCTAATGACTAGTGTCCAGACAACAAATATCAAAATAAATTCAATTATTCCACACACAAACACACAAAATAGCGAGTGTCAGCTGCGGAGCTGCAGCTGAGGACATGTCACTGGGATCACTGAGAGAGAAAATTAATCAGGGGGCCTGAGCCAAAAGCAGGATGTGGCAGACTTCAGAGGAAAGTCATCTGATGATCTTTTATGCTCTCCTTACAAGGTGTGAGTCTTGCTCCCCTTTCTTTCCGCTGGTAGTACACTACAACTAATCTCCAAGGAGCTGCTGGCTGGCAGAGGTGTGAATGAGTAGATGAATGTCACGCCTACGGGCTTTTGGACTTCGCAGAGCCAGCCTATTTTTACTTCCTCCGAGCAGCGAATGCGAGCCGCGCCAATGTGTAACCGCATCTGATAAAATCCAGCCTTCTGCGGCCGGAGCAGGAATGGGAGAGAATAATTTGGAAACAGCAAAGTAAACAAAACAAAACAAAAAAACAAAAGGGCAATAAAGCCCTGTTCTCAATTTTTATGGGTACTTAAAAGGAAGCACGCTGAAGCCCACTTTAGATAGGAAGCACTCCGCTTCCTTCGACATGCATACCGACCCAAGAGAGGTTGATTTGAAACAGTTGAGTCTGGTGCAATTTCCCAGACGTTTGAATCTGCCAGGTAAATCTGTTAGAATTTGACAAACAAGACCTGAAAGGAAACTCTGTGAGTTGAATAGTTGCCTTTGGAAGAAGTTTCCAAGCCTCAGGACAACATTCCTACTGTAAAGTACGGAGGTGGTAGCATGGTGTGTGAATGTTTTCCTGGCGCACAAAATACATGGTATTCATGAGGAAAGATTATGATGTGGAAACTTTAAGGCAACGTGAGACAGGAAGTTAAAGCTTACACTCAAATGGGTGAACCAAATGGACAATGATCCTCAGCATAATAGCCATTTTAGTTATAAATTAAAAACAAAGTCAATGTTTCATGTTGGTCATCATGAATAATCTCAGAGCTGAAAAGGTGTGTGTTAGCAAGGGTTAAAAGGCGATTATACCAAATATAAGCTTCTATCACTTTAGAAAGTAATAAAAATACATTTTTGGTAATCCCACATGTTCTAAAGTAGTAAAAGTTCAGTCTGATTTAATGTCAGACAGCGAGACCGCAGCTTCAACTGAGAGGAAACTAAAAAAACAACGTAGCACAGCAGGAGAGTAAAAAAATAAATAAATCAGAAAACAACTTTAAGAAGACTGAAAACCATATGGCTGCTATGATGAAAACAGTTTTATAATAGCATTCTGGTCCTCTTACGAATACATTTTCTCACAAAAGGTTCATGTTATTATTTTCTGCAACACATTGCAACGATTCTATTCTATTGTTTATCTTCAGAAGATGCATCTGGTCTCAGCTGCATATATTCTTGAATCAGCTGTATTAAAAAAATTTAATAAATAAGGAACTGCATTTTTCTTCTTTTTCCTACTAAACAAGCATATAGCTCAAGAACTGTTTCAAAAATAAGTTTTAAGCATCTGTGTCTGCCAAAACATGTTTTTTATATAAATCTCAAGCTGCATTTTATATAAACTCAGAAATTTAATGAAGAGCAAAAATGTTGTCTTATTTTAAATCGTGAATTTGAAATGATCAAAGAGCATCTAGATTTTATTTTAAAAAAGCACAAAAATGTCCTTTGATGAAGGTTGAAGAATCTGTGCATCATCATGCTTATGTCACCAGCTGCCCATAGAGTAACGTAAGATTTTCTTCCAGGGTTAACTTTGACGATACATCAAATGGACATTGAAAATTGTGTTCATTGTACGACAGACGGATGACTTCTTTTTCAGAGGTACCCACTGGCTTTGCCGCCCTGGGCGAAGAGCCGTGGCCCCTCTACTCCATATCAATGGAAACTAAAAACCGGAGGTGAACCTGCAACGTAACCACACATCTTCCTGCTAAAGCAGCTGTTGCTGCTCTGTGTAAACATGTGTGATCTTTTTAGTGTTTTTCATACATGACTGCTTGATCACAAATAATAAAGTGGACAAGAAAAAATACTAAAAATACTAAAAAAAGAGGGCTACCGCTGAAAGATTCCCCTAACACAGCCCATGCATTTAAGGTTTAACAGTGCGAGTGTGTGTGAGAGCGAGACAGAGGAACAGTGTGAGCCGAGCTGGACCCCTGCGTCTCCTAGTCATTACAGCTCATTTGTCTGAGTGCTATTCCACTTGGCTGGGTTGAGTTAACAGTTTGCCCTGGCGCTCTCCACCCTCCTCTGAGCCGAACACAGCGACACATGTGGAGAGAAGGAAATAGGAACATAATGTATGACTTTGGGAGGGCTCGCGCACGCACACACTACACGAAACCTCGCTTCTTAATGGACCACAAGCACATATACGGCACATCGTATGCTTTCCGGGAGGAAAAAAAAATAAAGATAAAATGTTTGTGATTAAACTCACAGTGGCAGTGAGGCTGTTTAATCCTCCCGATCCCCTGGAAAGTCTAATGACAGCTAATCAGATGCACATCCACGGTCTAATTAACCAATTAGCGACTAATGGATACACAAACGCTATGCAAAATGCCACGGATTCATTAGGAGACACTCGTAGTTTTCACTTCAACCCAAGACTCTCTTTCGGGCCAAATTAGGCCGACAGCAGGCTGTTAGCAGAGGACATGAGCTATATTCCAGCCTGCCTTCCTGAGAGCTTCACAGCTGCAGACGGGGAGGTAAAAATAACATTCAAATCACCGATGTACGTCACAAGTAATACAATCCCCCAGCATACTAATCACTCTGATTTTAAAATTGGATCAGACAGCCAATTTCTCTGCTCAATATAATTTTTGGCTCCTTAATTATCATCTAATAAAATTTATGGCAAGAGCATCCAGTCATTAAAGCGCTACAGAATGTAAAATGAGAGCAAAAGTAAGCCTAATTTTAGGACGGCAAGGCTGCGTGGAAATAAACTTCATTTCATGGGTTTTCACTGAGACTTTTACGAGTTTAATTTGGGCGTAAATGAAAGAGGGATAAGAAAAAAAAGTCGGCTCCAAATATTTTGTTTTTTTCTGTAAAAGCGGAGATCTCTAACTCAGAACAGCAGGCGACAGAGTGAAACAGTGTGGCGACACTTTATGAGTTATCAGACCGTGAGATGGAAAAAGTTGAGCAAGAAGTGTAGAGAGGGAGGGGGAAAAAAAACGAACGCAGCACAGCAGGAGAGTTAAAAAACTTCAGAAAAAGAGACAATTAGGAGGAGAGTGAAAACCATATGGCTGCTTCTCACAAGCGTTCATAAAAGTATAGATTCTTTAAGTAACACAGAGACAGTAAATCAGGATTAGATGACCTTATTTTTTTCTTTTTATACATTTTTTATAAAAGTTTTTGCTCTTTTTCTGTTCAATGTATTGCAAACAGCTTGTGTCTTCAGAAGAAATGAACATTTACATTGAAGATTTTCTTTAACCAGCTGAATTAAAGTTGCAGTTCACAACCAATTTTAGTACATACATGCTACGGCTTTAGTTAGATATCGAACCATTTCACACTAATATGTACCAAACATCAAACACTGATATCAAAAAGAGCTTGTAGCTGATGAAAATGACCATTTTAAGTTTCCCCATACTCTAAAAACTTTCTTTTCTACTTTTTTTGTAATTCGTGGTTCTAGTTTCAAACGACACACTTTAGTCATAATGCAAGGCAGTGTTTCTAGAATCTTATTTTCAGCAAATAGCTGTCCAAATATAGACTAGTGTTTCAGCACCACTGAGGAACAAACATAAAATAGAAACAAGCTGCTTGTACTGTCAATAAATCACCTTTTACAACTGGTTACATCAAATGACTGAGCTTAAAAGTGGAAACGTTCAAAAGAAACCCTTGTTTTTTTCGACGCGTGCATGCTACAATGCTAATGCTGATCAGCTAGCTAAAAGAAGGTCACTTTCATTTCTCTGCAAAAATGACACATTTTTCACCGCTGCATCTGTTTTAATCTGTAAAGAGCAGAATGGAAAAAAAAAAGGTTTAATATTTTTAACACTAAGCTCTTAAACACGGCCATTTAAATTAACGGCCGATTATTCAGAACTTTCGATCATGTCTGTTTATCACACTGCTGGAAATGTAATGTACACATACAAATCCAGCAGCAGTGGAAACAATTGTTGCCTTTCAGTTTTAAATAAAAGCAAATCGATAAGGCTCCTCTTCGCTTTCGACACTCCACCGCAGAGTTACACAAAAACACACAAGACCAACAATCATTCACACAGCATCCCTTCAGGCATTCTAGAATATACCGTCAATCAAACACCCATATTTGTGGTGTTTTTTAAAGTCCTCTGAGAAATCCCCCACTACCCCCCTACACACACATGCAGAAAGAAAACATGTAAACTCAACCCAAAAGAGCCCCAGAGAGGATCTGAACTCAGGGTCGTCTTGCTGTCAGGCTACTGCTCAAACCACTAAGAAGGAAAAAAATAAAATAAAGATTTGAGAGGATACATATTTTTCCAGAGGGTTATATCCAACAACCAATGTGAACTTAAAACAGGGCTGACCCCGGTTTTCCTGGACAAGAGCAGATCCAACCTTTTGCTACTCTCCATCTCCTGTGACAGATATGATTTTTACCCTGTTCATACTACACAAACGGCATTGGAGCATGTGGGAAGAAATGAGTGTATTATTAACAGAAGTAAAAATACACTATAATTTTTAGGGTTGAAGTAAGTTTAAATTAGTAAACAGACTTTTATTTACATGCGAGTTTTCTAAAAAAGGAAAAAAAAAACCCTGGCATTTCAGACAGTTTGTCACCTTATAGAAACAGTAAACATTGTTATGAAGCAAAAAGTATTTTTGAGTTTTATGCAACTTTATGTTAATTCTGTTTTCCCACTAAATCAAAATTAAAATGTTCAGATTAGGCGATATTAATCTCATCAGTAACCTTTTTCTAATTTCTCTCAGCAAATTCTTGGAACCTTTTCTTTAAATGTCATCATTTGTTCACCAAGTCCTCTCCTCGTGGTCTGCAAGACGACCATTCTGCTCTCAACTCCGACATTTCCACAAATGTCATCAAGAAAAACCTCTTCCCTGTTCTGGAAGAGCAGGGATTCACAAATTAAACGTTTATGCCGAAACAAAGCGACTTTAATCCTCGCTGTATCTCTCCAGACACCTGTTTTCCTGACTCTCCTCATTCTTCTCATCATCCAGGCGTTACTAGTCCCTGATGTTATGGGGCGCCACCTGTGCCCCCCTCTTTACCCTCCTGCTCTTTGCCAAATCCTTGATGAGCTTAATTGTAACCCGAGTAATGAGTTCACGGTTCAAAAATTATATGTTTACAGATATTTCCACCACATCAGTATTCTTTGTCCAAACATGACTTTTCTATTGACATGCATCGTTAAGGATATGGGAGCAAGAGAAACAGTAGATATATTATGAAATAGGAGGGAATATACCATATAAAACATTGTTTAAGGGCAGGGTACTTTCAAATGTTCAGTCAAGTTATATCCTCGTTGCATATAAAAGTATAGATAAAGACCATTTTTCTAAATAAATCAATTCTTCAGATTAGAAAACTGCAGGATATGTAAGAGTATTATGCTGTCGATAGCCAGAGGGAAACGTTTTATGGTTCTTATGATGTCATTAGCATCAGTTATTGGACTAATTGGATAGTCCCCAACTTTGCAGTTCCAGCTAAAAGAAAGACTTTACACTTTTACAGGAACAAATAATCCAGAATATAAAACAATTCCTTGAGAAAGTATTCACACATCTTGAGCTTTTCCAAATTTTGCCCACAAACCAATGCATTTTAGTATGATTTTATCCAGTGGAGCAACCTAAAGCAGTGCATAACTGATGTTTTAAAAGTTTCTCCACATGAAAGCTTATGTGGAAAACTGAAAAGAGGGGTATGCATTAGTATTCACCACATCATAGAACAGTCTCCATGTGTAGAATGTTAAAAATACATACTCTGAGAAGAACTCAGAGATTTCTTGGAGAACATTAGTGAAACAAACAGCAACAATAAGATAAACTAGAACATTTCTGAAGAAATTTAAACAGGGCCTGCCAAAGTGTGCCCGTTGGTTGGGACCCATTGTTCTGATGCTAAGAATTAGCATCAATGCTAGGGTAAGATACAATGTACTCAATCGCATGTGGAGAGTCACAAGCATGTTGAGTAACATGGACCTACTCCATTCAGTATGTTAAAATTAGTGTAGAAGCTAAAATTAGCCAAAATGCTAATGTTAGCCTAAAGCTGCCTGGGGCATGTTGGGTTTAACTAGCATGTTGTCTCACAATGACTTCCTCCATTCAGTGTGCTAAACATGGCTAATAAATAAAACAATAGCTAAAAAGCTATTTTTGGGAACAGGCTACTGCTGATGTGGGCAGTAGCTACGGCTAAAGTTTGTGCTACTGTTAATGCCTTCAGATTTTTACTTTTGCAAAAGTAAAAATCAGATGTTTACTTCGTGGCACTTGGTTACCAGAAAATGCGCTTGTCTCTTAGCAACAGATTAACAACAAATATTGTTATGGTTACAAAAACATGAGACTTCTTCTGCTCTTTTGAAATACTACATATCTTATGCTATTTAACAAGAATTTGGAGAATTTGGCAAAAAGTTTTTTTTTTTTTTTTTTGTCATTGGTGCTAAATATATTATAAAACAGATATTCTACACTAAAGTAAAAATCTGATTTATGCTTCGTGACAGTTTGTTACCCCCCCAAAAAAACTCTCATCTCTTAGCATAAAATTAATAAGTAATATTGTTTATAAAACATAAGCTCTTTTAATATACTGCTCTTCTGCTCAGACACAAGACATTTACACATTTACAGTCTGATTTTTACTTTTTGCAAAAAGTAAAAATCAAATGTTTACTTTGTATCACTTGGTTACCAGAAACTTGCTCATCTCTTAGCAACAGATTAGCAACAAATATTGTTATGGTTAAAAAAAACATAAGGTTTATTCTGCTCTTTTGAGAAACTACTTATCTTATGCTACTTAACACTTGTGCAGTTGGTGAATTTGGTAGAAAAGTGATTTTTTTTCTTTGTCATTGGTGGTAAATATATTATAAAACAGACATTCAACATACCTTTGCAGTTCGTTACCAGAAAAACACGCTCATCTCTTAACATATAAACTAATAAGTAATATTATTGTTCATAAAACATAAACTCTTTTGAAATACTGCTTATCTGCTTAGACACAAGAAATTTGCAGTTGGGAAATTTTGCAAAAGTAAAAATCAGATGTTTACTTCGTGGCACTTGGTTACCAGAAAACACTCTTGTCTCTTAGTAACAGATTCACAACAAATATTGTTATTGTTCAAAAAACATAAGATTTCTTCTGCTCTTTTGAAATACTACTTATATTAAACTACTTAACAAGAACTGTGCAGTTGGTGAATTTTGCAGAAAAGTAAAAATCTGATATATACTTCGTGGAAGTTCGTTACTATAAAAAGCGCTCATCTCTTAACACCAAATTGATTAGTAATATTACCGTTTAGAAAACATAAGCTTTTGATATACTGCTCATCTGCCCAGACACAAGAAATTGACAGTGGGGAAATTTAGCAAAAGTAAAAATCTGATGTTTACTTTGTGGCAGGCCCCAGCAAACACACCAGTCAAGTCATAGACAGAGTTCTTTACCAGTTTAAAGCAGAATTAGGTTATAAAATAAAAACCTAAACATTTCAATGAGCAATGTTCAATACATTTTAGGAGAATGCAGGGTGTGACATGACTGCAAGCATACCTAGACAAGGCCATTCCCCTAAACTTATAGGTTGGGTAGGAACAGATTTGATGAGAAAAAAAGGGAACCGCAGACATGTTGAAAGTGCTCTGGTCACATGTCATCAAAACTAAACTTTGTGGCCTTCTTGAACAAAAGCACTAATTGCTCTCTGATATTATTAACGCCAAGGGAGCTCATCAAAGTTAGTAGAGCTAATACTGGGCAATCCTGCACTACTTGCACTAATTGAATGAAACTGAAACGGAGCAATTTGGAAAAGACATTTCAGTCTCTTGATGTGCAAAACTGGTCGAGACGGATGGAGACAGATGGATGAAACCCAAACCTCTACAACTGTAATTCCAATGAAAAGTGTGTCGGCAAAACACTGACTCGGAAGAACAGAATGAATAGGCATGCCAAATTTTTTAGATGTAGTAAAACAAGAGGTGCATATTCAAGGCTCAATCCTCTTTTTTTTCTTCCTTTCTTTTTAACTGCTACTGCATCTGTTTGATCTCAGATACACACACTCCACTATTAGCCAGGCTCCACTAGACAATGCCAGAAAGACACCTGAACCTCAAGCAAAACTCTACATCAGTTTAGGTCTGAATTACTGAGGAAGTTAATTAAAATTTTGTCCCATAGGGGTACCTTGGATTTCTGGGCTAAAAAGCGTCCAGGCAAATCAAATTTATCCCAAGTAAGAAGAATGTCAGTTTAGGGCCCTTAGAAATATTCCCATGCACTAATTCACACATACACACGCCCACGCGCACGCACACGCACCGATGCCCCAATACACCCACGTATGCACGAAACCCACTAGTTCACAGATTGACTGCGCTCAGCAAGAAGTGCTTCACGGATGGCAGTTTTTCTTTCTTTTTCTGCTTGACAGACTTATCAACCAAGCTCAGGTGGTGCCCCATCTGCCTGCACACATTTAAAATCCACACAAACACACAGACACACACCCACTTACTGCTTACACAAGAAGACATGTGCTCAAGGAATAAACTCAATCAAACGCCCGCCCTTCAAATTTCATTTCTGATCTCGGGAAAGGAGGGGGGCCTTTCGTCTCACATCCCTCCATCCCTCCTCATCCGTACTGACCACGTAGTGACCTCTCCTCCTGTTCTTCCATGTCCTTCCACTTTCACATCCTGTGTGTGTCAGCAACACTCTCCAATAACCTCAAACTCTCCTTCCAGTCGTTATTTTATCTTTCTCGCCCATCAGCGCGTCTACCGATCCCAGCTACCAGCATCATGCCGAGGAGAGCCCACCCCGTCCAGCCTGACAGATGGTTGAGCAACATGTGCAAGAAGATATGAAGCCATATATGGTGGTGTGAAAAAAAGCATTTGACCTTCTATAAATTTGATCCTGTTTTCACTTTGTTTGTTTCCTTTTTTTACACACCTTTGAGATTGTTAAAAAAAACGTTATCAGGCAAAGGTAACAGCTTAAGGTCATGCTAATGCAGGGATGTCCAAATTCAGTCCTCTCAGGCTGATGTGCTGGTGTCTTTGATCCAACATGGCTGATTTTAAAAAATTGATAAATAGCCTCTTCAACATGTGTTGAAGTTCATCCGGAGTCACACCGGTCATTTGATTGAGGTGTGTTGACCCAGAGGGACATCTAAAACATGAAGGACACCACTGTGGTAAAGCAACTCAATCTGATTTAAAGTCAGACTTTGACTAGACCACAATAAACTGTTAACTTGGGTGAACTTTTATGTTTTGGATTAGTCCTCGTGCATAACCAAATTGCACTTGGGCTTCAGGTCACAAACTGATGGACCTTTAATAAATGAATCTCTTAAATATATAATTTTTTAAAGTATTGTGGCATTAGGAAATAGAAATGGTTGTGGTGATACTAACTGATCTAAAACAAGAGGAGTTCGGTTTTTTCAGGCAGTGATAAAAAAAAAGAAAAAGAAAGAGGTGCATGTCTCGTTTTGTTAAGTGTACGTACATTTTTGGTTTTTAACTCCAGAAAAGCAACACGAATAAATGAAATCCCAGTCACTCGGTTATAATATCAAATTCCGCTTTGAACGAGTTCAAAACTTTACTTGGAAAGAGAACTTGTGGTTGTGTATCTTAATCAATAAGCCATTGGCATAAAACACATCATGAATCTATTCATCATCGCAGGATTTATACACTAAAATAATTCTGTCGTAGAGGCCGTGAGCGAGTGTGAATCTGTGCGCACTTCAGGCTGCATAATGGGGATGTGGACCACGTTAAGATATGCACATACAAAACACGGCAAAATGGGCCTCGACAAGAAACGCTTCAAGAAACTGCTGAGAACAAAGAGAAACTACTGGATCGCGGATGAGTAATGACGTGACAACGAGCACCCGGGACGCCACAAACATCTCCCCTCCAGAGGCCAGTGATTCTTTATAAAGCCTCGTGAGAGTGGATTAAAGGCAATTAAAGATACAGAAATACTGACCTAATGCAATTTTCCAAATGTTTGTTTACAGGCAAATAAACGCAGCGGCTGGACAACGGCGTCGGCTGGTAAACCGACCTCTCAGTAAAGTGCCATTTGTTAGGCAATTATCCCTACTCTGCCAAGCAGAAAATAACTTCAGCTGAATGGTAAGGTGTGCTGGCACAAAACTCATAATACCACACAGACACTATAATTAGGAAGCTCTTTGCAGGGGAACGAATGAGGTCCTGGACGACCCCGTGGGAAAAAAAGACAACAACAACAACAACAACAAAAAAAACCCTCTACAAATCCTGTGGCCAAAAGCAATTTGCCGGTACCGTTCAATTTTCATGAATTATTCTATGATTTAACGATGTAAACAAACACGGCCTTCAAACAGCTTGGATGTCACTGGCTGTTGAAGAGTAAATGTTTGGGCGGCTGTATTAGGAACACCTGAGGGTGGCCACCCAATGTTTGAAAGTTGTTAGATCCTTAATAGGTTCACTGGTGTACAAAAGTATTTATGCCTCTAGAACCTTCTCACGCTTTCTCACAATAAAACCGAAATACTTGAATGTATTTAATCGGAGTGATATACCAACACCAAGTGGGGCATGGTTGTAAAGGAAAAGGATTGTGCATTTTCTTTAAGTTTAGTTTGCATCGGTATTCAGCTCACTTTACTCCACACCTGTGAGCAATCTAATCACAGTGTGAATACAGCTACCCTGAAAAAGCAGAATAAAAAACCCACAGAAAAAGTTAGAGAAGTTGTGTAGCACTAAAAACACGCAAATGTGCATCACCCTTAAACCCAGCGTACCGATGGTGAGACACGGTGATGCTCAAAGGAGTTAAGAGTTTACTTTGAAAAGGTGACAGGGCAAAAATGTCAGTCTGGTAGAGAAAAACCCCATATGTCCAAATTCAACTACAGGAAAAACATTTTTTCTATAAAGCATTTACTCTATGGAGTTTAGCTGATCTCTGTGCATTTGATTTCCATCAGCGTAAAATTAGGTGAAAGAAATCTTTGCGTTGGACTATCATAAAACAAAACAACCACCACAACAACTAAAAAGCACAGTAAAATAATCTAAAATATGTGTTTATAAACTCAAGGAAAACTCTTTCTTGCACAAACACAATGAAAGCTGCGAGGGTTACCCATCAGTTTTATTTGCTGCAGTTGTCCGATAAGAGGAAAGAAAAATCCTTCCTAAAATTTAGAAATATGACGCGATGCCAACGTGCACGTTCAAGCATCGGCGTTATGGACTTGTAAAATATTGCTTTCCAGTTGCAGGCTAAAATCGATAGAACGCACCGACAGGTCAGAGACCTGACCCCTCCACCACAGGGATGTTGTAAAACATGAATAGTGGACGTGCGTGTGGGTGTGGAGTTGCCGACCATGTTTTATAAATCAGTTTTATGGGAAAGCAGGTCATGTGTGCTGCACAAAGGCCAAGCCAAAGATGACGCGGACCGGTTTGTCTTTGTGCGTACCTGCAGAAAGCCTCGGCCGCGTCCGGGGGGTCCGCATCTCTTGCCGCGCGTGGGGCAACATGTGGTAACGCTTGGCTTCGTTGACCAGATCTCGACAGGCCTCTGACGATTTGATCAGCTCCTCGTTGTCCACGACGTTGAGCAGGTAGGACGGATGGATGAAGGGAAGACGAACCACCGCCAAGAGCTCGGACAAATGCTGAGGGGACAGATTGAGGAGATGCTTAAGAAGAAAGACTCAAATTTTTTTTTAAATGTAAGAAAACACAAAAACAGAAAGTCAAGTGAAATTTTGCTCTATTACTGCGCTGAAACTTGGCAGCAATCAGGCCATTAGTTTAGCCACCGTCTGTGGCAGACTATCAAAGCTGCAGTTCATTACGCAGCCATGTTTCCTATTTCAGTTTTCCCACATGTGTAGGACAAAATGTTCAAACAGGGATAGAAAAAACAAAATGTAGCCTAAAAATCCAGACTCTTTCATCTTTCAAATTTATCATCATAGGCACTGTCAGGAAAAAAAATAAAATACTACTTGGGAGGGCTTGCTTTTAATTTCATGTCTGAAAGGAATACATGCAGCAAAGGAGAAGCTGAAGAGACATTTAAGGAAAACTTTCACAGGGAGCGCGCTCAAACTAAGCAGCAGGAGGTATTCTTACTTCCGACTGCTGCTGCCGATTTGTTCGCTTTCTAAATTAAATCTTTCGTCGAATGGAAAAAAAAAAAAGTGCTCTTGCTGCAGTGAAATTAAAACCCGGTTCGCCTTAATCACGACCCATTCAAGCCAAAAACACCGAAGTGCCAGGAGGAAGTGTTTTTTTTTTTTGTTAAAACAGAAGAAAAGATGAATCATTTGACTCATTTTTGGCTTAGAAATGGTTTCTTTAAATTCTAGTAGAGAGAAACTGTTTCATAACATTTCATACTGGATTTCACCTCTTCGTCTTTACAGCCTGAACCTTTATGCCTTAAGGTTTAGCATGTTGCAAAAGTACCAATACACCCATTAAATGTTTTTGTATTTATTACACCAGACTCCAATTTAATGGAACAAACCAACACAAGAAGCTCATAATTATAAAGTGGATTGAAAACGAAGCCCAGTTTGTAGAGTTCAAACAGTAGCAGGATATAGTAGGCAGCCTTGTTTATAGCTATAGCA
Source organism: Gambusia affinis (assembly GCF_019740435.1). Lineage (NCBI taxonomy): Eukaryota > Metazoa > Chordata > Actinopteri > Cyprinodontiformes > Poeciliidae > Gambusia > Gambusia affinis. The sequence continues at coordinate 16,418,353 of NC_057889.1, read as the reverse complement.
GAAGAGAGAATCTTTTTTCCCCGCTTTCGGTGTCCAAGTGTATACGTGTTCCCCGTGGGAGTCGACAGTAAAAGCTGTAAACAAGCTTGGACAAAGCGACAGGGAGCTGGGTGGAGGCCGACCTCTCTGACCCTTCGGCTCAGAACGAAGTGACCGAGCCGAGCGACAAAACAACAGACTCCGAGAGACATCATTCAGGGGGACAACAAATAACAAGCCGACATTCTGCCTGGGCTGCTCTTGCTCCCACCTGAGGTCTTTTTACTTTGCTGTGCGTCCCATTTGTTCTCCAGCAATGTCGTCGGCTCATCTGACCAAACAGAAGCATAAAAAAAAATAAAAAAAACAAGGCCTCAGAGGCAAAGAGGAGAGTAAAAATGAATTGAGGGACACAACAAAGGAGATAGGAGCATAAAGAAGGAAAAAAAAGGGGGGGGATAGGAAGAGTGGCAGCTTAAGAATAAAAACTGCATGCTTAAGCAACATGAAGAGAAGACAAGAAGAGAGAAGAGTGGATTTGATGTTTCCACAGGAATCAGAGCTTTGTGCTGATGACATTTCCTGTCCACGAGCGCGCCTGCAGCCAAATACTGTCCTGCATCTGGGACTGTCTGCTTTCCCTCACCCTTGAATGCACACAGCACGCTTTATTAAACAAACAACTCAATAGCCACATAGACACTTGCACCTGCTTGCAGCACAGACGGAGGACGCAGCCAACGCACTCTCTGTCGATTTCTGAGAAACTCCCGTATGGAGACTTCTGAGCTCCAGATTAGCCAGTGGTTTCAATTAAAGAGCGGAGTGGAGGATTTGCCCTGTAGTTACTCATTCATTGCACATTTAAATCGGGGAGGATTTAAGCTTCAGGCTTACTCCTCTGAACTTCTGTGCAAACTACTTTTCTCCAGGTCTGCTTCAACATCACTCATCTTATTTATCCATAAAACGTTAAAGGAAACAATTATTTGCAACTTTTAGGAGACGCATTGGAATGTTATTTTTGCAAATGAAATCATTAAATGTCTTTGTGATTAGCCATTTTAGCTCTGTAGATTCTACGTGTACGTCTGATACAGACAAAGTAGTTCCCGCTGTGACTTTTCTGACCCCTGGAACAAAATTGAAGCTGCAAAGGGGCCAGTTTTAATCAGGTGGCAAAACAGAAAGAAATGAGCTGAAGTGCCACAGGGTGCATCTAGAAATTCAATCTGATTTGAATTTCTAGATGCAGAAATTCAGATAGAAATTCAATTTGAATTCCTAGATATGATGCTATTTCAACCATTCAAATATGTGCTGTGACTTCTGCTTTTCAGAACTTTAAAGAATAAGTTCTAAAAGTTAACTTTCCTTCAAAGAAAATTCAAGTGAAAAGCTACTTGAATCAGTCAAAGTCCTTACATTCAACTGAAAAATTTAAAACTTTACAAGACACTTGAATATTACTAAATGATTTAGCTTTAACTAGTTTTAAACAAGTGCTACTACACTTTGACCCCCCCCCCCCCTTTTTTTTTTACACGTTTACTGTTAAATCGGTTATTTATGGACAGAAACATGCAAAAATTCCTCTCTCTAATACAATTTGACTGTCAAATAAAAGTGTCTTATGGAATTTGAAATGTATGAGTCAGTAGCTAATCTCTTTCACTGCTATACAAATGAAAATGAAAAAAAAAAAATCAGATCAAGTTCAGTGACACAGATGTTTAAACTATCCATTTTTTAAACTGCTCTAGCAGATTTGGAGTAAAATTTTACCTGTTTTAAAGTTTTATCACTAAACTCTGCTCCACCTCAGGTTTCTCTCTTAGTTTCAGCTCCCTTCAGTTCTTGCCTTGACACTGGATTTTCTATGAAAATGAATATTGAATGAATAGTTTGCGTTTGGCAAGACCAACGATTTTCGCTCACTTAAAACACAATTTTGTAAATCCAATCTTCACATTTCCAGAAGCGTCAGAACAACCCAAAAAGCATGAAAAATAGAATAAAATGTAGAACTCACCCAGCTGACTTGTGTATTTTTTAGGAAATAGTTCCTCCAGTCGGCACACCAACTTCCTGTACAACAACCTCTGCTCAGTATTGTGTTCCTCACCTTTTTATCCACATTTATCATCTATGAAGGGAGAGTAGCCGTATTAATTTGAATGAATTAATCTTAGCAGTGTAGTAGGCCTCTCTGTGCGCAGTTTTCTTATCGTTGGCCAGACTAACCAACCCAAAGGTGTTACACCTACTGACAAATAATTCACTATTTTGGCAACAGTAACATGACTAATTGCGATGGTACTATGGGGTGTTTCCAAAGACGTCCGCTTTTCTTAATATTTGAACTCTGCTAAAACAATTTAATGGAGTCTCAGACGCCGGGAACTTTGTTTGCTTATACAAGGAAGGAAAGAACAGCGAGAATAGGGTTTGCTTTTAAAAGTGGTTTTGTTGGAGTGATGCAGAAATAGAGCACACTGTAAAAACCACACACCCACACAAAACCCCACCACTTCTCAACAGCACACATCTTGTGTTCTTTTAACTGTGGAAAACTATATATATATATAAAAAAGCATCCCATTAAACTGTCTGCAAGCGTGAGCTCCGTACTAACCCACATCTGTTGCAGCCTCTTTTCGCTTGCCAAATATCATTTAACGGCAGTAAAACTACCTCACAGAGCATCTGGTCTGTGCAAAAAGCCAAAGACTCGCGGTGCCACAAACAAGAAAATATCCGCCCATCGAACTCACCTTGCACGGAGACAAGGAGACGGAAACAAAAAAAGAGAGGAGATGGCAGCAGCTAGTTGGAATATCTTCAGTGAGATTTTAGTTTTAGTTTCCTGCAAATATGACAGGATGTAGTTTGAACACAAGAAGCTGTGAATCTGGATGGTGTGGTCAGTTTTAAAGTTAATCTGGTTATTTGGGCAATTGGGTGACCTAAACCTAAATCTCGAGCTGAATTCTGATAAATGGCAACCAGAGTTAAGAAATGTACTGCAAGTGCAGGTGTGTGTGTGTGTGTGTGCGTGCGTGAGCGAAAGTGCAAATCTCTCTCTGCGTCCCTCTTGTTAACAGGAATAAATTAAGCAGCAACAGACAATCACTCTCCGTCGCTAATTTTAACTAGCCAGGTACAACGCCCACTACTTTTTCACTTCACCCTTCCCTATCCACCTCTATTCCTGCTCCGCGGTCTTCCTCCCACACACGCGCACACACTGTCATGCAAATAAGAGACAGTTCTTCTTAATATTCAAATATAATCTGCCAGACCTAGAAGACAAAAAAACAACAAAACAAAAAAAAAAAAAAACAGAAAAATAACGGGAGTCCTGCTTTATGTCAGTCATTGAACTCCAGAAGAAGAAAAAAAAATACATACTGTTTTCTCAAGTCTTATCTTTTAGAATGGATCTGTGCTGGGAAATAGTTCCAATATGTCTTAGATTAGAACAAATCAAAGCAGAAGAGATCATGTTCTATTAAAATCAATGTCAGAATTTCAATTTTTTCAAGTTGTTTCACCAAAAACCACTGACTTGGGAAAACAAAGACTTTTCAATGAGCTTTAGACACTCTGTTCATGTTAAAATCATTAACAAATATGTTTAATAGTATAAAATGATGCACTTATTCACATGTCACTATGTTACTGAAGTGCAATGAAACTCTGCGGTAATGACCTGTTATCTATGAGTGTAAAATTATTACTGGCTACTTATTTTTGACTATAGCTGTTTGTGCATCAACATGCCACTTTCAATTAACTTGCTGTGTGTAGTTTTCTTAAGGTTTATGTAACACTAGTGCTCTTTTTTAGATCTGTGTTGTGAAGCAGCTGCAACAGTAGCTTTCCAGAAGGAAGCACAAGGAGAGAGAAGGAGAAGATATGCAGGAGATGGCCCCGGGGCCGGGAGTTGAACCAGGGACAACTGTGTCAGGGACTGCAGCCTCTGCATAGGAGCCAAGTGGCACCCAGGAAACACAGTTCTTAAACTTACATACTTGCCATAACATATGTGAATACTATATAGCAGCAGAGGTATTGTAGGTGAGGCTAAGTTAGAGTTTAACTCCAGTTTGCAAAGATTGCAGGAATACTAGTGTACCTATTTTTACCATGAGATTCACTGGAAAATATTCATAAATAGTGCAAAAGAAGATCTTCTTTTTTTTTTTTTTAAGCAATTATTTATTTTAATGCACTTTAAAAGAAGGATGTTGTCCTACTCCGATTCCAGGAATTTGTTTCAAGTCCTGATCAATGCTCTACCTTGGGGCAGCTCAATATCCAAAACGTTTGTAGCAGATGAACTGTATGAAAGCTCATACTGGTGTTCAGAGCTAGCTAAAATCTAATGATTTTTCACTTCTTACAACAAGAATGAAAGAGCGGTAACCTGTGCCAAACTATCAGGTGATGTGCACTGAACCGTCTACAGTGATAATATTGCTCTGGTAACCCAAGCTGACCTAAATGACACTCCTTGATAGGCTGATTAGCAAATTCCAGCTAATGGCGTCTCATATGGAATTATAGGTATTTCAGCTTCCCAAGCCTCATTGTCTTTCAAAAATTTTTAATAAACTCTACAGAAAGTTCTGCAAGTAGATGGCTTTTCAGTGAATACTTTCGAGTTGTGTCCCTCAGAAACGTTTGAATGGGTAAAGGCGTAATTTCACTGTATTTTTATGACCTAACTGGGCTGTGCTAGAGCAACATTTTGAGACTTACCAGCAAAAACTCTAGATCTAGATCAAATGTTTAAAAAAGTACAGGAAAGACTGAAGTCATAGGTGAACGAGTACTAACGCAGATTAACGTAGTTTTCTCTCACCGTATATGCATGTCATCGGTTTTAATAAAATATCAACTTGAAAGCTTCCACTTTCGTAGGACTAAGACTGTTAATCAAACCTTCCAAAAGTATGACTATTATTTACTTAGAACCCTAAATCTCTGGGATACTTCCCACTTAACGCTCAACTTGTGACACTTTCCAACAACGAAACTTCAAGAAATGCGGGGCTGTCCTAAATGAGCCAATTAATTTTCCAGTGTGCACTATTTTTTATTAAAGTGAGAATAAAATCTTCCACAGTGATTCTTATTCTCGAGGCTTCAAGCGATGCTAAAATTTGACCTTCTACCGTATGCCAAAACGTAGCACAAAGGTAAGTGAAAGTCTTGGTATTTATAGTCTGAATCCTTTCGGGGCGTTAACATTGATAGCAACTCCAGAGTGCTTTCACCATGGAAAGTGCACATACTGGATCCATTCCTTATAAACAGCTGTGCTAAAAGCTTTTAATGATCATTTGTGCCATTTGTGCGCTTGTATGTGACAGGAACAAGTAAAACGTAAGTGCCTGCGACACTCAGGCCAGCCAGAGAGCATTTCTCCGTTTCTCTCCGTCTCTGTCTTGATCTTCAGCAAACCCTGACCCCTGCACTGGCGAGAGGAGTAAATGACAGCAGATATCTCCTTTGACCCGTCATTTTCACCATCACAATCATTCATCCCGGTAAATCCTGCGCAGTTTTCAACACAAGGGACCGTACGAACGACACAAACTTCAACAGTTAGTATGCCAACTGTAAGAAAATACGCCTCATTCATGCAATCTGTCACATTTCTAATGGGGAATTCAATATTTTTTTTTTAACACTTTGAACACATGGAAGGCATCCACAGGAGACTGACAGCATATGGTGATACTTCTTTCAGCTTGTCGGCCCACTCGCAAGCTCGTCTATGCTACATTCTCCTTGGACAGGAGGTATTTACGAGGATCCTTAAGCATATCCACTTATATTGCAATATGAAATTGAATGTGTGACTTTAAATCTCTAATGGTTTCCAAATTACACACACTGAGTGAAAGCAAAAAAAACAAAAAAAAAAAACAACAAAAAAAACAAAACACAGCAGGCCAACAGTTTCAGTGCCAGCAGAAAAAGAAGCATGCGTTGCAGCCTGGTCCACATGCGATTATTGCAAAACTTGCAGGAAATCCACCGCTGCAGTACAAGCCTGGACTGTTTTCTTCCTGCTATTTTTTTATTTTTTTTTTCCTTCAGACTTGGAGAGAAACAAATATTCAGGCAGGTGAACAGCAAAAGTGAAAAGGCTGAGTTCTGTGAAAGGAAAGGATAAAGTGTCTAACAGGGAGCCTCTAAGATCTGTCAGAAGCAGCAGAGAAGCAGCCGGGGGTCCGCTAACACAGATGACAAATGTCCGCTGAGCATTTCCTATTCCACTACTGTCAGCGAGGACTAACGCCTCTTACTGTGCTTGTGTGTGCGTGATGATTCAATGCTGTGGCAGCTTCCAATAAATGACACAAAGACTCCTATTTGCTTTGCTCTTAGCAGATAGTCGCATGCTTTAGAGTAAAAAATGGATAACTTGATGCCTAAAAAACGTATTACAGGAGAAATAAAAAAAAAGAAAGAAAACTACACACTCCTCACACTGCATTGAACAGAGGCCCATATTTATTCTGAGCTTTATAGACTTCACTACTGATGCAAGTTTCTATTAGAAAAAAAATTAAATGAAGAAAAACAACATGTATGTGACTTCATCTGTCAGCATATTATGGATGACTAAAATATGTTCTTCTAAATGGTAATTTTTTTTTTTTTTTTATCCAAGTGATGCTTAGCTGAGCCTGTCTTTGTCCTCTTGTGGCTTCACCACTATGTGCGCTTATTTGCCAGAAGCATGGAAGGGAGATGGAGTGAGATGTAGCAGAGGACAGACGCTGAACGCTGCCCTGAGCAACTACTGACAGGTGCCATGTGTTCTCCTCTGAGGCCTATTTCAGCATGACATCATTCATGGAAAAAAATAAAAATAATAATAATAAAAAGCTTCCCTTCACTGTTTTAATCAAATACATTTTGCTGACAAAAACATGTTTTGTTTTGTTTTTTCTTTTACAGAGTACTATATATTTTGTTTGGTTGCCTCCAGTCAGTGAATCCTTAGAGTGTCTGGCAGAAATAACTGTATTCCTTTAACTTTTTCATGAATTTCGTCATGTTTTATTGTGATTTCATATTACTAACCAAGAAAATGTTCTGCACAATTCAATACCTAGTTCCCATGTGATGTTATGTCCGTGAACACTGACAGCCGTTTTGGCAGGCAGTTGCTATGACAACAGTAAACGCCACAAGTTTAGCGCTAGCTCTTGCCTCATCCCTAACTTATAAACAATATAAGTACATTGCAACTATTACTCAATCACAATTTTCGAGTACTCTACCCACCTCTGTGCTGTAGTAAAACAAATATTAATAATATTTACTGTAGTAAACTGGCTAAATTAGCCTAGCTAAAACGAACAGTAGCCTACATGTAAGTTATTGCTTACTCTGCCGGTCACCAGAGCCTTGTTATTCACGTGAAGAATTCTCACATCCTTTACAAAGTCGCTAAAATATTGATTGCATTCCTCTGTTGGTTTCAGACGAAGCTCCTTCATAGTGTATGCACTCTATACCGCACTATACACTATATCGCAGTAATGATATCGGAGGCAGCTCGTCTACACCGTCGACATATTTTCGTTCTCCGTCTCATACAAGTCGATCCTGACAGCGGAGATTTTGTTAATGTATCTTTCTCTCCCACATTGGTCAAGAGCGTCCTCATATTTTCTTTTTGTTGGTCTCGAAGCCATGGGTCTGCTATGTATTGCGCATGCGCTTGGCTACTAATACGGAGCACTTCTGGTTCAGACTTGTGGGCACAGCAAACATGAGAGGAGATCAAATGCAAGATGCTTCTTTGGGTGGAAAACTAACACCCTAATCATGGTGGCAGCATCATGTTATCGGGTCTTGCTCTTTATTAGCAGAGTAACTGGTACAAACAAACCACAGAAGACTTGCAGCTGCTCATCAAAATGTTATGAACACTTCTGAAAGCCCTACTCATCTAATTAGGGATCTTCCTGCTTAACAACAAAACACCTGTACTGATTCTTCTAAATTTGAAAATAACACAAAAACGAGCTAATTTATTAGTTTCTGCAAATGACACCACTCATGCATCTCCTCTGTGTTCATAAGCGAACCCAGAGGAGATGAACTGCCTCTGGATTCCAGCCGCTGTGGTTGAATGACTGCAATTCCACTGGCTGCACACGTCAGGACAGAGAGCGCTCGAGGACATTAAAGGACACAGATGAGAACGGACATCCGGAGTTCACAGCTCCACGTCGGATCCTCTTCTATTGAATATGCAGGTCATACATGGGCTCGTACACAAATGTGAATGTTTAGGATTGTAACGCGAATACAGACAAGGACAACCAAAGAGTTCCGTGTTAATCCCCATGCGGCTTTTGCTCAAAGGAGAGCAGCGAACGTTATCCACAGGATCGATCTTTCCTGCTTTGTTCTCTCTCTTTAAAGTGATCACAGACAGTGGCATGTGCTGCGTTCATGTTGGCTCACTCTACAAAACCGCACATCTCTGCTAAAAGTGAGATTCCTACCAAATTTTCCATTTCCAAGTTCCAGAACATTTCTAGACCTTAAAAGCAATTTTAAAAACTTTCTGGACATATGAGTGAACTGTTTCATCATCCTTATGTATCTGAAGCATAAAATACCTAAATGATGAAGTAGCTTTCCAATTCAGCAGTGTAAGGGGTACACTGCAGAGACGAACATCTAAAACCTGCAGTAGGTTATCCTATATAAAGGAGTTTCAATTATTAAATATCTTGTTTTTTCTAACTACTTAGAAAAACCACAGATCCATTTTGAAAACCTAATTTGACAAGGTACTGAAGCCAAATATTCCTTCGACATAAAAACAGTTAAAAGCCCTTCATTTTCCAGAAATTTTGATTTTAATTTTTAGATAATGGAGTCAGAAATAAAGTTTGGAGACTCAGTTTTGATATACGGTACTTTTTATTCTTATCAAGCATTAGAAAATGATAATGAAATTTTCCTGACTTTTAAGCCTGCCTAGGAACCCCCCTGTATATAGGCGATCATCGTCACAACCCTGATCTTATCAAGAAGCAAATTAAACACTCCCGCGGGAGACCAAGATGATCAGAAGTTTCCATTTTGAAGTTAGAGCCTAAAAGGAGAAATCACTAAATTAAAAGCCTTGTTTGATGGCAGGGGTCATTGTTGCCTCTGAAGGTAAATGGATCGTGAAACAGTGAGGGAAACTCAGTTCATATCAACGCTCAGCCTCAAAGCGTTTCCCTCCCTTTAATAATTTTATACACTAACTACATAATGATAGCATCATTTGTTCTGGGAAAATGATTTTTTTTCTTCTACTGCTTAATGAGTGCTGATAAGGGGAAGAAAGTCACTATATTACAAGATGATTGGAGTAAAAAGAAAAAAAAAACACATTCCAAATAATCAGCGGCATTGTGTAAGAACTAATACATTTAACTGCATTAATTTGGTAAGGAAACCACAAATGTCAGCTCAGGCTGCTGTTATTTCTGATGAGTGGACAGGAGGTCCTTTTTAATAGCAAGGCTGGCCTTTTTTTATCATGGAAATGCACCATTAACTGTCCTTTGGAGCTGTTACATTAGCTGGCCACCTTCCAAAAAGCCAATTAATCAGCCTCTTTCGTCAAGCTGAGTCACCTGGCAAGATAGGATCCTTTCTGAAATATGTTGAAGTGTCGTGTAATGGAGGCCCTATTCAAGGATTTGGCCGAGCCGGGGAGTTTATAATAAGAATGAAGTGTCTGTAATCGTCCCTGGGTGAAAGGAAGAATGGAAGGGCTCTGTCAGCACCTTCAGAGAAGCATCACGTGGCCTCTTCAACTTTCTGCTTGTTTCTGTGAAACTACCCAAAGCGATCTGATTTAAACACAAATACATAACAGATTATAAATTAGAAATACCCCGATATAATCTGTGAGTATGCCATCTGCAACTTCAGTGGGCTAGGAAGCCATTAAAATAAAATAAAATCTAAAAACATCTGCCTAGTTTTTTTAGTGCAAGACTTGTAAAGCTAGACCATATAAATTGTTTCCATGCTGACAAAACAATTTGGAAATTATGCCCAACAAAGTGCTTTACAGCCTTTGCAGCAATGTTCACAGCGAACAACAGCGTGAAACATCAATCACTGTGGAAAAAACAACGCAGAGAGCCGCGTGAACAGTAACCATTAAATTTTATCATGCCTAAAGCAAACAAATAAAAAATAAACAATGAAACAGGGAGACAAGTTTTATTTATGTTTTTAAATATTATAAGCTGAATTATTAATGTTATTCTCAAAAAGAAACATCCTAACTCTATCCTAGCTTAGCAAGAATGTTTTGAGCAGGAACTTTGGGACTAAGTATGGGTTAAATACAAAAAAATACTAGATAATATAAAGTTTGAAATCCCGCTGGTGCGTGAGGTAAGTTGGACACAATCACAAAATTATTTTTATTACTTGTTTTTTTTTTTTTTTTTTACAATACAGCACTCAACTGTGTATATATCCCTGGATTTAAATAAATACTTTCCGCAAAATTTTTTTTTTTATTCATTTACACAAGTTACATTTACCCATATGAATGTGTCTCTAATTTGCACCTTGTTAAGTTTATCTGAACTTTTGTTTGTTTTGAGTGACATTTGAAATTATATTAATGAATAAAAATGAAAACAGCAGTAAAAAAAACAAAAACAAACAACAAAAACTGCATTGATCCTTTGGCTGGGTTAGTAATCAGTTTTCTTGGTGTTGCATCAAATGGAAGAAAACCCATCAAGAATAGTTAAAGAAAGTAGTATGAGTATTGTTAGTATGAGAAAGGCAGCAACTTTTTTGTGTTAATTGAAAATAGTTTGATTTTAACACAAATATGTTCTAACTTCCTTTGTGAAATCTACAAGAAAAACTTTCTGCTGCTCATAAAAAAAGTAACTAAGTAACTTTTTTGGTACTTTTTACCTTTAGGTAACATCAAGCAGTGATAACTTGTATTTAAATAACTGTACTTGAGTAAATTATTTTTACACCCTTTCCACCTTTACATACACAGATTTATTTATATATTTGACACAAAACACCTCTCTTTTTATTTGACTGATGAATAAAGAGTAAGCGCAGTATTATGACCAACAACAATATTGTGTTCATTGATGGTTGTGGCCTATTTAAGCAAGATATTTCACCCTCTCTAAAGAACAGACCATCAGATTTTGTGTTGACTTAGAATCTAGTGGAGGCCAATCCTCATCGGATAAGGGATTGTTTTTGGCATTGAAACACTGGTAGGCATGTGGTCATAATGTTATGGATGATATATGTAACTATAGCCCATCATCAATCTTGTCATCAGTTGCTTTAAAAATAGAGGACAAAAAAGAACCAATATAAAATACATCAAGCTCTTCCTATAAATACAAAGAAGTTATTGCGGTTGATTTATCCACCACTTCATTTGGCTATAAATCCCACAGACACTCCTCGGCTAAAAGGCTATCTCACTTTCTTTTAAAGCTTTAGCAGCTTCTCTTTCATTCCCACCCTCCGACTGACCAACACTCGCAGGATGGTACTAGTCCAATGATATACAAATAAAAAAAAAAAAAGAAAGAAAGGATTCTCGACTTCAATTCTGCTGCTTCGTGTCTCATAGCAAAGCCATTTCTAACGCCCAAATGCTCTCCGTGTCTCTAAGCGATGTCCGGGGCCCATTTCCCGGTGCCATCGGTTGTTAGTGACAGCATAGTGGAAAGGGAAAATTGCATATTATTTACCCAGCGTCTTCAATATGCCACTTTTCCACTATATAGCCTGCAGCTTCCAACTGATGGCACATGCACAGAACCACAAACCTGCAAAGACACACAAGGCGCATGTTCGGCTGAATGCATACAGTTCTGTCACGGCTTAAGGCTTCCTGCCCCTTGCTACTTTTTTTTTTTCTTCCCTTCTTCTCTTACCCGCAGCAGTTCAGTGACATTCCGCCCTGACACGTCATTAAAAAGTGTCACAGGTTCTGGGGGAATGATTTCTGCCATGCTCCGGCTCCAAATGGGGAGGAGGAAACGAGGCGAGGAAATAAAGGAATGACGAACTGGAGTTGGACCAAGCATATAAAGTCGGGCAGACAGGAGGCTTGCTGTGTTTTTTATGTATTACATATGGGCAGGAAATTTGAGCTTGACTGAAAGCTCAATCACATCACGGCTCTCTGGGCATCATGGCCGCATGCTGAGGCTCAAACCATCGGGAACCAAATCAAAATGCAGGTGCTACGCCGCTGATATTTTACGCCACGTCTTTTCTCAGCCACCCCTCGACCTTTTCGATCCGTCTTAGATACGTTTTACGAGACTTCTCCCACCGTTCGTTTCCTTCCTGAAGGCGGGCTGACCCCCCCGGTGCCTCGTTTCGGGAACCAGCGTGGCGGGTCGTTCAGACAAGCGGGAAAACTTCTACTTCATCTGACTAACTCGCCTGTGCTCCTTGCCAACAGAGTATGAGATTGAAAGAATCCAGTGAACTGAACTGAGTGAGGTTAACCAGGATTTTATCTTAAAAGCTGCTGATGTGGGAAAGTTCAGGTAGCTCAGAAATTCATTTTTCATCACAGAATCTTGTGGAAAAAGTTTCTCCGCACGCAGCTTAATTACGTGGAAAGATAGTAATGATGAATCTATCTGGCTGAGATGAATACCTGGTCACTGCTTTGGGTTACTGTCCCTTGGAAATGTATGCATACCACTCAATGTTTTACATTTTCATTAAATCATATCCACAACCACAAACTTTCAAGTGTTAGACCAAAAGAGATCATTGCACACATTTTGAGTTGAAGGAAAAGTATACTTAGCTTTAAAATCTTTTCAAGAATAAAAATTAGGTAAGTGCAGGAAGGGTCAAGCCTGCTGAGGAGTGCAGGAGTTAACAAGTAGCTTCAGCCATGTATGTTGGAGCAGCAGCTTATCTACCGCTGAGAGGAAGCGGTTGGATAAGCTCATCAGACAGGTTCTTACATGACATTTTAAAATCTTTTTAAATTATCCTATGCTCACACGTTAACATTTTCTCGTGCTGTAGATTTTGTCTTACTGTACAGCATGTCGTCCTTACTTCTATTTTTGTACATTTATTTTCATGTGAATCAACATTCTTGGAATTGCCTCTCGCTTTTCTGCTGGTATACCTACGTTTCCCCATTTAGAGACAAGAAAGGTTATTTCTAATCTGTTTTGTTTTATAACCAAACCTGTTTAAAACTCTTTAAGAAGTATTATCTTCTATGTTCCTTAGCCTTTATGACTGCGTTTGTCATGTAGAACATCTGAGCCCTTCACAGAGCAGCTGGGTTTATGCTAAAAGTAAACACGCACATTTAACCTCTTTTTACAAACCGGGCTACATTTAGCAGTAAAGGGGACTGAGCGTAAAAGGTTTCTGAAAACCATCCATCATTCTCGTACCTCTTCGCATTTATGGATATTTAGTTTGTGGTTGTAATGTGACACGACGTTGAAATTTTCAAGGATATTTCTTTGCAAATCATTTGATACTTAAAGATTTCCCACTAACTACCATCTGATGTATTTTGTCATTATCACCACACCGCCACATATCAAATGATAAATGCTAAAGGTTTAATTCAAAAGGTGAGAAATTCTAATTCTGTGTGTGCTCTGAGTAATGAAACACCGATTGCTGAGGTCTGCGCTGCCAGTGATTCAGCTCACATGAGGCAGTTCCTCCGCCTGCTGCCTGATGAGAACACATTATTTTTAGGGAATGAATCTCGCAGTGATGGACCAAGGTAATTTGTCTGATATAACCTCAACTACCTTTTAAAACAGCAATAAAATACTTTAAAATCATCACTATGAAATTCATAGAGCCATGAATACCTCTAGACCTCAGAGTTTCTTTTTTTATCCAGCTGAATAAATGCGCCACAAGAGAAGGAATACATTTACCTTCTCGCACAAGCCGCTGTACCCGAAGCTCTCACCTCTGGACTCATTGACTGCATGACGGTTATAATTTGGCCTCCTGTACGTTGCTGTCAGTACCCATTTGAGTGACATAACCTTTGATTATGATTAGCAGGCTGAAGGAATAGATCACACCTCTTTACAGGACAGGAAAAGACACTGTGCTCTGAGTATTTTTGAGTTTGGATACAATAGAGCACATTCAGAGAGAACAGCAGTTCTGGGATTATGAACAACTACTGAGCTGGGATACATCTTAAGAACAAAGTTGATGATCGCTAGACGAGGGAAGAACAAGGGGTTACCTGTCTGTTTTTTCATGCTGTGCATCGCTCAGAGATGACAGCTCTACATAAGACCTGCTCTAATGCTACTCTACACACCTACAGGGTCTGAGTTGTCAGTGATTAGCAGGTAACATCTTGAAGCTTTGGTTTCATGCTACAGATGCAGCATGTGTTCAATGTAAAAAAAAAAAGAAAAAAAGAAAAAGAGAGAAAGTTTTTTTTTCTTTATTACCTGTACTCTTGAACTGGGGTCTTGTTTAATCCATTTGATGACAGTCTCATAGACCAGCTCCTCTGCCTTTGTGTTCAGGCTGTCGTTGGACAGATATGTCACCAGGTCCTCCTTGGACACGCTTAAAATCTCCTCCTGACCCGCCACCTGAAAGGCAGTAAATAGTGAAAGATTTTTAATATGACTGCCTTAAGGCATTTGAAATCATATTTTGAGCAAATCGTGCTGAAAGGTCTGCACAAATGGTAATGCATTCTCACAATGACATGTAAAGTATCAACAAAAAGTAGGGCAACTATGAGCTAGAAGGAAAGAAAACATGGTTTATAGATTGTTTTATCCACAATTATAAACTCCTGCATGCATCTGTATTCAGCCCTTTACTCTGATACCCTAATGGAAAAATTTAAAGGTTAGGTCACTAAAAGGAAAGTATTATGCATTTTCCAGACACATATTGCCATTTTAAAGCACAATCAAATAACTTTGTTGCCTTCAATTCTTTTGAAAATGCTCTCGATTCAGTATTCACAAAATAAGATTCTCTTGATTGTTTAACCCAAACAAAGACGCTAGAAAATGATGAGAACAAGAAAACAGTATTGAAGGAGGAAATGCAGCCTTAATAGTTGTGGTATTTCTAAAGAAATAATGATTGCTGAATACGATACGATGAAGATGAAAATGTGTCATTCAACACACACCCCCCCAAAAAAAGAAAAAAAGAAAAGCAGAGGCAAAGATGGTGCACAAATGCAGTCAATAACTAGCGATTTCACATACAGCAGATCTCTTTATAACCAGTGGCAGGCACATCGACCTACTGCTGTCTCTCCTGGCTGGAAGCCTCACAGCAGAGCTAATATATAATGTATAACTTTTTTCATGTTCGAGGGAAGACAGGCTGGCCGTTTTCCCCCAGCGTCCAGCTTTTATATTAGGCTAAGCTAACTGTCTCCAGGTGGGTAGCCTCATCTTTAATTGACAGACAGTGGTATTGACCTTAGTGCCTACAGTAACTCTGTGGAAAGAAACAAAAGTTATAAAGTGAGGCATCTTCTAACAGCACATATGTGGTTGTGTCCAAGTCAGCTTTATTGACTGGAACCATTTGAAAGGAAGCTAAAACTAGTTTTTAGATTCACCCTAAAATGGGGCACATAATTGAGTATGAATGTAACCTTTGCTGAAGAAGACATTTGCTGACATGCATCTTAATGTCCTTCATCAGGCAGCTCACTGTGCTATCTGGATAAAACCTGCAAAAAGTACTCAAAAAAACCTCTCATGTCACAAAAACCTGAACAGAATGGAGTTGGGTATCTGATTCAGACCAGAGGATACTTACTTATACTTATCTACCAACCCTGAATAGGAGTATCTAGTTTATTTACTTTGGATCAACATTATTAGCTTTTTCTTCTTTTGCTCTTTGCATTGGTTTGTTATTTTGTTTGTATTTCCTTTTAATTCCTGTAAAGCACTTTGTATTGCCTTGTTACTGAAAATGAGCTATATAAATAAAATTACCTTCACCTTTACTGTTTCCAACTATTTCTGGCCTGTGCATGTGATACCCAATTTTGAAGACGTCTTCACCAAATTATTCAGTTTTGCATAAAATTGTGGCAAAAATAAAGATTTGATTAAATTCTCACTGTTTTCCATAAGATAAGAGCACACTATTTATTCATGTACCGGTACTTACATTTGCTACTCCAACTGCACCACTTGAAAAGATTACTTGTTAAACTCCAATCAAATACCAAAGTGAACCAATTATAGGTGTAAAAACACCCTTCATTTTCTGTGCTCAGCCATATTAGCCCGATTACAGTTAAACCATGGACGCCTGGCCAATTCGAACCCGCTTTAGATACACTTTCAGAATACATGGAGAGATTTCACTATTTATATGGGAGCAAAATTGACAAAAAAAAAAAAAAAAAAAAAATCACTCAGTTTTTAAAACTGTTGATGGGCAGTGGGTAATTCTGAGGAATCAAACATTGATGCAATTTGCATTGAATCGACAGCAATCTCAAGTGGTTGTGCTGCTATGTGCGACTTCCTGCTGGTCTGTCAGTTAAAATAACAAAGAATTCACCAAATGTTTCTGATTATGTGACTAAAAGTGAAAAGTTCAGGAGCAATGAACACAGCATTGAGCAATGAAAGAAAAACTGTGCTAAAGAACGCATTTATACTTTTATGTGGCCCCATCATCTTTTTGAAACCTATTTCTCTAAAACCTTACAAATGGTCGGCTGTCTACGTTGCCCCAACCAAAGGTTAAGATGACGGTTTTTTTTTTTACTCTTGCAAAGACAAGGTCAGAGAAAAAGCATGCTTTCAAACCCTGGAGGGATTTTCTGATGCCATGCTCTGATGCTCTCATTTTCTATAGTAGGTAATTTAGTGCGATTTGCTTCCAATTTAACGTAAAAAAACAAAAAAAACAACTGAGAAGTCTTTGAAGTTTTCTGTTTGTTAGTGGGTATTTGTCTGTAATTTTCTCAGTAATTTATCTAAAAGCTGTTCTGTCACGAAGCAGAGCAGACCAACCTTTCCATGCACAATTCTGGTCAAAAGTGTACATAAACTCATTACTGGCACGAATACCACAGTAATCAAACTTGGACTCATAGAGGTAAAAGTGGGCTTTTAGTGACAGGAGTAAATGCATTTTATTTGAAGTGGAAGGATTTAATGATATTAAATCTCAATCAGTGCTTAAGAGCAGGCATTTGGAGCATAAGTTTGAATTTACTGTGGACAAAATCATGCAAAGGGGAAAAATACATAAAGTATACATCACCACTAAACAAGTGCTTTAGTTAATATTATAAGTTCCATCCGGGAAACAAATCTTTTTTGATCCATCAATACAATTCAGGCATAATTCTGTATGGAAAGCTGATCACTCTGCTTCACAGATCACTCAACAAGGCAGGTGTTGGCTTGGGGGAGGCTGTTATAGAAGTGTAATATTATCCAGCATTATCCGCTCCAAAGCCAGTGTTAATGTGGGTTAAGAATTACTGTCTTGTTGGAACACAATTCTTTTTGGCTAAAATGATTGTGAACAACCGAGGAACCACCAAGACTTGGCGTTCATTATGAACTATTCCAGAAGACACATTGTGCAGCCTCCCACATGGACAAGCCGATTTGGAAAAGAAACATAAGTGAGGCTTTCAAACTTTAGAACATCTTAGCAACCGCAAAGCATGCTAGTGGTAGCAACACCAAAAATCAACAAATTGATGGTTGAACTTGGAAATAGTTGGGAATTCCAACAGAACAGTGATCCCAGACACACTTCAAAAGTGGTTTTGGAATAGAATAAGAAATGGATCACTTCATAACTTCATCACAGGGACATTCAAAACAGTCAAATACATTATTAATCTGAGAGAAACAAGTTAATTATAGTTTTGAAATGCCAGAGCCATACTAAGGATCATATTTGATATTTGACCTTACAAGAGCAAACAAACCCCCCCCCAAAAAAAAAACATCAATATATTTTGTAGTAATTAATTAATCCATTTTTTTTTTATAGATGTAAAGTTGATGATAGAGAGGATCGATCTCAACTCACCTCAGGGAAGTTCTGAAGTGCAAACGCTTTGGCCATGTTATGGAGCTCAGTGCAAGTCATGGCCTCAGCCATGGCCAGCACACCCAGACAGTTAGCAGCAGTCAACTGTTTCTCTGGAGTCGATAAAGAAGGTCGGGAAGACAAGGAGAAAGGGACAAATAAGGGAGAGGGCGGAGAAACAAAGAAACAAAAGACAAAGGCTGATAGATTAAGACAGAGGGAACAAAACACACTTCAGACATCCATAAAAAGATGTAAGAAGTCACAAAAACAGACAAAGCAGCTTCAGGTAGCACACACTCAGAGCCCACCAGGCTTTGTATCTGCCTGAGACTAAGGGAGAACAACTATAATAACTCAAAACAGCTTCGGGGACAAACAACTGGGGGAATCGATCGCTCACAACCCAGGCGTGAGGTGGAGGATATCAGGGAGCAGGATGTGGGATTAGCTGGGCCACTTCAAAGAAGTCATGTCAGATCCCAGGATCTACCCTGAGCACGTGCACACGCACACATGCAAAAATAGTGTAGCTACCCTGATGACCAGGCCAGCGGGAACAAGGCTTAAGCCACGTTCTGTGATCTCGCGTACCAGTGGAGCATTTACGGTGACGTCAATAAACACTACTCCCGTTTATCACAAGAGGCGTCCCTGTTGGACAGCGGGCGTACGCACCGCAGCAGGCGGAGGTCGAGATCAAATAGTTTGCTGGTCGCTGAACGAGGCCTGATTAAATAATGACCATCAAAGAAAAAGCAACACCAAGGTGTTTATCAGTAAAGAGAGTCAGAGAGAGTCTTCCCTAAACAAATATCAGACAATAAAAGGTCAGTGAAGCTTTGGCGAATCCCAAATCAACAAAAGCCAAAACCAAATGGTGAATGAAAGCAGGCCTGGTGGCTGATCAGAGTTCATTTTGGGCCTAGACAAACCAGATATGGAAACATTTCATATCAGGTGTTCACATCTTCAAAACATTATCTTGAACTTCCAATTTCTTTGATGCGACTAGAATCACAGCTTAATTTGTTGAGAATAAACCTTTGTGACTGACAATATGAGAATTTTTAAAAAGGTTTGCATACTGGACGTGACATTTATAAATACACTGCTTTGCAAAACTAATCGTAATTTAACCTTTTAACATTTACATGCATTACATTTTTTTTGTTTTAACCATAGATTGCGATTTATTTCATAGGGGTTTTATATGATGGACTAACACAAGATAGCACATCACGTTGAAGTGGAAGGAAAAAGATGCTTTTAAATTTAAAATGCATTAAAAAATGAGTTAATTGAAACCATTTGTCCTTTCACATTAAAAGCTCAGGTTGCAATGTGGAAGCAGAAGGGAGAAACATTCAAGGACTTAATCTTTGTGTAGGACACTGTACAAACAGACAAGCTTTTCCAGTATGCATAACCTCACATACCGTCTGGGGCAGAACTTACATTTCCTGCTGGAGTTAATTTATATTCAGCCCCTCTAAGTCAATACTTTGTAGAACCATCCTTGGCAGCAAATCCAGTTCACATCTAAGGACAAAAACCTTTCCTTGTTTTTCTCCAAAATAGCACAGACTCAGTGAGAGTGGATAATCGAGTGTGTCGATTTTAACTTCTCCCAGATGATCTGAAAAGTATTTAGGTTGAGACTTTGACTGAGCCACTGAACTTTTAACTTTTTACCACACTTCCACAATGGGGAAATTCATCCACGACGAGAAATTATCCTGGTGAAAGTTTCTCCCACCTGAGCTGTGCAGCTCCTCCAGAACAACAAAGGCTTACCGGCTGTTTATCTGTTGAAATCTTTTTGTGTCTTTCAGGTTTAGGTAGATGTCCATGTCTTGGTGGGTTTTTGTGAAAACTATGAATTTTCCTACTTTAGGTGGGTCTAACACATTAAAGCACAACAAAATACACAGACAGGGGATGGAACATGGCAAAGTGTGAAAAAGTTCCAGGAATACTTCAGCTAGAGCGGCACACACACAAAAACGCTCTGGCCTTGCTTCAGTTTCCCTGAATCTGAAGGTGGATGAATAAAGGTCAAAGCGGTATACTGGAAATAGGTTGAGGAAATGTTTGCCATTTATCCTAGGTGTATTTGTTACAAACTTCAATAATTCTTGATGCAGTATCAATTCCTCTCTGCTCAAGGACATGCGCTTGTGCCTGTATTTCTCTCATTCTAATACGATGAAATGTCATGAATCTTGTCGAGGAAGAATGGATTGACGTCTCGCTGGCAATGAAGGTAACAAATGTGTTCTGCTTTATTTTCCCCCTTTTTCCCCAAATCGAGAAAAACAAATCAATATCATGTGCTTCCAGTTCTCCTTTACATTTTTTTTTTCTGCTGCTGACCTTTATGCCAACATGCCCTTCCCTTGTGTTACAGATACCTCAAAACAATCTCTTAAATGGAATGCAAAAGTTGACATTTGCAGCCTTTTTTTTTTTTTGGGGTTGCCTGACCCACCGACATCTGCAACATGCCATTTGCCTTTCATGCGACCCCTTAGGACTCCTGAACCTACTCCCCTTGTATGCTCCACTTTCCGCACCTTTTTTTGGCGGGTATTAGTCTGTTTAGCTATTTTTCAACTCCATCATTCTCCAGGCTAGAAGATTTGACATTTAAGTGACAATTGTTCCCTGACCTTTTTAGAAATCTGTGCTCATGCTCGGTCCTGTCCACTGGGAGCGGATCAGAGGCACCGTGCCCAGCTGAGAGAGTTAGCAAGTTGAATTCTAACAGGGCTATGAGCTGTGGAGACATGACAAAAAGGAGCATGATGTTCAACTCCTGGAGGAAATGTAAGTTCTGGCCCAGACTGTCTGAGAGGTTGTGCATACTGGAAAAGCTTGTCTGTATATATATATAAAAAAAAAGATTAACTCCTTGAACTTTTTCTCCCCGCTTGATAACCTCAACCTTTCATGTGATAGACTGACAAATTACAGAATTGTGAAGTAGAAAGGACACATGGTTTCAGTTAATTTCTCAATTATCTGAAACCATAATCCACTGCAGCCTCTAATAAAAGTCTGAAATGTGTGGCACTGGCATGCATTTCCTTTTAGCATGGGTCAACAGTCTGCAATCTGCAGTCCCAAGTTTTGCTAAAATTATAGCCATAAGTCTTTTGTGTTATGGCTCTGCCGACTTTGCACTAGGGCTGTAATGATTCCTCCAATGATTCGAGTACCTTGATTATTAAATTTATCTGCCTCTGAGCTTTTATAAATTGTGTTTATTTAGCGCACCATGTTCCGGCCGGGTTGTTATTTTGTGTTGGACAGCGCTCTCACTTCCGCCTATCAGTTGTCGCTAAGTGCTAGCAGTATAACGTCAAATTTTCCAGGTTTTTATTGTTTTTCGAAGGACCAATAAGATGCTTGGAGTAAGACACCCTTTCTCCTCCGGGGACTGCATGTTTACTGTTTCAAAGTGAACGAAGGGAAACCGCTGCTGGTATATTTATACAAGAGAGAGAGAAAGGGAGAGAGAGATTTCCGAGTACTCGTAAATATTCTTTTACAACAACCCTACTTCCCACATCTACAGACTGAAATGTATGCTTATTGTTTATCGCTGAATATCTCAAGTTAGGTCCAGCTTGATGGAGAGCTGTTCTCAAAGTCTGACAGAATGTTAATAGGATTCAGATCAGGATTTTGACTGTACCGTTCTACTACATTACTATGCTACATTTCATTGGAACTCTGACTGTACGTTTGTCCTGTTGAAAGGTTAAACTCTGCCCAATTTCAAGTCCACTGCAGCCTCTAACATACTTCCTAGCAAGATTGCTTTCCCATCAGATTTCACGAGCTTGTTTGCAACTACAGAAAAGAAGATTTCCCACAGCAGTACGCTACCATTACCACGCATCACCATATGCATAATCTGTTGATCTACAGTGATAGTTTTCAACGATTCATCAGTTTAGATCCAATCTGGCCAGACCTCCTTCTTCCACAAAGACCAGATTTGTGGAGTGCATAATAATCATGATAATGTAGTCAGATTCCTACTCCAGAGCTATGGATCTCTGCAGCTCCTCCAGAGCTAGCTTGGCCCTCTTGGCTGTTTCTCTGAATGAAGTTCTCCTCGCCTGGCCCTTGCTTTAGGTGGATGGCAGATTTGAAGTTTTGTTACCTAACCCAATCTTATCTCTGACCTGCCTGTTTTGTTCCTTGTAGATTATGATAATTTTTTTTTTTTTGCTTACTGATGCTCTGAAGCTTTATCAGAAGAGCTGGTTTTATACCAAGATTAAATCACATGTAGGCTGGCACACAACTGACTACAGTTTAAAGTGTAGCAGATTAAAAGAGGGCTGAGAACAAATACATGCCACACTTTTCAGATTTTTTACTTTTTTTTAGAAGCTCCACCATTAATCATTCACCTTCCATTTCATATATATGCACAAATTTGTGTTGGTATATCACAAACTCCAAATAAAATACATTACATTTTCTTGTGCAAGACAAAAGGAGGCATTCATTTTTAAGGGTATGAATCTTTTTGCAACATGTCATATTAATCAGTATGGTCCCAAATGACTTACCTAGGAAGGAGACGCAGACTTTGCAGAAGGTGTTGAACTGGAACTTGTTGGCGGCCTCCAGCAGCGTCTTGGCGTTGGCCGAGTCGATAACCAGCGAACCCGTGTAGACGAACTCCAGCAGCAGCTCCAGCACATCAGCGCCGATGTTGCTCATGGTGAGCTCCAGCATCTCCCTGCTCTTCGTCTCCCCTGACGATCTGATCAACCAATCATGACGGAGAGACAAGACAAGTTTAGGGAAGTGTTCTTAGGAAACACAACAAGGAGCAAACCAAAAATAAAAATATAAAATAAACAAACAAACAAACAAACAAAAAAAACAGACAGAAAAAAAGGAAGACAGGGATACAAAGACATGTATGCAACACACAACAGACAGCTAAAACGAGAGTTGGGAGGAAAATAAGAGAATCGTTACACAACAGTATAACACAAAGAGGAAAAGGGGAAAAAAACAGAACTGTTGATGATTGCTATTTTTCTATGGGGAAGGGGGAAGCAGATTTACAACTATAGCGCTGCATCTGAAACAAAATGTCTCCTCTGAATAAAGATTAGGCACAAAATAATAATAATAATAATAAACAAATGAAAAAAGTTATTGCTTTTGAAAGAAAGCATGCATTTCATGGCTGGTTGCATGTATGCGTGGAGTTTATTGCAAAGCAAGCATACATGACAGGCTTAACGGAGAAAAAGGAGAGACGAACATGTGGCCATGTGAGGTATATATGCCGGTCAAAGCTTGTTGCAACTCGCTGTCCGTGGGCCTACTCTGCCGTGTTGGATATCAAAGCTTGCATATCCACTCCTACTGGGATGACGTAAGAGGTGCCAGGGAGTGCTTGGATGCACAAATTGAATAGAATACGATATCCCTTCGTAATGCAGGGCCCAATAGGACGCTTTCAGAACTGGGCCACGTTGTGACTTTACTCGGATCAAATGGCCAAGATTAGTTCTCATGCAGGATCCCCTTGGGGAGGTATGAGAGCATTAAATAACACCTTACCACCCATGTTTAATGTCCCATGTGAAACAATAATCCACTCAAGGGCAAAATAAATGGAATCAAAGCACCGCAGACTGCATGCCCCCTCTACCATGTCTCGCTCCCTGCGGATACGGACATCAACAATATAAAAAGTAGCCTGCATTAAGATGGATGGAGGCAGTTTGCTCCTGCCAGTCATGCCGGCGCAATGATTATGTGTTGTCTGTCTCTGCGAGCGTGTGCATTCACAGGTGTCTGTTTCCCTCTTATTTTGAAGGAATAAATTAGAAAGCGGCGGCAGCATTTAGTGAGACGAAGACGGCCAAACCAAGGAAAAGGAAAAGGGAAAAAAAAAACAAACAACAAAAACAACAAAAAAAGAACCGACACGACACAGACGGAATGGTTGGAGTGAAGGCTAGAGATGGGAAGCAGAGGAGGGTTGACTGCGATTGATGACGACGAAGCAAAAAGGAAAAGGGAGGCAGGGCGAGACGGTCCTTCCACAGGGAGCCAGCAGCCATCCTTCTGAGGGGAAAATTTAGGTGTGTTCCATGACTGTACCCTGGTCTTTTAAATAAGAGATGTCCCCGCCCACCCCGGACAAACACGCCATCACACCTCAACAGAGCCATTGTCCCCGCTGTAATAATCATCAGTAGCCTGTGGTGTATGAACTGAGGCGTTAGTCGTCATTTATGAGGCGCACTCGGGAAGTGAGAATGGAGAAGGTCATCCAAAATAAAAAACGAAAGACAACTGCGTTTGTCTCTGGATGGACATTGGCTGAAAAAACCAAAGTGGTTACAGTTTTTCCTCCTGCAAAGCAAAAAGCCACATAGCGTTATTGCCCTTTTTCCTCTCAAAGCCCTGCAGTGGGGGCAGGTAGCAAGACAGAAAAGATAAAAAAAAAGGGGGAAGGGGTGTGTGTTTGTCAGGGTTAAAGTGATGGAGGGAGGTGGGAAGAAGAAAAAGTAGGAAGAGGAAAGGGGAGCTAAAAATAAAAGAAGAGCATGCTCATCATCTTGGTCAATTAGTGCAATGGGAACCGGCTCAAGTGGCAGTTTGTTTTGTCTAAGCACTTATGTTATGGAAATGACTTTTCCGGAGCTCTCCAAAAGAGGTGGATATTTATGCTGCGTTTGATTGCAGACGCGAATTTAAATATTGAAAGAGAGAGGCGGTGAGGACAGGAGAGACAGAGTGAGGATAGATAGGGCGAGCGGGGAGGAAGATTGCCACACTCAGGTAGAGAAATCAGTTTGTGAGGAACGCAACACTTATTCAAGAAGGAAATTTTGTAGGAAAACCTGCAAGCCTGTCAACATTACAAACACACCCACGCACTTCCTTATTCATCTCAGAGCCTAAAAAAGCCAGTTTACAGGGAGGGGAAATGCACCTAGTTGGCTCTAACTAGACCATTTTTCATGGGGTGAGAACGTGCACTACAGAGATATGCTAAAATAGAGGATGCAAAGCAAAGACCGGCTGGACTAAAAATGGCTCACATTTAATTTCTGTCACAACATAAATCAGATATGAATTGTATTAATGGATATAACAAGAGGTTTATCAGAGCTGGGATTCTGTTTTTGTCTTTTCTCCTTTATGACTGTTTTCCTGTACTGAGTTTATGGTATTGGATCTACAGTCAGTTGCTCTTAAACAGGTGCAGAAACAAGCGGACCCTCTACAGGACGAAGAGGACAGGGTGACAGGTGGAGAGGTTAAAAGCTCCAACCATCCATTCAAGTGTGAACATTGAGCCATCAACACCGATTGGATGGGGGAATGATGTGGACATTGGATTGACAGACATGCCAAAAACTTTACTTGACTTGAAAAAGTAAACTTTGAGGACCGATTACCAGGAAGTGCCACTTTGGCAAAAAGAGAAAATCACTTTTGGATATGATCCCAACTGAATGTTATTGAGGAGGACCTCCAATTTGATCATTTCCCTCACTCCTTTCTATTATTGTGATTCTGAGAAAAGCTTTAGTTGGTCCGGTGTACGGACTACTGCCAGGAGGGTTTCATCATCTAACTTCTAACTGTGGCTTGTGAAATCCTATTTCTGGGTAAAAGGAAAATAAATTATTCTAGCTCAATAGTTTGCCCAGTAATATCTCCATGATTGGCGTTACTTTCGAACAAAACCTTCGGAAAATGCTGACACAAAAAAAACTTCTGCAAGAGATTGTTGAACTACATGTAACATTGAAGCCTGAGTACAATTTTATGGGGCCTCCAATACACTATTCTTAACATGATTTTTATTGATCAAAGTTGAAATAAAAAAAGAAAAAGGTTTACTGTGCGTCATCTATAAGGCTTTGTTCCACCACTTTGCCCTGCAGAAAACCTGGAGTAAATGTGATGTGACAAAAACGTAGTTTAATGTTTAAAAGTCATGAGGGTCATCATTTGGCTCCAGGTGGACAAATGCATTTTTTAAATTAATTTCAGAAATCAGAATGTTTATTTTGTACAACTGGGTCTTACTAAGCATATGTTTTGCTTATGCAAAGCACAAGCTCATCTACGGACAGGCACTGGGTTACGTAGATACTGAGACAAACAGGTGGTTTTACCCATTTATTTTATTTCTACTGACTAATTTGTAGAGTCCAACTTATTGCACTGCAGAATACCAGATAGTGCATGTTCACAATTTTATAAGCAAACGTCTGTCAGTATTTAAGGTGTGCTGTTTTAAACTGAATCTGCAACTTAATAAATGACATTAAAATCGAACATTTTTTAAAAACAATGTATACAAAACAAATCGGATTCTAGTGCTTGTTTGGCATCGGGTCTTTGCGTTTCCCCAAGCACAAACTCAAGTTCTGGTACTAGTAAATTGGCTGGCATTAAACCTACTTTTTAATTGCTTCTGCATTAAAGAGTAGGATTAGCATCAGAATAACAAAGTTGTTTTCTCTTCTCTGCTCTGCTTAATTTGTTAATAAAATACAAACTACATGGTTTAAGCAAGTTGAGTAAAGCAACAAGCTGCTAAAAGCTGTGGATGCAGCTGCTATTTTAGATAAAATCCCTATAAATAATAATATTGTTGAACACCATCTGCCTTTTAATGTCTTATTGGAACCGGCATTCACATATAAACCTGTTGACATTAGGGCATCTTTCTGTAAGGATTTACTTTATTTTTCCTATTGAGAATGTTTATGCAGTAAACTGCATTTCTAGTAGAATGGCTTCATTCTTTACCATTAAGGGTTTACTTTAGATTATCTGTATCTTATGTTTAATGTTTTAATTTTTCAGTGTTTTCTCCTGCAGTAAGGATAGTGTTACCTTCCCTGCAGCTCTGCTCCTTCGGCCCTATGTGAGAGTTTTTACAATGCTTCCAAGTTTATGCTGAAACATATGAAGCATGCGTTGGGTTTCCAGTCTATATGGGTCCAGGAGCATATTTCTGTCTGTGGCATTTATGATTTTCAGAGAGTTGGTTTGGGTGCTGTGGGGGTTGTGTGTGTCGTTTTTAATCTGTGAAGTACTCGGCCCAGTTGTCAGTATGTTGTTAAAGTGCAACATAAATAAAACTTGATTGATTGATTGATATACAGTATGTCTATCCCTCTCCCTGAACTTAATATAATCGACTTGTTAGAATTAAGAAATAAACTAATGACCACACAAATAAATTCACTGTACTGTGTGCTGCTGATGTATAATTAGGTTTGGTAATTTGGGAAACTGGACCCTTTAAATATTAGCCACAACAATGCAACAAAACAGAGTTGCTGTAGCACCGTTATGAGCCTCTAGGCTGAAATGTGCAGCAGAGGGCTGAACAAAGCACATAAGACAGTAGTATTCACACAGGGCTGACATTGTAATGGGCATTAAAACAGCTCCCTGAACATCTCACGGTCATAACGCTGTCTGCAACACAAGCGTACAAAAACTCATGGGCCGACACAGACAGAAAAATGGTTGAGGAGGGGGCGGGGGGCAAATGGCAGAAAAAGCACGTGTCGGGACTATTCAAAGATCTCGGAGCTTTTCGCATTACTGTGGTGTGACAATGCAGTCGCCATAAATTAAACGCCTGCAAGCACACTTATTGGAAAATCCCAAGGGGTAAAAATGGAATTACCAGCGATGATCTGTCTCTGCGCTCCGTGAGTTGGCCCTTTTGAAGGCAAAAGGTAATAGGTTTTTTTAGGAAGGGGTGAGGGCGCTAGTGTCTGTGTCTTACATCCTGCAGGAGCAGCATATGACGTTGCGTGCAAACTTAAGGGAACCTCCCGTAATGCTAATTTGTTGTTTCAGATTTTCATTTTAAATCACATAAACGCCCATAAACTCTTTTGCCTGGGCTTAGATTTCTCTTCTGAGCTACTGGATTGCTGTGTGTGTGGGTAGGCCACAAAAATAAATGTAAATGTGTTTTTCCTTTTTTTTTGCAAAATAACACCTCTTCTGCTCTGACTAATGCTGCCCACCCAAATTTCGCAGTAGTACATCTTTTTTGTGAACACATCCACACATAAAGACACCTGAGCACACCTGTTGTTTACCGTGAACACACACATCCAGTCCTAAGCAGATACCGTATACTCTCATAACGCCGGGGTGTTTTATGAGCTGACAGGGGTTCTGACCGGCAGTAAATGCCTTCTGAACAAGCTGGCTGAGGAGGGATAGAGTACAGAGTATATTAGAAGATGAAAGCACCTCTCTTCCTATTTCTGGTATTTGACCTCATAAAGATGTGG